>NW_027662309.1:202500-624340 GCF_963422515.1 Blennius ocellaris | reverse complement strand
AGAAAAAACTTTGTGGCATAAACTGTTTATGCCACAAAGTTTTTTCAGACGTGTGCATCTGTAAGTTATTGTTCCATTGTTGATAGAGGCTGTTCATTGGATTCGTTAGTAATTGTAATTTATTATTATTGTTGTTGTTGTTGTTGTTTTTGTTATTATTATTATTATTATTATTATGTTATTGGAAGGGGGCGCTAAAATAAAATCCTGCTTAGGGCCCCCACTTGGTCTGAGTGTAGTACTTCCTTTACATTTCCAGCTGCATTTGCTTTAAAATCAAAAAATCTTCTCCATGATTTAGTCAATGAACCTTGCAAGATTCACCACAAACGATCCACCTGAGTTTAGGGAAAAGAAAAGTTCTATCAGGTTTATTTTGAAACAACACATCAAGACATCTTTCAAAGCATTTTAGAATGTCTTGATAGAAACCTCAAAAAAAGAAGTGCAAAATAAGCTGCTTGTTTCAGTCATTAATCTAAACATTTATAAACATGAACAAACCTGGAAACATTGTCAAGATTCTGAACACATTTCTGTTTGTGTGAATTTAAAAATATCAGTGATGGAGAAAGTTGAACCTGCAGCTTTTCAGCCAATTTTCTCCTTTCAAATGGTGAATTAGAGGTGACAAGTTAATAACCAGAGACTCAGCGCCCCCTATTGACCATCGCCACTGGTGGGGTGAGAATAAAACTGAACTAGACGCTGGACAAGAAGGTCCAATCAGAAACACCAGCTCACTTGATCAAACACCAAATGCTGCTTTAAACCACATTTCCACTGATCAGAGAAAAATCGTGAATTTTTAAGACATTAAAACTTTATTTAAGCTTTATTTAAGGCATGGACGAACAGGCCCTTCAATACTGGACATGGAGGAACAGGAACAGGCCCTTCAATACTGGACATGGAGGAACAGGAACAGGCCCTTCAGTACTAGACATGGAGAAACAGGCAATTCGGTACTGGACATGAAGGAACAGGCCCTTTAGTACTGGAAATAGAGGACCAGGAACAGGCCCTTTAGTACTGGACATGAGGGAGCAGGAACAGGCCCTTCAATACTGGATATGGAGAAACAGGCCCTTTAGTACTGGACATGGAGGAGCAGGAACAGGCCCTTCAATACTGGATATGGAGAAACAGGCCCTTTAGTACTGGACATCGAGAAACAGGCCCTTTAGTACTGGACATGGAGGAGCAGGAACAGGCCCTTCAATACTGGATATGGAGAAACAGGCCCTTTAGTACAGGACATGAGGGAGCAGGAACAGGCCGTCCAGTACTGGACATGGAAAAACAGGCCCTTCAGTACTGGACATGGACGAACAGGCCCTTCAATACTGGACATGGAGGAACAGGAACAGGCCCTTCAGTACTAGACATGGAGAAAAAGGCAATTCGGTACTGGACATGAAGGAACAGGCCCTTTAGTACTGGAAATAGAGGAGCAGGAACAGACCCTTTAGTACTGGAAATAGAGGAGCAGGAACAGGCCCTTTAGTACTGGACATGAGGGAGCAGGAACAGGCCCTTCAATACTGGATATGGAGAAACAGGCCCTTTAGTACTGGACATGGAGGAGCAGGAACAGGCCCTTCAATACTGGATATGGAGAAACAGGCCCTTTAGTACTGGACATGAGGGAGCAGGAACAGGCCGTCCAGTACTGGACATGGAAAAACAGGCCCTTCAGTACTGGACATGGACGAACAGGCCCTTCAATACTGGACATGGAGGAACAGGAACAGGCCCTTCAGTACTAGACATGGAGAAACAGGCCATTCGGTACGGGACATGGAGGAACAGGCCCTTTAGTACTGGAAATAGAAGAGCAGGAACAGGCACTTCAGTACTGGAAATAGAGGAGCAGGAACAGGCCCTTTAGTACTGGACATGAGGGAGCAGGAACAGGCCCTTCAGTACTGGACATGGAGGAGCAGAAACAGGCCCTTCAATACTGGATATGGAGAAACAGGAACATGCCCTTTAGTACTGGACATGGAGGAAAAGGCTCTTCAGTACTGGACATGAAGAAACAGGCCCTTCACTACTGGACATGGAGGAACAGGAACAGGCCATTCGGTACTGGACATGGAGGAGCAGGAACAGGCCATTCGGTACTGGACATGGAGGAACAGGCCCTTTAGTACTGGGCATGGAGAAACAGGCCCTTAAGTACTCGACATGGAGGAACAGGAACAGGCCCTTTAGTATTGGACATGGAGGAGCAGGAACAGGCCCTTTAGTACTGAACATGGAGGAACAGGAACAGGCCCTTCAGTACTGGACTAGGAGGAGCAGGAACAGGACCTTCAGTAGTGGACATGGAGGAGCAGGAACAGGCCCGTTAGTACTGGACATGGAGGAGCAGGAACTTTAGTATTGGACATGGAGGAGCAGGAACAGGCCCTATAGTACTGGACATGGAGGAGCAGGAACAGGCCCTTTAGTACTGAACATGGAGGAACAGGACCTTTAGTATTGGACATGGAGGAGCAGGAACAGGCCCTATAGTACTGGACATGGAGGAGCAGGAACAGGCCCTTCAGTACTGGAGATGGAAGAACAAGAACAGGCCCTTTAGAACTGGACATGGAGAAACAGGTCCTTCAGTACTGGACATGGAGAAACAGGCCCTTCAGTACTGGACATGGAGAAACAGGCCCTTGAGCACTGGACATGGAGGAGTAGTAACAGGCCATTTGAGACTGGACATGGAGAAACAGGAACAGGCACTTCAGTACTGGACATGAGGGAGCAGGAACAGGACCTTCAGTACTGGACATGTAGGAACAGGAACAGGCCCTTCAGTACTGGACATGGAGAAACAGGCCCTTCAGTACTGGACATGGAGAAGCAGGAACAGGCCCTTCAGTACTGCACATGGAGGAACAGGCCCTTTAGTACTGGACATGGAGAAACAGGAACAGGCCCTATAGTACTGGACATGGAGGAGCAGGAACAGGCCCTTTAGTACTGGACATGGAGGAGCAGGAACAGGCCCATTAGTACTGGACATGAAGAAGCAGGAACAGGCCCTTCAGTACTGCACATGGAGGAACAGGCCCTTTAGTACTGGACATGGAGAAACAGGAACATGACCTTCAGTACTGGACATGGAGGAGCAGGAACAGGCCATTCAGTACTGGAAATGGAAGAACAGGAACAGGCCCTTTAGAACTGGACATTGAGAAACAGGCCCTTCAGTGCTGGACATGGAGGAACAGGCCCTTCAGTACTTGAATAGGAGAAACAGGCCCTTCAATACTGGACATGGAGGAACAGGAACAGGCCCTTCAATACTGGATATGGAGAAACAGGACCTTTAGTACTGGACATGGAGGAACAGGCCCTTCAGTGCTGGACATGGAGGAACAGGCCCTTCAGTACTTGAATAGGAGAAACAGGCCCTTCAATACTGGACATGGAGGAACAGGAACAGGCCCTTCAATACTGGATATGGAGAAACAGGACCTTTAGTACTGGACATGGAGGAGCAGGAACAGGCCCTTTAGTACTGGACATGGAGGAACAGTCCCTTCGGTACTGGACATGGAGAGACAGGCCCTTCAGTACTGGATATGGTGAAACAGGCCCTTCAGTTTTGGACATGGAGGAACAGGAACAGGCCCTTATGTACTGGACATGGAGGAACAGGAACAGGCCCTTCAGTTTTGGACATGGAGGAGCAGGAACAGGCCCTTTAGTACTGGAATAGGAGGAGCAGGAATAGGCCCTTTAGTACTGGACATGGAGAAGCAGGAACAGGCCCTTCAGTACTGCACATGGAGGAACAGGCCCTTTAGTACTGGACATGGAGAAACAGGAACATGACCTTTAGTACTGGACATGGAGGAGCAGGAACAGGCCCTTTAGTACTGAACATGGAGGAACAGGGCCTTTAGTACTGGACATGGAGGAACAGGACCTTTAGTACTGGACATTGGGACGCAGGAACAGGCCCTTTAGTACTGGACATGGAGAAACAGGCCCTTCAGTACTGGACATGTAGGAACAGGCCCATCAGTACTGGACATGGAGAATCAGGAACAGGCCCTTCAGTACTGGACATGGAGAAACAGGAACAGGCCCTTTAGTATTGGACATGGAGGAACAGGAACAGGCCCTTCAGCATTGGACATGAGGGAGCAGGAACAGGCCCTTCAGTACTGGACTAGAAGGAGCAGGAACAGGCCCTTTAATACTGGACATGGAGGAACAGGACCTTTAGTACTGGACATGGAGGAGCAGGAACAGGCCCTTTAGTACTGAACATGGAGGAGCCGGAACAGGCCCTTTAGTACTGGACATGGAGGAGCAGGAACAGGCCCTTTAGTACTGAACATGGAGGAACAGGACCTTTAGTACTGGACATGGAGGAGCAGGAACAGGCCCTTTACTACTGGACATGGAGGATCAGTCCCTTCGGTACTGGACATAGAGAAACAGGCCCTTCAGTACTGGACATGGAGAAACAGGCCCTTGAGTACTGGACATGGAGGAGCAGTAACAGGCCATTTGGGACTGGACATGGAGAAACAGGAACAGGCCCTTCAGTACTGGACATGAGGGAGCAGGAACAGGCCCTTCAGTACTGGAATAGGAGGAGCAGGAACAGGCCTTTTAGTACTGGACATGAGGGAGCAGGAACAGGACCTTCAGTACTGGACATGGAGGAACAGGAACTTTAGTACTGGACATGGAGGAGCAGGAACAGGCCCTTTAGTACTGAACATGGAGGAACAGGACCTTTAGTACTGGACATGGAGGAGCAGGAACAGGCCCTTCAGTACTGCACATGGAGGAACAGGCCCTTTAGTACTGGACATGGAGAAACAGGAACAGGCCCTTTAGTACTGAACATGGAGGAACAGGACCTTTAGTACTGGACATGGAGGAGCAGGAACAGGCCCTTCAGTACTGCACATGGAGGAACAGGCCCTTTAGTACTGGACATGGAGAAACAGGAACAAGCCCTTTAGTACTGAACATGGAGGAGCAGGAACAGGCCCTTCAGTACTGAACATGGAGGAACAGGAACTTTAGTACTGGAAATGGAGGATCAGTCCCTTCGGTACTGGACATGGAGGAGCAGGAACAGGCCCTTTAGTACTGGAAATGGAGGAGCAGGAACAGGCCCTTTAGTACTGGACATGGAGAAACAGGCCCTTCAGTACTGGACATGTAGGAACAGGCCCATCAGTACTGGACATGGAGAAACAGGAACAGGCCCTTCAGTACTGGACATGGAGAAACAGGAACATGCCCTTTAGTATTGGACATGGAGGAACAGGAACAGGCCCTTCAGTACTGGACTAGGAGGAGCAGGAACAGGACCTTCAGTAGTGGACATGGAGGAGCAGGAACAGGACCTTCAGTAGTGGACATGGAGGAGCAGGAACAGGCCCTTTAGTACTGGACATGGAGGAGCAGGAACAGGCCCGTTAGTACTGGACTAGGAGGAGCAGGAACAGGACCTTCAGTAGTGGACATGGAGGAGCAGGAACAGGCCCTTTAGTACTGGACATGGAGGAGCAGGAACAGGCCCGTTTGTACTGGACATGGAGGAGCAGTAACAGGCCATTTGAGACTGGACATGGAGAAACAGGAACAGGCCCTTTAGTACTGGACATGAGGGAGCAGGAACAGGCCCTTCAGTACTGGACTAGAAGGAGCAGGAACAGGCCCTTTAGTACTGGACATGGAGGAACAGGACCTTTAGTACTGGACATGGAGGAGCAGGAACAGGCCCTTTAGTACTGAACATGGAGGAGCCGGAACAGGCCCTTTAGTACTGGACATGGAGGAGCAGGAACAGGCCTTTTAGTACTGAACATGGAGGAACAGGACCTTTAGTACTGGACATGGAGGAGCAGGAACAGGCCCTTTACTACTGGACATGGAGGATCAGTCCCTTCGGTACTGGACATAAAGAAACAGGCCCTTCAGTACTGGACATGGAGAAACAGGCCCTTGAGTACTGGACATGGACGAGCAGTAACAGGCCATTTGGGACTGGACATGGAGAAACAGGAACAGGCCCTTCAGTACTGGACATGAGGGAGCAGGAACAGGCCCTTCAGTACTGGAATAGGAGGAGCAGGAACAGGCCTTTTAGTACTGGACATGAGGGAGCAGGAACAGGACCTTCAGTACTGGACATGGAGGAACAGGAACTTTAGTACTGGACATGGAGAAACAGGAACAGGCCCTTTAGTACTGGACATGGAGGAGCAGGAACAGGCCCTTTAGTACTGAACATGGAGGAACAGGACCTTTAGTACTGGACATGGAGGAGCAGGAACAGGCCCTTCAGTACTGCACATGGAGGAACAGGCCCTTTAGTACTGGACATGGAGAAACAGGAACAGGCCCTTTAGTACTGAACATGGAGGAACAGGACCTTTAGTACTGGACATGGAGGAGCAGGAACAGGCCCTTCAGTACTGCACATGGAGGAACAGGCCCTTTAGTACTGGACATGGAGAAACAGGAACAAGCCCTTTAGTACTGAACATGGAGGAGCAGGAACAGGCCCTTCAGTACTGAACATGGAGGAACAGGAACTTTAGTACTGGAAATGGAGGATCAGTCCCTTCGGTACTGGACATGGAGGAGCAGGAACAGGCCCTTTAGTACTGGAAATGGAGGAGCAGGAACAGGCCCTTTAGTACTGGACATGGAGAAACAGGCCCTTCAGTACTGGACATGTAGGAACAGGCCCATCAGTACTGGACATGGAGGAACAGGAACAGGCCCTTCAATACTGGACATGGAGGAACAGGAACAGGCCCTTCAGTACTAGACATAGAGAAACAGGCAATTCGGTACTGGACATGAAGGAACAGGCCCTTTAGTACTGGAAATAGAGGACCAGGAACAGGCCCTTTAGTACTGGACATGAGGGAGCAGGAACAGGCCCTTCAATACTGGATATGGAGAAACAGGCCCTTTAGTACTGGACATGGAGGAGCAGGAACAGGCCCTTCAATACTGGATATGGAGAAACAGGCCCTTTAGTACTGGACATCGAGAAACAGGCCCTTTAGTACTGGACATGGAGGAGCAGGAACAGGCCCTTCAATACTGGATATGGAGAAACAGGCCCTTTAGTACAGGACATGAGGGAGCAGGAACAGGCCGTCCAGTACTGGACATGGAAAAACAGGCCCTTCAGTACTGGACATGGACGAACAGGCCCTTCAATACTGGACATGGAGGAACAGGAACAGGCCCTTCAGTACTAGACATGGAGAAAAAGGCAATTCGGTACTGGACATGAAGGAACAGGCCCTTTAGTACTGGAAATAGAGGAGCAGGAACAGACCCTTTAGTACTGGAAATAGAGGAGCAGGAACAGGCCCTTTAGTACTGGACATGAGGGAGCAGGAACAGGGCTTCAATACTGGATATGGAGAAACAGGCCCTTTAGTACTGGACATGGAGGAGCAGGAACAGGCCCTTCAATACTGGATATGGAGAAACAGGCCCTTTAGTACTGGACATGAGGGAGCAGGAACAGGCCGTCCAGTACTGGACATGGAAAAACAGGCCCTTCAGTACTGGACATGGACGAACAGGCCCTTCAATACTGGACATGGAGGAACAGGAACAGGCCCTTCAGTACTAGACATGGAGAAACAGGCCATTCGGTACGGGACATGTAGGAACAGGCCCTTTAGTACTGGAAATAGAAGAGCAGGAACAGGCACTTCAGTACTGGAAATAGAGGAGCAGGAACAGGCCCTTTAGTACTGGACATGAGGGAGCAGGAACAGGCCCTTCAGTACTGGACATGGAGGAGCAGAAACAGGCCCTTCAATACTGGATATGGAGAAACAGGAACATGCCCTTTAGTACTGGACATGGAGGAAAAGGCTCTTCAGTACTGGACATGAAGAAACAGGCCCTTCACTACTGGACATGGAGGAACAGGAACAGGCCATTCGGTACTGGACATGGAGGAGCAGGAACAGGCCATTCGGTACTGGACATGGAGGAACAGGCCCTTTAGTACTGGGCATGGAGAAACAGGCCCTTAAGTACTCGACATGGAGGAACAGGAACAGGCCCTTTAGTATTGGACATGGAGGAGCAGGAACAGGCCCTTTAGTACTGGACATGGAGGAGCAGGAACAGGCCCTTTAGTACTGAACATGGAGGAACAGGAACAGGCCCTTCAGTACTGGACTAGGAGGAGCAGGAACAGGACCTTCAGTAGTGGACATGGAGGAGCAGGAACAGGCCCTTTAGTACTGGACATGGAGGAGCAGGAACAGGACCTTCAGTACTGGACATGAGGGAGCAGGAACAGGACCTTTAGTATTGGACATGGAGGAGCAGGAACAGGCCCTATAGTACTGGACATGGAGGAACAGAAACAGGCCCTTTAGTACTGGACATGGAGGAGCAGGAACTTTAGTATTGGACATGGAGGAGCAGGAACAGGCCCTATAGTACTGGACATGGAGGAGCAGGAACAGGCCCTTTAGTACTGAACATGGAGGAACAGGACCTTTAGTATTGGACATGGAGGAGCAGGAACAGGCCCTATAGTACTGGACATGGAGGAGCAGGAACAGGCCCTTCAGTACTGGAGATGGAAGAACAGGAACAGGCCCTTTAGAACTGGACATGGAGAAACAGGTCCTTCAGTACTGGACATGGAGAAACAGGCCCTTCAGTACTGGACATGGAGAAACAGGCCCTTGAGCACTGGACATGGAGGAGTAGTAACAGGCCATTTGAGACTGGACATGGAGAAACAGGAACAGGCTCTTTAGTACTGGACATGAGGGAGCAGGAACAGGACCTTCAGTACTGGACATGTAGGAACAGGAACAGGCCCTTCAGTACTGGACATGGAGAAACAGGCCCTTCAGTACTGGACATGGAGAAGCAGGAACAGGCCCTTCAGTACTGCACATGGAGGAACAGGCCCTTTAGTACTGGACATGGAGAAACAGGAACAGGCCCTATAGTACTGGACATGGAGGAGCAGGAACAGGCCCTTTAGTACTGGACATGGAGGAGCAGGAACAGGCCCTTTAGTACTGGACATGAAGAAGCAGGAACAGGCCCTTCAGTACTGCACATGGAGGAACAGGCCCTTTAGTACTGGACATGGAGAAACAGGAACATGACCTTCAGTACTGGACATGGAGGAGCAGGAACAGGCCATTCAGTACTGGAAATGGAAGAACAGGAACAGGCCCTTTAGAACTGGACATTGAGAAACAGGCCCTTCAGTGCTGGACATGGAGGAACAGGCCCTTCAGTACTTGAATAGGAGAAACAGGCCCTTCAATACTGGACATGGAGGAACAGGAACAGGCCCTTCAATACTGGATATGGAGAAACAGGACCTTTAGTACTGGACATGGAGGAACAGGCCCTTCAGTGCTGGACATGGAGGAACAGGCCCTTCAGTACTTGAATAGGAGAAACAGGCCCTTCAATACTGGACATGGAGGAACAGGAACAGGCCCTTCAATACTGGATATGGAGAAACAGGACCTTTAGTACTGGACATGGAGGAGCAGGAACAGGCCCTTTAGTACTGGACATGGAGGAACAGTCCCTTCGGTACTGGACATGGAGAGACAGGCCCTTCAGTACTGGATATGGTGAAACAGGCCCTTCAGTTTTGGACATGGAGGAACAGGAACAGGCCCTTATGTACTGGACATGGAGGAACAGGAACAGGCCCTTCAGTTTTGGACATGGAGGAGCAGGAACAGGCCCTTTAGTACTGGACATGGAGAAGCAGGAACAGGCCCTTCAGTACTGGAATAGGAGGAGCAGGAATAGGCCCTTTAGTACTGGACATGGAGAAGCAGGAACAGGCCCTTCAGTACTGCACATGGAGGAACCGGCCCTTTAGTACTGGACATGGAGAAACAGGAACATGACCTTTAGTACTGGACATGGAGGAGCAGGAACAGGCCCTTTAGTACTGAACATGGAGGAACAGGGCCTTTAGTACTGGACATGGAGGAACAGGACCTTTAGTACTGGACATTGGGACGCAGGAACAGGCCCTTTAGTACTGGACATGGAGAAACAGGCCCTTCAGTACTGGACATGTAGGAACAGGCCCATCAGTACTGGACATGGAGAATCAGGAACAGGCCCTTCAGTACTGGACATGGAGAAACAGGAACAGGCCCTTTAGTATTGGACATGGAGGAACAGGAACAGGCCCTTCAGCATTGGACATGAGGGAGCAGGAACAGGCCCTTCAGTACTGGACTAGAAGGAGCAGGAACAGGCCCTTTAGTACTGGACATGGAGGAACAGGACCTTTAGTACTGGACATGGAGGAGCAGGAACAGGCCCTTTAGTACTGAACATGGAGGAGCCGGAACAGGCCCTTTAGTACTGGACATGGAGGAGCAGGAACAGGCCCTTTAGTACTGAACATGGAGGAACAGGACCTTTAGTACTGGACATGGAGGAGCAGGAACAGGCCCTTTACTACTGGACATGGAGGATCAGTCCCTTCGGTACTGGACATAGAGAAACAGGCCCTTCAGTACTGGACATGGAGAAACAGGCCCTTGAGTACTGGACATAGAGGAGCAGTAACAGGCCATTTGGGACTGGACATGGAGAAACAGGAACAGGCCCTTCAGTACTGGACATGAGGGAGCAGGAACAGGCCCTTCAGTACTGGAATAGGAGGAGCAGGAACAGGCCTTTTAGTACTGGACATGAGGGAGCAGGAACAGGACCTTCAGTACTGGACATGGAGGAACAGGAACTTTAGTACTGGACATGGAGAAACAGGAACAGGCCCTTTAGCACTGGACATGGAGGAGCAGGAACAGGCCCTTTAGTACTGAACATGGAGGAACAGGACCTTTAGTACTGGACATGGAGGAGCAGGAACAGGCCCTTCAGTACTGCACATGGAGGAACAGGCCCTTTAGTACTGGACATGGAGAAACAGGAACAGGCCCTTTAGTACTGAACATGGAGGAACAGGACCTTTAGTACTGGACATGGAGGAGCAGGAACAGGCCCTTCAGTACTGCACATGGAGGAACAGGCCCTTTAGTACTGGACATGGAGAAACAGGAACAAGCCCTTTAGTACTGAACATGGAGGAGCAGGAACAGGCCCTTCAGTACTGAACATGGAGGAACAGGAACTTTAGTACTGGAAATGGAGGATCAGTCCCTTCGGTACTGGACATGGAGGAGCAGGAACAGGCCCTTTAGTACTGGAAATGGAGGAGCAGGAACAGGCCCTTTAGTACTGGACATGGAGAAACAGGCCCTTCAGTACTGGACATGTAGGAACAGGCCCATCAGTACTGGACATGGAGAAACAGGAACAGGCCCTTCAGTACTGGACATGGAGGAGCAGGAACAGGACCTTCAGTAGTGGACATGGAGGAGCAGGAACAGGCCCTTTAGTACTGGACATGGAGGAGCAGGAACAGGCCCTTTAGTACTGAACATGGAGGAACAGGAACAGGCCCTTCAGTACTGGACTAGGAGGAGCAGGAACAGGACCTTCAGTAGTGGACATGGAGGAGCAGGAACAGGCCCTTTAGTACTGGACATGGAGGAGCAGGAACAGGACCTTTAGTACTGGACATGGAGGAGCAGGAACAGGACCTTCAGTACTGGACATGAGGGAGCAGGAACAGGACCTTTAGTATTGGACATGGAGGAGCAGGAACAGGCCCTATAGTACTGGACATGGAGGAACAGGAACAGGCCCTTTAGTACTGGACATGGAGGAGCAGGAACAGGCCCGTTAGTACTGGACATGGAGGAGCAGGAACAGGCCCTTTAGTACTGAACATGGAGGAACAGGACCTTTAGTATTGGACATGGAGGAGCAGGAACAGGCCCTATAGTACTGGACATGGAGGAGCAGGAACAGGCCCTTCAGTACTGGAGATGGAAGAACAGGAACAGGCCCTTTAGAACTGGACATGGAGAAACAGGTCCTTCAGTACTGGACATGGAGAAACAGGCCCTTCAGTACTGGACATGGAGAAACAGGCCCTTGAGCACTGGACATGGAGGAGTAGTAACAGGCAATTTGAGACTGGACATGGAGAAACAGGAACAGGCCCTTTAGTACTGGACATGAGGGAGCAGGAACAGGACCTTCAGTACTGGACATGTAGGAACAGGAACAGGCCCTTCAGTACTGGACATGGAGAAACAGGCCCTTCAGTACTGGACATGGAGAAGCAGGAACAGGCCCTTCAGTACTGCACATGGAGGAACAGGCCCTTTAGTACTGGACATGGAGAAACAGGAACAGGCCCTATAGTACTGGACATGGAGGAGCAGGAACAGGCCCTTTAGTACTGGACATGGAGGAGCAGGAACAGGCCCTTTAGTACTGGACATGGAGAAGCAGGAACAGGCCCTTCAGTACTGCACATGGAGGAACAGGCCCTTTAGTACTGGACATGGAGAAACAGGAACATGACCTTCAGTACTGGACATGGAGGAGCAGGAACAGGCCATTCAGTACTAGACATGGAGAAAAAGGCAATTCGGTACTGGACATGAAGGAACAGGCCCTTTAGTACTGGAAATAGAGGAGCAGGAACAGACCCTTTAGTACTGGAAATAGAGGAGCAGGAACAGGCCCTTTAGTACTGGACATGAGGGAGCAGGAACAGGCCCTTCAATACTGGATATGGAGAAACAGGCCCTTTAGTACTGGACATGGAGGAGCAGGAACAGGCCCTTCAATACTGGTTATGGAGAAACAGGCCCTTTAGTACTGGACATGAGGGAGCAGGAACAGGCCGTCCAGTACTGGACATGGAAAAACAGGCCCTTCAGTACTGGACATGGACGAACAGGAACAGGCCCTTCAATACTGGACATGGAGGAACAGGAACAGGCCCTTCAGTACTAGACATGGAGAAACAGGCCATTCGGTACGGGACATGGAGGAACAGGCCCTTTAGTACTGGAAATAGAAGAGCAGGAACAGGCACTTCAGTACTGGAAATAGAGGAGCAGGAACAGGCCCTTTAGTACTGGACATGAGGGAGCAGGAACAGGCCCTTCAGTACTGGACATGGAGGAGCAGAAACAGGCCCTTCAATACTGGATATGGAGAAACAGGATCATGCCCTTTAGTACTGGACATGGAGGAAAAGGCTCTTCAGTACTGGACATGAAGAAACAGGCCCTTCACTACTGGACATGGAGGAACAGGAACAGGCCATTCGGTACTGGACATGGAGGAGCAGGAACAGGCCATTCGGTACTGGACATGGAGGAACAGGCCCTTTAGTACTGGGCATGGAGAAACAGGCCCTTAAGTACTCGACATGGAGGAACAGGAACAGGCCCTTCAGTACTGGACATGGAGAAACAGGAACAGGCCCTTTAGTATTGGACATGGAGGAACAGGAACAGGCCCTTCAGTACTGGACTAGGAGGAGCAGGAACAGGACCTTCAATAGTGGACATGGAGGAGCAGGAACAGGCCCTTTAGTACTGGACATGGAGGAGCAGGAACAGGCCCTTTAGTACTGAACATGGAGGAACAGGAACAGGCCCTTCAGTACTGGACTAGGAGGAGCAGGAACAGGACCTTCACTAGTGGACATGGAGGAGCAGGAACAGGCCCTTTAGTACTGGACATGGAGGAGCAGGAACAGGACCTTCAGTACTGGACATGAGGGAGCAGGAACAGGACCTTTAGTATTTGACATGGAGGAGCAGGAACAGGCCCTATAGTACTGGACATGGAGGAACAGAAACAGGCCCTTTAGTACTGGACATGGAGGAGCAGGAACAGGCCCGTTAGTACTGGACATGGAGGAGCAGGAACTTTAGTATTGGACATGGAGGAGCAGGAACAGGCCCTATAGTACTGGACATGGAGGAGCAGGAACAGGCCCTTTAGTACTGAACATGGAGGAACAGGACCTTTAGTATTGGACATGGAGGAGCAGGAACAGGCCCTATAGTACTGGACATGGAGGAGCAGGAACAGGCCCTTCAGTACTGGAGATGGAAGAACAGGAACAGGCCCTTTAGAACTGGACATGGAGAAACAGGTCCTTCAGTACTGGACATGGAGAAACAGGCCCTTCAGTACTGGACATGGAGAAACAGGCCCTTGAGCACTGGACATGGAGGAGTAGTAACAGGCCATTTGAGACTGGACATGGAGAAACAGGAACAGGCACTTTAGTACTGGACATGAGGGAGCAGGAACAGGACCTTCAGTACTGGACATGTAGGAACAGGAACAGGCCCTTCAGTACTGGACATGGAGAAACAGGCCCTTCAGTACTGGACATGGAGAAGCAGGAACAGGCCCTTCAGTACTGCACATGGAGGAACAGGCCCTATAGTACTGGACATGGAGGAGCAGGAACAGGCCCTTTAGTACTGGACATGGAGGAGCAGGAACAGGCCCTTTAGTACTGGACATGGAGAAGCAGGAACAGGCCCTTCAGTACTGCACATGGAGGAACAGGCCCTTTAGTACTGGACATGGAGAAACAGGAACATGACCTTCAGTACTGGACATGGAGGAGCAGGAACAGGCCATTCAGTACTGGAAATGGAAGAACAGGAACAGGCCCTTTAGAACTGGACATTGAGAAACAGGCCCTTCAGTGCTGGACATGGAGGAACAGGCCCTTCAGTACTTGAATAGGAGAAACAGGCCCTTCAATACTGGACATGGAGGAACAGGAACAGGCCCTTCAATACTGGATATGGAGAAACAGGACCTTTAGTACTGGACATGGAGGAACAGGCCCTTCAGTGCTGGACATGGAGGAACAGGCCCTTCAGTACTTGAATAGGAGAAACAGGCCCTTCAATACTGGACATGGAGGAACAGGAACAGGCCCTTCAATACTGGATATGGAGAAACAGGACCTTTAGTACTGGACATGGAGGAGCAGGAACAGGCCCTTTAGTACTGGACATGGAGGAACAGTCCCTTCGGTACTGGACATGGAGAGACAGGCCCTTCAGTACTGGATATGGTGAAACAGGCCCTTCAGTTTTGGACATGGAGGAACAGGAACAGGCCCTTATGTACTGGACATGGAGGAACAGGAACAGGCCCTTCAGTTTTGGACATGGAGGAGCAGGAACAGGCCCTTTAGTACTGGACATGGAGAAGCAGGAACAGGCCCTTCAGTACTGGAATAGGAGGAGCAGGAATAGGCCCTTTAGTACTGGACATGGAGAAGCAGGAACAGGCCCTTCAGTACTGCACATGGAGGAACAGGCCCTTTAGTACTGGACATGGAGAAACAGGAACATGACCTTTAGTACTGGACATGGAGGAGCAGGAACAGGCCCTTTAGTACTGAACATGGAGGAACAGGGCCTTTAGTACTGGACATGGAGGAACAGGACCTTTAGTACTGGACATTGGGACGCAGGAACAGGCCCTTTAGTACTGGACATGGAGAAACAGGCCCTTCAGTACTGGACATGTAGGAACAGGCCCATCAGTACTGGACATGGAGAATCAGGAACAGGCCCTTCAGTACTGGACATGGAGAAACAGGAACAGGCCCTTTAGTATTGGACATGGAGGAACAGGAACAGGCCCTTCAGCATTGGACATGAGGGAGCAGGAACAGGCCCTTCAGTACTGGACTAGAAGGAGCAGGAACAGGCCCTTTAGTACTGGACATGGAGGAACAGGACCTTTAGTACTGGACATGGAGGAGCAGGAACAGGCCCTTTAGTACTGAACATGGAGGAGCCGGAACAGGCCCTTTAGTACTGGACATGGAGGAGCAGGAACAGGCCCTTTAGTACTGAACATGGAGGAACAGGACCTTTAGTACTGGACATGGAGGAGCAGGAACAGGCCCTTTACTACTGGACATGGAGGATCAGTCCCTTCGGTACTGGACATAGAGAAACAGGCCCTTCAGTACTGGACATGGAGAAACAGGCCCTTGAGTACTGGACATGGAGGAGCAGTAACAGGCCATTTGGGACTGGACATGGAGAAACAGGAACAGGCCCTTCAGTACTGGACATGAGGGAGCAGGAACAGGCCCTTCAGTACTGGAATAGGAGGAGCAGGAACAGGCCTTTTAGTACTGGACATGAGGGAGCAGGAACAGGACCTTCAGTACTGGACATGGAGGAACAGGAACTTTAGTACTGGACATGGAGAAACAGGAACAGGCCCTTTAGTACTGGACATGGAGGAGCAGGAACAGGCCCTTTAGTACTGAACATGGAGGAACAGGACCTTTAGTACTGGACATGGAGGAGCAGGAACAGGCCCTTCAGTACTGCACATGGAGGAACAGGCCCTTTAGTACTGGACATGGAGAAACAGGAACAGGCCCTTTAGTACTGAACATGGAGGAACAGGACCTTTAGTACTGGACATGGAGGAGCAGGAACAGGCCCTTTAGTACTGGACATGGAGAAACAGGAACAAGCCCTTTAGTACTGAACATGGAGGAGCAGGAACAGGCCCTTCAGTACTGAACATGGAGGAACAGGAACTTTAGTACTGGAAATGGAGGATCAGTCCCTTCGGTACTGGACATGGAGGAGCAGGAACAGGCCCTTTAGTACTGGAAATGGAGGAGCAGGAACAGGCCCTTTAGTACTGGACATGGAGAAACAGGCCCTTCAGTACTGGACATGTAGGAACAGGCCCATCAGTACTGGACATGGAGAAACAGGAACAGGCCCTTCAGTACTGGACATGGAGAAACAGGAACATGCCCTTTAGTATTGGACATGGAGGAACAGGAACAGGCCCTTCAGTACTGGACTAGGAGGAGCAGGAACAGGACCTTCAGTAGTGGACATGGAGGAGCAGGAACAGGACCTTCAGTAGTGGACATGGAGGAGCAGGAACAGGCCCTTTAGTACTGGACATGGAGGAGCAGGAACAGGCCCGTTAGTACTGGACTAGGAGGAGCAGGAACAGGACCTTCAGTAGTGGACATGGAGGAGCAGGAACAGGCCCTTTAGTACTGGACATGGAGGAGCAGGAACAGGCCCGTTTGTACTGGACATGGAGGAGCAGTAACAGGCCATTTGAGACTGGACATGGAGAAACAGGAACAGGCCCTTTAGTACTGGACATGAGGGAGCAGGAACAGGACCTTCAGTACTGGACATGTAGGAACAGGAACAGGCCCTTCAGTACTGGACATGGAGAAACAGGCCCTTCAGTACTGGACATGGAGAAGCAGGAACAGGCCCTTCAGTACTGCACATGGAGGAACAGGCCCTTTAGTACTGGACATGGAGAAACAGGAATAGGCCCTTCAGTACTGGAGATGGAAGAACAGGAACAGGCCCTTTAGAACTGGACATGGAGAAACAGGTCCTTCAGTACTGGACATGGAGAAACAGGCCCTTCAGTACTGGATATGACGGAGCAGGAACAGGCCCTTCAGTACTGGACATGGAGAAGCAGGAACAGGCCCTTCAGTACTGCACATGGAGGAACAGGCCCTTTAGTACTGGACATGGAGAAACAGGAACATGACCTTCAGTACTGGACATGGAGGAGCAGGAACAGGCCCTTCAGTACTGGAGATGGAAGAACAGGAACAGGCCCTTTAGAACTGGACATTGAGAAACAGGCCCTTCAGTAATGGACATGAGGGAGAAGAAACAGGCCCTTCAGTTGTGGACATGGAGGAGCAGGAACAGGCCCTTTAGTACTGGAAATGGAGGAACAGGCCCTTCAGTACTGGAATAGGAGAAACAGGCCCTTCAATACTGGACATGGAGGAACAGGAACAGGCCCTTCAATACTGGATATGGAGAAACAGGACCTTTAGTACTGGACATGGAGGAGCAGGAACAGGCCCTTTAGTACTGGACATGGAGGAACAGTCCCTTCGGTACTGGGCATGGAGAAACAGGCCCTTCAGTACTGGATATGGTGAAACAGGCCCTTCAGTTTTGGACATGGAGGAACAGGAACAGGCCCTTATGTACTGGACATGGAGGAACAGGAACAGGCCCTTCAGTTTTGGACATGGAGGAGCAGGAACAGGCCCTTTAGTACTGGACATGGAGAAGCAGGAACAGGCCCTTCAGTACTGCACATGGAGGAACAGGAACATGACCTTTAGTACTGGACATGGAGGAGCAGGAACAGGCCCTTTAGTACTGAACATGGAGGAACAGGACCTTTAGTACTGGACATTGGGAAGCAGGAACAGGCCCTTTACTACTGGACATGGAGGAGCAGGAACAGGCCCTTTAGTACTGGACATGGAGGAGCAGGAACAGGCCCTTTAGTACTGAACATGGAGGAACAGGCCCTTCAGTACTGGACATGAGGGAGCAGGAACAGGCCCTTCAGTACTGGAATAGGAGGAGCAGGAACAGGCCTTTTAGTACTGGACATGAGGGAGCAGGAACAGGACCTTCAGTACTGGACATGGAGGAACAGGAACTTTAGTACTGGACATGGAGAAACAGGAACAGGCCCTTTAGTACTGGACATGGAGGAGCAGGAACAGGCCCTTCAGTACTGGACATGGAGAAACAGGCCCTTTAGTACTGGACATTGGGGAGCAGGAACAGGCCCTTTACTACTGGACATGGAGGAGCAGGAACAGGCCCTTCAATACTGGATATGGAGAAACAGGACCTTTAGTACTGGACATGGAGGAGCAGGAACAGGCCCTTTAGTACTGAACATGGAGGAGCCGGAACAGGCCCTTTAGTACTGGACATGGAGGAGCAGGAACAGGCCCTTTAGTACTGAACATGGAGGAACAGGACCTTTAGTACTGGACATGGACGAGCAGGAACAGGCCCTTTACTACTGGACATGGAGGATCAGTCCCTTCGGTACTAGACATGGAGAAACAGGCCCTTCAGTACTGGACATGGAGAAACAGGCCCTTCAGTACTGGACATGGAGGAGCAGTAACAGGCCATTTGGGACTGGACATGGAGAAACAGGAAAAGGCCCTTCAGTACTGGACATGAGGGAGCAGGAACAGGCCCTTCAGTACTGGAATAGGAGGAGCAGGAACAGGCCCTTTAGTACTGGACATGAGGGAGCAGGAACAGGACCTTCAGTACTGGACATGTAGGAACAGGAATAGGCCCTTCAGTACTGGACATGGAGAAGCAGGAACAGGCCTTCAGTACTGCACATGGAGGAACAGGCCCTTTAGTACTGGACATGGAGAAACAGGAACAGGCCCTTTAGTACTGGACATGGAGGAGCAGGAACAGGCCATTCAGTACTGGACATGGAGGATCAGTCCCTTCGGTACTGGACATGGAGAAACCGGCCATTCAGTACTGGACATGAGGGAGCAGGAACAGGCCCTTCAGTACTGGAATAGGAGGAGCAGGAACAGGCCCTTTAGTACTGGACATGAGGGAGCAGGAACAGGACCTTCAGTACTGGACATGTCAGGAATGGTGGTGAACAGGATTCAAACGCCAACTAGTCCGGGATGTAATTTGAAAGTAAAGTTTATTTTAAGTCGCTCCAACGGGGCGGCAGTCCGTGGCGAGGGATCGGGAAGCAGAGGCGGACGTCACGGAGACGGGGTCTTCCCAGGAGGACAGAGCGGCGCACACCGGGACTGGACGGGAGAACAAACGGAGGTCAGAATACTGAGCTGCTTCCACACAAGAAGCGAACAAACACAAAACAATAATCACGAGGAGCAGAGTCTAGGTACCGCAGAGTAAACGTAACGATCTTGCAATGAGAGCCTGGGATCCCGGTCCTTAAATACTGGCTTCCCTCATTCACTTCAGGTGTGCGTCCTGCTCCGTCTGCTCCGCCTACACTCACACACGCCCACACACACACACACAAAACAACAACACAGTAGGAGACCTGCACGGGTTGTGACAGTACCCCCCACTTAACGGACGCCTCCTGGCGTCCTACCCGGCTTATCCGGATGCTCCCGGTAGAAGTCAGTCAGCAGACTCCGATCCAGGATGTGACCCCGTGGCACCCATGACCGTTCCTCAGGACCATAACCCTCCCAGTCCACCAGGAACTGGAACCCCCTGCCCCGGCGACGAACATCCAAGATCTTGTTGACTGTGTAGGCCGGGTGGTTGTCAATGAGCAGGGGGGGTGGCGGGGGCTCGGTGGAGGGGCTAAGAGGGCTGGAGTGGACTGGTTTCAGTAGCGAGACATGGAACGTTGGATGTATCCTTAAGGACGCCGGCAGTTTCAGCCTCACCGCCGCCGGATTGATGATCTCCTCGATCTCAAAGGGCCCAATGAAACGAGGCGCCAGCTTGCGGGACTCTACCTGGAGTGGAAGGTCGCGGGAGGAGAGCCATACCTTCTGACCCGGGTGATACACGGGAGCTGAAGACCTTCGACGGTCCGCCAGTCTCTTATTGCGGGCAGATGAACGCACCAAGGCGGCCCTCGCCTCCTTCCAAACCCGCCGGCAGCGTCGAAGGTGGGCTTGCACCGAGGGCACGGCAACATCCTCCTCCTGGGTGGGGAACAGGGGGGGTTGGTAGCCGAGGGCCACCATAAACGGGGACATACCAGTGGCCGAGCAGGTGAGGGAATTATGGGCATACTCCACCATGGCAACTGCGAGCTCCAGGAGGATGGGTGCCGAGCCGTCACACACCGCAGTGCCGTCTCCAGGTCTTGGTTGGCCCTCTCCGTCTGACCATTAGTCTGGGGGTGATACCCTGAGGAGAGGCTGGGAGAAGTTCCAAGAGCTCTGCAGAATGCCTTCCAGACCTGGGACGTGAACTGCGGGCCTCGGTCTGACACCACATCCTGGGGGATCCCGTGCAGCCGGTACACCTCCCGGACCAGCAGATCAGCCGTCTCCGTCGCCGTGGGTAATTTAGGAAGGGGGACAAAGTGCACAGCCTTTGAAAAGCGATCCACAACAGTCATTATCACTGTGTTACCTTCAGACGGGGGGAGACCGGTAACAAAGTCGACAGCAATGTGGGACCAGGGTCGACTCGGGATTGGCAAGGGACGGAGCAGCCCTGCAGGCGGTTGGTGGGATGCCTTGCTTCGGGCACAGACGGTGCACGCAGCCACAAACGTCTGGGCATCCCGGGACATGGAGGGCCACCAGAAACGTTGCCTCAGGAAAGACAGGGTTCGCTGGGAGCCTGGATGGCAGGTTAATTTGGAAGAATGGCCCCACTGCAGAACCCTAGACCTCATAGGCTCAGGAACAAAGAGACAGTTCTCCGGCCCATTACCCGGATCGGGATGGGTGAGTAGGGCTTGTCTGACCTGATCTTCGATGTCCCAGGAGGCAGATGCGACCATGCAGGTGGAGGGAAGTATATCCTCTGGTTCCCCCTCAGTCCTCTCAATGGTGGTCTGCCGGGACAGGGCGTCGGGCTTCGTGTTCCTGGAGCCTGGCCGGTAGGTAAGGGTAAAGTTAAACCGACCCAGAAACAATGCCCAGCGTGCCTGCCGGGAGTTTAGTCGTTTGGCAGACTGAAGGTATGACAAATTCTTGTGGTCAGTCCAGACCACAAATGGTTGGGGGGCTCCCTCCAGCCAGTGTCTCCATTCCTCCAATGCCAGTACAACTGCCAGCAACTCCCGGTTACCGACATCATAATTCCGTTCAGCCGGAGTCAGGTGTCGCGAAAAGAAGGCGCAGGGGTGAGTCTTGGAGTCCTCGGCACGCTGGGATAACACCGCTCCAACGCCAGTGTCCGAGGCGTCGACCTCTACGATGAACTGCTTGGTGGGATCAGGATGACACAGCACCGGGGCCTGCGTGAACAGCTGCTTCAGGGTGCTGAACGCCTGTTCAGCTGCCTGTGTCCACTGAAAACGGGTTGAGGTGGACGTGAGTTGCGTGAGAGGGGCTGCGACCTTACTGTAGTTCCTGATGAATCGTCGGTAGAAGTTGGAAAACCCGAGAAACCGCTGCAGCTGTTTACGGGTAGTTGGTCTGGGCCAGTCCACCACCGCTTGGACCTTGGCTGGATCCGCTTTCACCTGTCCCCGTTCGATGATGTACCCCAAGAAGCTCACAGAGGTCGCATGGAAGACACACTTCTCCGCCTTCACAAATAGCCGATTCTCCAGAAGACGCTGGAGCACTGCCCGGACGTGAAGAACATGCTCCTCCTGGCTGCGAGAGAATATCAAAATGTCATCCAAATATACAAATATACACTGGTTCAACATGTCCCGCAACACGTCGTTGACCAGGTGCTGGAATACTGCAGGAGCATTTGTGAGTCCAAAAGGCATAACTAAGTATTCAAAGTGCCCGAGGGGAGTCTTAAACGCCGTCTTCCACTCATCTCCCTCGCGGATCCGAATGAGGTGATAGGCGTTCCGGAGGTCAAGCTTGGAAAACACGGTAGCTTCATGGAGAGGCTGGAAAGCAGAGTCCATTAGCGGTAGGGGGTATTTGTTCTTGACCGTTATATTGTTCAGTCCTCTATAGTCAATGCATGGCCGTAACGTACCGTCTTTCTTGGCAACAAAAAAGAACCCGGCCCCCACGGGAGACGATGAGGGACGGATCAGGCCAGCAGCGAGGGACTCGTGGATGTACTTCTCCATGGTTTCTCTCTCGGGGCGGGACACATTATACAGGCGACTGGAGGGAAGGGGCGCCCCCGGGAGAAGCTCAATGGCGCAATCATATGGTCGGTGAGGGGGAAGGGAGGTAGCTCGCTGTTTACTGAATACCTCCCTTAGGTGGTGATACTCAGGAGGAACGGAACCCAGATCGATCTTCTCCTGGTTGGTGGAGGGGGGTGTTGGGGGGCGTCTTGGAGCCGACTGGAGACAGTGAGTGTGGCAATAGGTTCCCCAGCTGGAAATGGTGCACAAGTTCCAGTCAATCTGCGGGTTGTGTCTCTGTAGCCAGGGGAGACCCAGGATCAGCGGAACGTGAGGAGATGACAGCACCAGGAACCTAATCTCCTCACTGTGGTTCCCGGAGACCAGTAGATGAAGAGGAGTGGTGCGATGGGTGATGTGAGCCAACCTCCTGCCATCCAGGGCACTCACAGTCCAGGGTTTCGGAAGAGGCTCCAACACGAGACCAGCTTTCACAGCGAACTCCTGGTCCAAAAAGTTGTCATCCGCGCCGGAATCCACAAGCGCGTGCAGCGAGAAACTGCCTTTCTCAGCAGTGAGGGATGCTGGGAGTTGGAGGCGAGAGGGAGCCGAAGGCTGGGTGCTGGGGCTATGGCTCATCAGGACCACCTCCAATCCTGATGAGCCTAGGCTTTTGGCTGCTGGGTCCGTTGATTCCTGCGTCGGAACCGGAGTCGATTATCGACACGGATCGCAAGGTCGATGAGCTCCTCCAAATCAGCCGTGTCGTCCCGAGCGGCCACCTCATCATGGACCTCGTCGGACAGCCCCTGGAGAAACACTCCTTGAAGCGCTGGATCATTCCAGCCGCTCTCCGCTGCGTAGATCCGGAAGTCCACAGCATACTCAGCAACGGACCGCGATCGCTGGGACAGAGACATCAGACGACGGGCTGCCTCCTTCCCCTGGAGAGGGTGATCGAACACCTGCCTCATCTCCGCCATCAAACGTGTGCTTGATCCGCAGATGGGTGACCCGTGCTCCCACAGTGCTGTCACCCACTTGGCCGCCTTACCGGACAGTAACCCAACTATATAAGCAACCCGCGAGTCATTAGTGGAGTAGGTGGCTGGCTGCAGGCGAAACACAAGCTCACACTGGAGGAGAAAACGGCCACAACCTCCCAGTTCTCCAGAATACCGTTCCGGAGTGGGGATCTGGGGCTCCCTAGCGGCTGTCGGCGGTATTGTCGCGGGCGGGGGAGGAGCCGCGGCAGCGTCACCCGGTGGTTGCGGACCGGCGACGAGTCCGTCCAGGCGGCTGGTGAAGCGCGACATCTGGGCGTTCAGTTCATTTAGTGACGTCCCAATCTCCCGGAGGAATACCTGGTGTTGAGACAGGAGGTTTCCGTGTGAGGATATGGCGCGCTGGAGGACTTCCGGGTCGGCTGAATCCATGGTGGCAAGATCGTTCTGTCAGGAATGGTGGTGAACAGGATTCAAACGCCAACTAGTCCGGGATGTAATTTGAAAATAAAGTTTATTTTAAGTCGCTCCAACGGGGCGGCAGTCCGTGGCGAGGGATCGGGAAGCAGAGGCGGACGTCACGGAGACGGGGTCTTCCCAGGAGGACAGAGCGGCGCACACCGGGACTGGACCGGAGAACAAACGGAGGTCAGAATACTGAGCTGCTTCCACACAAGAAGCGAACAAACACAAAACAATAATCACGAGGAGCAGAGTCTAGGTACCGCAGAGTAAACGTAACGATCTTGCAATGAGAGCCTGGGATCCCGGTCCTTAAATACTGGCTTCCCTCATTCACTTCAGGTGTGCGTCCTGCTCCGTCTGCTCCGCCTACACTCACACACGCCCACACACACACACACAAAACAACAACACAGTAGGAGACCTGCACGGGTTGTGACAGGACATGTAGGAACAGGAACAGGCCCTTCAGTACTGGACATGGAGAAGCAGGAACAGGCCCTTCAGTACTGCACATGGAGGAACAGGCCCTTTAGTACTGGACATGGAGAAACAGGAACAGGCCCTTTAGTACTGGACATGGAGGAGCAGGAACAGGCCCTTCAGTACTGGACATGGAGGATCAGTCCCTTCGGTACTGGACATGGAGAAAATGGCCCTTTAGTACTGGACATTGGGGAGCAGGAACAGGCCCTTTACTACTGGACATGGAGGAGCAGGAACAGGCCCTTTAGTACTGGACATGGAGAAACAGGCCCTTCAGTACTGGGCATGAGTGAGCAGTAACAGGCCCATCAGTACTGGACATGGAGAATCAGGAACAGGCCCTTCAGTACTGGACATGGAGAAACAGGAACAGGCCCTTTAGTATTGGACATGGAGGAACAGGAACAGGCCCTTCAGTACTGGACATGAGGGAGCAGGAACAGGCCCTTTACTACTGGACATGGAGGAGCAGGAACAGGCCCTTCAATACTGGATATGGAGAAACAGGACCTTTAGTACTGGACTAGGAGGAGCAGGAACAGGACCTTCAGTAGTGGACATGGAGGAGCCGGAACAGACCCTTTAGTACTGGACATGGAGTAGCAGGAACAGGCCCTTTAGTACTGAACATGAAGGAACAGGACCTTTAGTACTGGACATGGAGGAGCAGGAACAGGCCCTTTACTACTGGACATGGAGGATCAGTCCCTTCGGTACTGGACATGGAGAAACAGGCCCTTCAGTACTGGACATGAGGGAGCAGGAACAGGACCTTCAGTACTGGACATGTAGGAACAGGAACAAGCCCTTCAGTACTGGACATGGAGAAGCAGGAACAGGCCCTTCAGTACTGCACATGGAGAAACAGGAACAGGCCCTTTAGTACTGGACATGGAGGAGCAGGAACAGGCCCTTCAGTACTGAACATGGAGGAACAGGACCTTTAGTACTGAACATGGAGAAACAGGCCCTTTAGTACTGGACATTGGGGAGCAGGAACAGGCCCTTTACTACTGGACATGGAGGAGCAGGAACAGGCCCTTTAGTACTGGACATGGAGAAACAGGCCCTTCAGTACTGGGCATGAGTGAGCAGTAAAAGGCCCTTCAGTAATGGACATGTAGGAACAGGCCCATCAGTACTGGACATGGAGAATCAGGAACAGGCCCTTCAGTACTGGAAATGGAGAAACAGGAACAGGCCCTTTAGTACTGGACATGGAGAAACAGGAACAGGCCCTTTAGTATTGGACATGGAGGAACAGGAACAGGCCCTTCAGTACTGGACATGGAGTAGCAGGAAGAGGCCCTTTAGTACTGGACATGGAGGAACAGGACCTTTAGTACTGGACATGGAGGAGCAGGAACAGGCCCTTTACTACTGGACATGGAGGATCAGTCCCTTCGGTACTGGACATGGAGAAACAGGCCCTTCAGTACTGGACATGGAGAAACAGGCCCTTGAGTACTGGACATGGAGGAGCAGTAACAGGCCATTTGGGACTGGACATGAGGGAGCAGGAACAGGACCTTCAGTACTGGACATGTAGGAACAGGAACAGGCCCTTCAGTACTGGACATGGAGAAGCAGGAACAGGCCCTTCAGTACTGCACATGGAGAAACAGGAACAGGCCCTTTAGTACTGGACATGGAGGAGCAGGAACAGGCCCTTCAGTACTGAACATGGAGGAACAGGACCTTTAGTACTGAACATGGAGAAACAGGCCCTTTAGTACTGGACATTGGGGAGCAGGAACAGGCCCTTTAGTACTGGACATGGAGAAACAGGCCCTTCAGTACTGGGCATGAGTGAGCAGTAACAGGCCCTTCAGTACTGGACATGTAGGAACAGGCCCATCAGTACTGGACATGGAGAATCAGGAACAGGCCCTTCAGTACTGGAAATGGAGAAACAGGAACAGGCCCTTTAGTACTGGACATGGAGAAACAGGAACAGGCCCTTTAGTATTGGACATGGAGGAACAGGAACAGGCCCTTCAGTACTGGACATGAGGGAGCAGGAACAGGCCCTTCAGTACTGGACATGAGGGAGCAGGAACAGGCCCTTCAGTACTGGACTAGGAGGAGCAGGAAAAGGACCTTCAGTAGTGGACATGGAGGAGCAGGAACAGGCCCTTTAGTACTGGACATGGAGGAACAGGACCTTTAGTACTGGCCATGGAGGAGCAGGAACAGGCCCTTCAATACTGAACATGGAGGAACAGGAACTTTAGTACTGGACATGGAGGAGCAGGAACAGGCCCTTCAGTACTGAACATGGAGGAACAGGAACTTTAGTACTGGACATGGAGGAGCAGGAACAGGCCATTTACTACTGGACATGGAGGATCAGTCCCGTCGGTACTGGACATGGAGAAACAGGAACAGGCCCTTTACTACTGGACATGGAGGAGCAGGAACAGGCCCTTCAATACTGGATATGGAGAAACAGGACCTTTAGTACTGGACATGGAGGAGATGGAACAGGCCCTTTAGTACTGAACATGGAGGAGCCGGAACAGGCCCTTTAGTACTGGACATGGAGGAACAGGAACAGACCCTTCAGTATGGACATGGAGGAGCAGGAACAGGCCCTTTAGTACTGAACATGGAGGAACAGGAACTTTAGTACTGGACATGGAGGAGCAGGAACAGGCCCTTTACTACTGGACATGGAGGATCAGTCCCTTCGGTACTGGACATGGAGAAACAGGCCCTTCAGTACTGGACATGGAGAAACAGGCCCTTGAGTACTGGACATGGAGGAGCAGTAACAGGCCATTTGGGACTGGACATGGAGAAACAGGAACAGGCCCTTCAGTACTGGACATAAGGGAGCAGGAACAGGACCTTCAGTACTGGAATAGGAGGAGCAGGAACAGGCCCTTTAGTACTGGACATGAGGGAGCAGGACAGGACCTTCAGTACTGGACATGTAGGAACAGGAACAGGCCCTTCAGTACTGGACATGGAGGATCAGTCCCTTCGGTACTGGACATGGAGAAACAGGCCATTCAGTACTGGACATGAGGGAGCAGGAACAGGCCCTTCAGTACTGGAATAGGAGGAGCAGGAACAGGCCCTTTAGTACTGGACATGAGGGAGCAGGAACAGGACCTTCAGTACTGGACATGTAGGAACAGGAACAGGCCCTTCAGTACTGGACATGGAGAAGCAGGAACAGGCCCTTCAGTACTGCACATGGAGGAACAGGCCCTTTAGTACTGGACATGGAGAAACAGGAACAGGCCCTTTAGTACTGGACATGGAGGAGCAGGAACAGGCCATTCAGTACTGGACATGGAGGATCAGTCCCTTCGGTACTGGACATGGAGAAACAGGCCCTTTAGTACTGGACATTGGGGAGCAGGAACAGGCCCTTTACTACTGGACATGGAGGAGCAGGAACAGGCCCTTTAGTACTGGACATGGAGAAACAGGCCCTTCAGTACTGGGCATGAGTGAGCAGTAACAGGCCCATCAGTACTGGACATGGAGAATCAGGAACAGGCCCTTCAGTACTGGACATGGAGAAACAGGAACAGGCCCTTTAGTATTGGACATGGAGGAACAGGAACAGGCCCTTTAGTACTGGACAGTGAGGAACAGGAACAGGCCCTTCAGTACTGGACATGAGGGAGCAGGAACAGGCCCTTCAATACTGGACTAGGAGGAGCAGGAACAGGACCTTCAGTAGTGGACATGGAGGAGCAGGAACAGGCCCTTTAGTACTGGACATGGAGGAACAGGAACTTTAGTACTGGACATGGAGGAGCAGGAACAGGACCTTTAGTACTGGACATGGAGGAGCAGGAACAGGCCCTTTAGTACTGAACATGGAGGAACAGGACCTTTAGTACTGGACATGGAGGAGCAGGAACAGGCCCTTTACTACTGAACATGGAGGATCAGTCCCTTCGGTACTGGACATGGAGAAACAGGCCCTTCAGTACTGGACATGGAGAAACAGGCCCTTGAGTACTGGACATGGAGGAGCAGTAATAGGCCATTTGGGACTGGACATGGAGAAACAGGAACAGGCCCTTCAGTACTGGACATGAGGGAGCAGGAACAGGCACTTCAGTACTGGAATAGGAGGAGCAGGAACAGGCCCTTTAGTACTGGACATGAGGGAGCAGGAACAGGACCTTCAGTACTGGACATGGAGAAGCAGGAACAGGCCCTTCAGAACTGCACATGGAGGAACAGGCCCTTTAGTACTGGACATGGAGAAACAGGAACATGCCCTTTAGTACTGGACATGGAGGAGCAGGAACAGGCCCTTCAGTACTGGACATGGAGAAGCAGGAACAGGCCCTTTAGTATTGGACATGGAGGAACAGGAACAGGCCCTTTAGTATTGGACATGGAGGAACAGGAACAGGCCCTTTAGTACTGGACATGGAGGAGCAGGAACAGGCCCTTCAGTACTGAACATGGAGGAACAGGAACAGACCCTTCAGTATGGACATGGAGGAGCAGGAACAGGCCCTTTAGTACTGAACATGGAGGAACAGGAACTTTAGTACTGGACATGGAGGAGCAGGAACAGGCCCTTTACTACTGGACATGGAGGATCAGTCCCTTCGGTACTGGACATGGAGAAACAGGCCCTTCAGTACTGGACATGGAGAAACAGGCCCTTGAGTACTGGACATGGAGGAGCAGTAACAGGCCCTTCAGTACTGAACATGGAGGAACAGGAACAGACCCTTCAGTATGGACATGGAGGAGCAGGAACAGGCCCTTTAGTACTGAACATGGAGGAACAGGAACTTTAGTACTGGACATGGAGGAGCAGGAACAGGCCCTTTACTACTGAACATGGAGGATCAGTCCCTTCGGTACTGGACATGGAGAAACAGGCCCTTCAGTACTGGACATGGAGAAACAGGCCCTTGAGTACTGGACATGGAGGAGCAGTAACAGGCCATTTGGGACTGGACATGGAGAAACAGGAACAGGCCCTTCAGTACTGGACATAAGGGAGCAGGAACAGGACCTTCAGTACTGGAATAGGAGGAGCAGGAACAGGCCCTTTAGTACTGGACATGAGGGAGCAGGACAGGACCTTCAGTACTGGACATGTAGGAACAGGAACAGGCCCTTCAGTACTGGACATGGAGGATCAGTCCCTTCGGTACTGGACATGGAGAAACAGGCCATTCAGTACTGGACATGAGGGAGCAGGAACAGGCCCTTCAGTACTGGAATAGGAGGAGCAGGAACAGGCCCTTTAGTACTGGACATGAGGGAGCAGGAACAGGACCTTCAGTACTGGACATGTAGGAACAGGAACAGGCCCTTCAGTACTGGACATGGAGAAGCAGGAACAGGCCCTTCAGTACTGCACATGGAGGAACAGGCCCTTTAGTACTGGACATGGAGAAACAGGAACAGGCCCTTTAGTACTGGACATGGAGGAGCAGGAACAGGCCATTCAGTACTGGACATGGAGGATCAGTCCCTTCGGTACTGGACATGGAGAAACAGGCCCTTTAGTACTGGACATTGGGGAGCAGGAACAGGCCCTTTACTACTGGACATGGAGGAGCAGGAACAGGCCCTTTAGTACTGGACATGGAGAAACAGGCCCTTCAGTACTGGGCATGAGTGAGCAGTAACAGGCCCATCAGTACTGGACATGGAGAATCAGGAACAGGCCCTTCAGTACTGGACATGGAGAAACAGGAACAGGCCCTTTAGTATTGGACATGGAGGAACAGGAACAGGCCCTTTAGTACTGGACAGTGAGGAACAGGAACAGGCCCTTCAGTACTGGACATGAGGGAGCAGGAACAGGCCCTTCAATACTGGACTAGGAGGAGCAGGAACAGGACCTTCAGTAGTGGACATGGAGGAGCAGGAACAGGCCCTTTAGTACTGGACATGGAGGAACAGGAACTTTAGTACTGGACATGGAGGAGCAGGAACAGGACCTTTAGTACTGGACATGGAGGAGCAGGAACAGGCCCTTTAGTACTGAACATGGAGGAACAGGACCTTTAGTACTGGACATGGAGGAGCAGGAACAGGCCCTTTACTACTGAACATGGAGGATCAGTCCCTTCGGTACTGGACATGGAGAAACAGGCCCTTCAGTACTGGACATGGAGAAACAGGCCCTTGAGTACTGGACATGGAGGAGCAGTAATAGGCCATTTGGGACTGGACATGGAGAAACAGGAACAGGCCCTTCAGTACTGGACATGAGGGAGCAGGAACAGGCACTTCAGTACTGGAATAGGAGGAGCAGGAACAGGCCCTTTAGTACTGGACATGAGGGAGCAGGAACAGGACCTTCAGTACTGGACATGGAGAAGCAGGAACAGGCCCTTCAGAACTGCACATGGAGGAACAGGCCCTTTAGTACTGGACATGGAGAAACAGGAACATGCCCTTTAGTACTGGACATGGAGGAGCAGGAACAGGCCCTTCAGTACTGGACATGGAGAAGCAGGAACAGGCCCTTTAGTATTGGACATGGAGGAACAGGAACAGGCCCTTTAGTATTGGACATGGAGGAACAGGAACAGGCCCTTTAGTACTGGACATGGAGGAGCAGGAACAGGCCCTTCAGTACTGAACATGGAGGAACAGGACCTTTAGTACTGGACATGGAGGAGCAGGAACAGGCCCTTTACTACTGGACATGGAGGATCAGTCCCTTCGGTACTGGACATGGAGAAACAGGCCCTTTAGTACTGGACATTGGGGAGCAGGAACAGGCCCTTTACTACTGGACATGGAGGAGCAGGAACAGGCCCTTTAGTACTGGACATGGAGAAACAGGCCCTTCAGTACTGGGCATGAGTGAGCAGTAACAGGCCCTTCAGTACTGGACATGTAGGAACAGGCCCATCAGTACTGGACATGGAGAATCAGGAACAGGCCCTTCAGTACTGGAAATGGAGAAACAGGAACAGGCCCTTTAGTACTGGACATGGAGAAACAGGAACAGGCCCTTCAGTACTGGACATGAGGGAGCAGGAACAGGCCCTTCAGTACTGGACATGAGGGAGCAGGAACAGGCCCTTAAGTACTGGACTAGGAGGAACAGGACCTTTAGTACTGGCCATGGAGGAGCAGGAACAGGCCCTTCAATACTGGATATGGAGAAACAGGACCTTTAGTACTGGACATGGAGGAGCCGGAACAGGCCCTTTAGTACTGGACATGGAGGAACAGGACCTTTAGTACTGGCCATGGAGGAGCAGGAACAGGCCCTTCAATACTGGATATGGAGAAACAGGACCTTTAGTACTGGACATGGAGGAGCCGGAACAGGCCCTTTAGTACTGGACATGGAGGAGCAGGAACAGGCCCTTTAGTACTGAACATGGAGGAACAGGACCTTTAGTACTGGACATGGAGGAGCAGGAACAGGCCCTTTACTACTGGACATGGAGGATCAGTCCCTTCGGTACTGGACATGGAGAAACAGGCCCTTCAGTACTGGACATGGAGGAGCCGGAACAGGCCCTTTAGTACTGGACATGGAGGAGCAGGAACAGGACCTTTAGTACTGGACATGGAGGAGCCGGAACAGGCACTTTAGTACTGGACATGAGGGAGCAGGAACAGGACCTTCAGTACTGGACATGTAGGAACAGGAACAGGACCTTCAGTACTGGACATGAGGGAGCAGGAACAGGACCTTCAGTACTGGACATGGAGAAGCAGGAACAGGCCCTTCAGTACTGCACATGGAGGAACAGGCCCTTTAGTACTGGACATGGAGAAACAGGAACAGGACCTTTAGTACTGGACATGAAGGAGCAGGAACAGGCCCTTCAGTACTGGACATGGAGGAACAGGCCCTTCAGTTGTGGACATGGAGGAACAGGAACAGGCCCTTCAGTACTGGACATGAGGGAGCAGGAACAGGCATTTCAGTACTGGAATAGGAGGAGCAGGAACAGGCCCTTCAGTACTGGACATGGAGAAACATGAACAGGCCCTTCAGTACTCGACATGGAGGAACAGGCCCTTCGGGACTGACATGGTGAAAGAGGAACAGGCCCTTCAGTACTGGACATGGAGGAGCAGGAACAGGCCCTTTAGTACTGGACATGGAGAAATAGGCCCTTCAGTACTGGACATGTAGGAACAGGCCCATCAGTACTGGACATGGAGAAACAGGAACAGGACCTTCAGTACAGGATATGGAGAAACAGGAACATGCCCTTTAGAACTGGACATGGAGAAACGGGCCCTTCAGTACTGGACATGGAGAAACAGGCTGTTCAGTACTAGACATGGAAGAGCAGGAACAGGCCCCTTAGTACTGGACATGGAGGAGCAGTAACAGGCCCTTTAGTACTGGACATGGAGGAACAGGCCCTTCAGTAATGGACATGGAGGAGCAGGAACAGGCCCTTTATTACATGAGGGAGCAGTAACAGGCCCTTCAGTACTGGACATGTACGAACAGGAACAGGCCCTTCAGTACTGGACTTGGACAAACAGGCCCTTCAGTACTGGACATGGAGGAGCAGGAACAGGCCCTTCAGTACTGGACATGGAGGGGCAGGAACAAGCCCTTCAGTACTGGACTTGGACAAACAGGCCCTTCAGTACTGGACATGGAGGAGCAGGAACAGGCCCTTCAGTACTGGACATGGAGAAACACGAACAGGCCCTTCAGTACTCGACATGGAGGAACAGGCCCTTCAGTACTGGGCATGAGTGAGCAGTAACAGGCCCTTCAGTACTGGACATGTAGGAACAGGCCCATCAGTACTGGACATGGAGAATCAGGAACAGGCCCTTCAGTACTGGACATGGAGAAACAGGAACAGGCCCTTTAGTATTGGACATGGAGGAACAGGAACAGGACCTTCAGTAGTGGACATGGAGGAGCAGGAACAGGCCCTTCAGTACTGGAAATGGAGGAGCAGGAACAGGCCCTTTAGTACTGGACATGGAGAAACAGGCCCTTCAGTACTGGGCATGAGTGAGCAGTAACAGGCCCTTCAGTACTGGACATGGAGGAGCAGGAACAGGCCCTTTAGTACTGGACATGGAGGAACAGGACCTTTAGTACTGGCCATGGAGGAGCAGGAACAGGCCCTTCAATACTGGATATGGAGAAACAGGACCTTTAGTACTGGACATGGAGGAGCCGGAACAGGCCCTTTGGTACTGGACATGGAGGAGCAGGAACAGGCCCTTCAGTACTGGACATGGAGAAACAGGCCCTTCAGTACTGGACATGGAGAAGCAGGAACAGGCCCTTCAGTACTGCACATGGAGGAACAGGCCCTTGAGTACTGGACATGGAGAAACAGGCCCTTGAGTACTGGACATGGAGGAGCAGTAACAGGCCATTTGGGACTGGACATGGAGAAACAGGAACAGGCCCTTCAGTACTGGACATGAGGGAGCAGGAACAGGCCCTTCAGTACTGGACATGGAGAAACAGGCCCTTCAGTACTGGACATGGAGAAGCAGGAACAGGCCCTTCAGTACTGCACATGGAGGAACAGGCCCTTGAGTACTGGACATGGAGGAGCAGTAACAGGCCATTTGGGACTGGACATGGAGGATCAGTCCCTTCGGTACTGGACATGAAAAAACAGGGTCTTCAGTACTGGACATGGAGAAACAGGCCCTTCAGTACTGGACATGACAGAGCAGGAACAGGCCCTTCAGTACTGGACATGGACGAGCAGAAACAGGCCCTTCACTACTGGAGATGGAGGAACAGGAACAGGCCCTTTAGAGCTGGACATTGAGAAACAGGCCCTTCAGTAATGGACATGAGGGAGAAGTAACAGGCCCTTCAGCTGTGGACATGGAGGAGCAGGAACAAGCCTTTCATTACTGGACACGGAGAAACAGGAACAGGCCCTTTAGTACTGGACATGGAGGAACAGGCCCTTCAGTGCTGGAATAGGAGAAACAGGCCCTTCAATACTGGACATGGAGGAGCAGGAACAGGCCCTTTAGTACTGGACATGGAGGAGCAGAAACAGGCCCTTTAGTACTGGACATGGAGAAACAGGAACAGGCCCTTAAGTAGTGGACATGAGGAGGCAGGAACAGGCCCTTCAGTACTGGAAATGGAGAAACAGGCCCTTCAATACTGGACATGGAGGAACAGGAACAGGCCCTTCAGTACCGGACATGGAGAAACAGGACCTTTAGTACTGGACATGTAGGAGCAGGAACAGGCCCTGCAATACTGGATATGGAGAAACAGGACCTTTAGTACTGGACATGGAGGAGCAGGAAAAGGACCTTTACTACTGGACATGGAGGAACAGTCCCTTCGGTACTGGACATGGAGAAACAGGCCCTTCAGTACTGGATATGGAGAAACAGGCCCTTCAGTTTTGGACATGGAGAAACAGGAACAGGCCCTCAAGTACTGGAACTGGAGGAGCAGGAACAGGCCATTCGGTACTGGACATGGAGGAACAGGAACAGGCCCTTTAGTACTGGAATAGGAGGAGCAGGAACAAGCCCTTTAGTACTGGACATGGAGAAGCAGGAACAGGCCCTTCAGTACTGCACATGGAGGAACAGGCCCTTTAGTACTGGACATGGAGAAACAGGAACATGACCTTCAGTACTGGACATGGAGGAGAAGGAACAGGCCCTTTAGTACTAAACATGGAGGAACAGGGCCTTTAGTACTGGAAATGGAGGAACAGGAACAGGCCCTTTAGTACTGGACATGGAGGAACAGGAACAGGCCCTTTAGTACTGAACATGGAGGAACAGGACCTTTAGTACTGGACATGGAGGAGCAGGAACAGACCCTTCAGTACTGGACATGAGGGAGCAGGAACAGGCCCTTCAGTACTGGAATAGGAGGAGAAGGAACAGGCCCTTTAGTACTGGACATGGAGAAGCAGGAACAGGCCCTTCAGTACTGCACATGGAGGAACAGGCCCTTTAGTACTGGACATGGAGGAGCAGGAACAGGCCCTTTAGTACTGGACATGAGGGAGCAGGAACAGACCCTTCAGTACTGCACATGGAGGAACAGGCCCTTCAGAACTGGACATGGAGGAGCAGTAACAGGCCATTTGGGACTGGACATGGAGAAACAGGAACAGGCCCTTCAGTACTGGACATGAGGGAGCAGGAACAGGCCCTTCAGTAGTGAACATGGAGGAGCAGGAAAAGGCCCTTCAGTGCTGGAATAGGAGAAACAGGCCCTTCAATACTGGACAAGGAGGAACAGGCCATTTAGTACTGGACATGAGGGAGCAGGAACAGGCCCTTTAGTACTGGACATGGAGGAGCAGGAACAGGCCCTTTAGTACTGGAATAGGAGAAACAGGAACAGGTCCTTTAGTACTGGACATGAGGGAGCAGGAACAGGCCCTTCAGTATTGGACATGGAGAAACAGGCCATTTAGTACTGGACATGAGGGAGCAGGAATGGGCCCTTTAGTACTGGACATGGAGGAGCAGGAACAGGCCCTTTAGTACTGGACATGAGGGAGCAGGAACAGGCCCTTCAGTATTGGACATGGAGAAACTGTCACGGATCACGGACAGGACCCAAGTGCAGGACTCTGGAGGTAGGCTGGATTCAAACAAGTCTTTTATTTCATGGTTGACAGCACTTGACTCAATCACTGGACAGGACAGACGAGACAAGGAAGACTAACAAACCAACAATGACTAAACACAGACAGGACATATATATAGGGCAGGGTGATGATTGGAAAGTGACCACAGGTGCAGTGCTGGAGCGCCCAGACCTATGGCCCGCCCACTCTTAAAGGGGACCTTAGTCCAAGTTCCTGACAGAAACAGGCCATTTAGTACTGGACATGAGGGAGCAGGAACAGGCCCTTTAGTACTGGACATGTAGGAGCAGGAACAGGCCCTTTAGTACTGGAATAGGAGAAACAGGAACAGGTCCTTTAGTACTGGACATGAGGGAGCAGGAACAGGCCCTTTAGTACTGGACATGGAGGAGCAGGAAAAGGCCCTTTAGTACTGGACATGAGGGAGCAGGAACAGGCCCTTTAGTATTGGACATGGAGAAACAGGCCCTTCAGTATTGGACATGGAGGAGCAGGAGCAGGCCCTTCAGTACTGGACATGGAGAAACAGGAACAGGCCCTTTAGTACTGGACATGGAGGAACAGGAACAGGCCCTTCAGTGATGGACATGAGGGAGCAGGAACAGGCCCTTCAGTACTGCAAATGGAGGAGCAGGAAGAGGCCCTTTAGTACTGGACATGGAGAAAAAGGCCCTTCAGTACTGGACATGGAGAAACAGGCCCTTCAGTACTGGACATGAGGGAACAGTAACAGGCCCGTCAGTACAGGACATGGAGAAACAGGCCCTTCAGTACTGGACATGGAGGAACAGGCACTTCAGTACTGGACTTGGAGGAGCAGGAACAGGCCCCTTTGTACTGGACATGGAGGAACAGGCCCTTAAGTACTGGACATGAGGGAGCAGGAACAGGCCCAAAAGTACTGGACATGGAGAAACAGGAGCAGGCCCTTCAGTACTGGACATGGAAGAGCAGGAACAGACCCCTTAGTACTGGACATGAGAGAGCAGAAACAGGCCCTTCAGTATTGGACATGGAGGAGCAGGAACAGGCCCTTCACTGGACCAGATGACGCTGTGCTGTGACACTACTGCCTTTTCAAACGGTCATGTTATTTTGACGCTCCAGAGCGTCAATTGGCCCCAGAGGTTTAAAGTAACCAGCTATAATGTGAAGAAGTAAAATGACACATCAGAGCCTTTAAATCCAGCAACTCAACCTTAGAAATTCCTGGACATTGAGGACTCAACTATCACTAACGGAGGATGTGAGAATGAAGGAAAATGTCCAATGGAGTCAATCTCCTCAACCATCCAGTCATGACCACATGGAGGAAAAGGAAAGCAGACCAACAATGTTCACCCCAGGCATGTGGACATAAAGGAGTTAGAGGACTGGTGTAATCCCATCCATTCTTCCATGAGCGAAAACAACCTGGAAGTGACGTCATGGGAACTTTTGCCTTATCAGACCTGGGAAGCTTGTCCACACTTTACTCTGGTCATCAAATGCAGAAGGTGAACATCACTGGAGTGAAATCTTCCTTTTTAACCATGGGGTGGGAGGCAGTCATTCCAGGCTGCTCTTTAACTGGTTTGGAGATGGTTGGTTTAGGCAGCAATAACTTCTGTCCTGTTCAAGAGTGGTAGAGAAGGGAGGGGAATTGGGGTTGCATATTTTTGAACGTATTGTATATCCATATTGTATCAGATATTCATATCCATATTTATTTCAATGGTGATATTTTGACTTGATTCCTTCTGTTCTCCAGGTGCCATCACCCGAATGGCCTACAATTTCTAGTTGTCCAGCTCAAATGCTTTGGAGTCGGGTGAGTTTCTACCGGATGTTTATTTCAATGATGATCTATTGACTAAACCTTTATTCTGTTCTCTAGGTGACATCAGCCCCATGACCAATGATTTAGAGCCACATGGATGTTTCTCATGGACATAAAGGCCAAACAGTTTGGAGCCAGGTGAGTGTTTCTACTAGATCAGTATTTCAATGGTGACAGCATGTTGGATTGCATATTTTACTTCTCATCCTATGCTGGGCTTTGTAGTTGGTGTGGAGCTGTTGGAGTGTTCTTGGAGCCGCGTTGGACTTGAAAATCACTGCATGCATGGCGCCCAACGCAGGGAGGTAGATTTCCATGTAGCGTCACACAATACATGTCTAAATAAAAATCATATGCACTATTATGAAGAATAGTTAATCCAATGCATTGGTTGCCGTATCAAGTTACAAATGGACCTTTTTGACTGACTTGACATTGAACTTTTACTTCATGGTTGCCATGGAGGCATGCAGTGCCATGTCGAATGTCCCTATTGACTCTGATGTGTCCATTGCTGATGGTGTGGGAATAAACACATGATAAAACAAATTATTCAACTGACTGCTGAGGGATTTGTGGCTAAATGTGAAAGGCTAAGCTGAAGCTAGCAGCCAGCATCGGGGATGTCAAACAACAAATTGTTAAAAAGAAAATGGTCACGGGACTAGTTTGGGTTTGCAATGATGCCACATGCTTGCATGGAAGTTTGTTGGGTTTAATTACCCCCAATTAAATAATGAGAACCTGAAAGTTGTTTGAAAGCAAAACTGGTGTTCAGAAAGGAATATGTTTGAGGTGCAACTGGGTTTCAAACAATGGAGGTGATGCACGTAATTTTGGTGTTGACCAATCAATGGGTAAAAGTGTTAAATGAAGGACCTCTTCAGTTGCATTAAGAGCAGATGCAGAAAAGGCTGCAGGCATTGCTCGTGCTGCTTTGTTTTTGTTTTTTTTAAAGGAAAGGCATGCTTTGGAGGAGCAGGAAGAATAACTAAGGAAGAGCCACTTGACTTGGAAGTAAAAATTGCTGCAACAACTGTGAAATGATCTGTCAAATGCCATATACTGAATGTTCTCAAGCCTCTTAAAGTAACGAGCTATAATGTGAAGAAGTAAAATGACACATCAGAGCCTTTAAATCCAGCAACTCAACCTTGGAAATTCCTGGACATGGAGGACTCAACTATCACAAACGGAGGATGTGAGAATGAAGGAGAATGTCCAATGGAGTCAATCTCCTCAACCATCCAGTCATGACCACATGGAGGAAAAGGAAAGGAGACCAACAATGTTCACCCCAGGCATGTGGACATAAAGGAGTTAGAGGACTGGTGTATCCCATCCATTCTTCCATGAGCGAAAACAACTTGGAAGTGTCATGATGGGAACTTTTGCCTTCTCAGACCCAGGAAGTTCATCCACCTTCTCAGTCATCAGTTCAGTATCTCCTTGATGTGTATTTTGATGGTGACTGTAGGAGCCGTATCATGCAATGTTTCATTGCTGATGTCACGTGGGTGTTGCTGATGTGGGTTGATTGGAAGGTTTCTATTGTCCTGTGTGGCAGAGGGTGACTTGGGATTGCATTTTTGTTGAATGTATCGTATATCATATAGTATCATTGGATATGAAAATGTCCATATTGTCATTTAAACTTCAGTCAGAAAGATGTTCCTTCTCTGCTTGACAATCCAAATAAACCTGTACACTAAAGAACACAAGTGGGGTGTTCTGTGGAACGAGTCAGCGGTGCAGAATTCCAACTTCAGCCCATGACTTTTGTTGGTTAGAAGTCGCGACGGTGATGATGTTGTCAAACTGTTTCTCAAGTCTTTTCTTCAGGTGTCATCAGCCAATGATTTTGAGCCAAGTGAGTGTCTACTGCACATGTGTGGAACTCCAGTCCTCGAGGGCCGCAGCCCTGCACGGTTTGGATGTCTCCCTGCTTCCACACAGCTGATTGCAATGAGCAGCTCGTTATCTGGCTTTGTGCTGAATGTGGTGATGAAGCCTCAGGACATTCAGTGGAGGGAGACGTGGAAACCGTGCAGAGCTTCGGCCCTCGAGGATCTGAGTTTGACAACCCTGGTCTACTGGATATGCATTTCAATGGTGATATTGTGACTCAATTCCTTTTCTGTTCTCCAGGTGTCATCATGCTAATGGAAAACAATTTCGAGTTGGTGTTTAAGACATGGAGCTTAAATGCTTTGGAGTCAGGTGAGTGTTTCTACTGGCTGTGCATTTCAATGATTGACTAAACATTTATTCTGCTCTCTAGGTGACATCAGCCTAATGGCCAATTATTTAGAGCCACATGTTTCTCTTGGACATCAAGGCCAAACGGTTTGGAGCCAGGTGAGTGTTCCAATTAGATGTACATTTCAATGGTGAGAGTATCTTTGTAAAAATGTTTTTCTCCAGGTGACATTGGCCTAATGGCCAACAGTTTGGAGCCAGGTCAGTGTTTCTACTGGAGGTGTTTCAATGATATTTGACTTGATTTATTTTCTCCAGGTGACATCAGCTGAAAGGCTCCAGGTGTGTTTATATACTGCATGTCACGGCCAAATACTTCGGAGCCAGGTGGGTGTTTCTTCTGGATGTGCATTTCAATGGTGATATTTTAACTTGCATTATTTTCTGTTCAGGTGTCACCAGAGCAATGGCCAACCGTTTGGAGCCAGGTGAGTGTTTCTACTGGATATACATTTAAATGGTTAAGAATTTGACTCTATTCCTTTTCTGTTCTTCAGGTGACATCAGTCAATGCCCAATGATTTGGAGTCAGGTGAATGGTTCTACTGGCGGAGGCCAAATGCTTTGGATCCAGGTGAGTCGATCTGCTACATCTGTATTTCAATGGTCACAGCATTTTGATTTACATCTTTCACTTCTCCTCCTATGCTGGGCTTTGAAGTTGGAGTGTGGAGTCATGTTGGAGTAGTGTTGGACTGGAAAATCAATGTATGCATGGTGTCCAAAGCAAGGAGGTAAAATTGCGTGTAGCATCACACAATACAAATAAAAATCATATGCACTTGTATTTTGAAGGGTAGTTGGTAATCCAATGCATTGGTTGCTGTAGCAAGTTACAAATGGACCTTTTTGACTGACTAGACATGGCACTGCATGCCTCCATGATAGCGAACAAGTAAAAGTTCAGTGTCAATGTCCCTATTGACTCTGGTGTGTCCATCGCTGATGGTGTGGGAATAAACGCTGAAAAAACCGTCAACTGACTGCTGAGAGGTCTGTGGCTAAATGTGAATGGCTCAGCTGAACCTTGCAGCCAGCATAAGAGATGGCAGCCAAGGTTTCATGTCAAACAAATTGTTAAAAATAAAATGGTGACGGAGCTGGTTTGTTTGTGCAATGATGCTGCATGCGTATGTGGAAGTTTGTTGGGTTTCATTTCCCCCGATTAAAACAAAAAAAACCCTGAAAATTGGTTGAAAGCAAAAGTGTTCAACGAGGAATGTGTTTGAGGTGCAACTGGGTTTCAAACAATGAAGGTGATGCACATTATGGTGTTTCAAATGTTGACAACCAATGGGCAAAAGTGTAAAATGCAGCACTGCTGCATGCATTTCTCATGCTGCATTTTTAAATAAAGGTCTGCTTTGGAGGAGCAGGAAGAATAACTAAGATGGAAGAGCTGCTTGACTTGGAAGGAAACATTACTGCAACAACTGCAAAAAGGATTCATCAAATGCAAGATACTGGATGTTCCCAAGCTGCTTAAAAAGTAATGAGCGATAATTTGAAGAATTAAAATGACATCTGTCAGAGCCTTAAATCCAGCAACTCAACCTTGGAAATTCCTGGACATGGAGGACTCAAACTATCACACAAAAGGGAGGATGTGAGAATGAAGGAGAATGTCCAATGGAGTGAATCTCATGACCACATGGCAGAAAAGGAAAGCAGGCCAACAATTTTCACCCAAGGCATGTGGACATAAAGGAGTTGGAGGACTGGTGTATCCCATCCATTCTTCCATGAGTGAAAACAACTTGGAAGTGTCATGATGGGAACTTTTGCCTTCTCTGACTCGGGAAGCTTGTCCACATTTTGCTCTGGTCATCAAATGCAGAAGGTGAACATCACTGGAGTGAAATCTTCCTTTTAACCATGGGATAGGAGGCAGTCATTCCAGGCTGCTCAACTGGTTTGCAGATGGCTGGTTTAGGCAGCAATAACTTCTGTCCTGTTCAAGAGGTTCTGAAACGGGAGAATATGCAGGTTATCATTGAAAGCATGGTGATGCCAGATGGGCTGGCAAAATGGCCAAATATAACCAAGATTCAAATCCCATGTATCAAGGCAGGTGTGGTGCAGAGATGCCTAAGGCATTGGAACCTTAGGTCATCAGGTGCGAGTGCATCTCCTGGATGTGTATTTTGATGACTAGGAACTCTCTCCTGCAATGCCTTTTTGCTAATGTCACTTGTGGCTTGACTGGAAGGTTTTATTTTATCCTATGTGGTAGAGGAGAAAGGAGGTGAATTGGGGTTGCATATTTTTGAACGTATTGTATATCCATATTGTATCATATATTCATATCCATATTGTCATAACGTGAACTTAAGTGAGACGTTTTTTTGTTAAGTCACTACAGTGACAATGTTTTAAAAAATGTTTCTCCTAAGTCTTTAGATCATCAACCTAGTGGCCATGTGGGTGTTTCTCTTAGAAATCAAGGTCAAGAGGTCTGGAGCCAGGTGAGTGTTTGTACTGGATGTTTATTTCCATGGTGATATTTTGACTTGATTCCTTCTGTTCTCCAGGTGCCATCACCCGAATGGCCTACAATTTCGAGTTGTCGAGCTTAAATGCTTTGGAGTCAGGTGAGTGTTTCTACTGGATGTTTATTTCAATGACTACGAAAACATTTGTTCTGTTCTCCAGGTGACATCAGCCTAATGGCCAACCGTTTTGAGCCAGGTGAGTTTCTACTGGAGGTGGAGGCCAACCGTTTGGAGCCAGGTGAGCGTTTCTACTAGAGGTGTTTCAATGATATTTGACTTAATTTCTTTTCTCCAGGTGACATCAGCTGAAAGGCCAACGCTATTCAGCCAGGTGTGTTTTTACACTGCAAGTCAAGGCCAAATACTTTGGAGCCAGGTGAGTGTTTCTACTAGATCAGTATTTCAATGGTGACAGCATGTTGGATTGCATATTTTACTTCTCATCCTATGCTGGGCTTTGTAGTTGGTGTGGAGCTGTTGGAGTGTTCTTGGAGCCGCGTTGGACTTGGAAATCACTGCATGCATGGCGCCCAACGCAAGGAGGTAGATTTCCATGTAGCGTCACACAATACATGTCTAAATAAAAATCATGTGCACTTGTATTTTGAAGAATAGTTGTTAATCCAATGCAGTGGTTGCAGGACTTTTTGACACTGAACTTTTACTTCCCGGTTACCATGGAGACATGCAGCGCTATGATTGATGTCCCCATTGACTCTGGTGTCTGCCGCTGATTGCAGTGATGGTGTGGGAATAAACACTGAAAAAACACATGATTCAACTGACTGCTGAAGGTTTGTGGCTAAATGTGAAGGGCTGAAAACTGTCAAAGGTTAAACTGAACCTAGCAGCCAGCATAGGGGATGGCATCCAAGGTTTCATGTCAAACAACAAATTGTTAAAAAGAAAATGGTGACAGAGCTGGCTCGGTTGTGCAATGTCACATGCATACATGAAAGTTTCTTTGGTTTAAAGTTCCCCTGATTTAAAAACGGAACCTGAAAGTTGTTGAAAGAAATGGTGTTCAACATGAAATGTATTTCTGAGGTGCAACTGGGTTGCAAACAATGGTGATGCACATAATTATGGTGGTGGATCAAATGTTGACAAATCAATAGATAAAAGTATAAAACCCAGCCCCTCTTCTACTGCAGCAAGAGCAGATGCTGAAAAGGCTGCATTTGTAAAGGAAGGATATGCTTTGGAGGAGCAGAAAGAATAACGGAGGAAGAGCTGCTTGACCTGGAAGCAAACCTTGCTGCAACATCTGCAAAACAACCAGTCAAATGCCAGAGAAACTGGATGTTCCCAAGCCTCTTAAAAACCAATGAGCTCTTATTGTGAAAAGTAAAATGACATCTGTCGGAACCTTAAATCCAGCAACTCAACCTTGGAAATGCCTGGACATGGAGGACTCAAACCATCGCATAATGAACAGGAGGATGTGAGACTGAAGGAAAATATCCAATGGAGTGAATCTTTCTCAACCAACCAGTCATGACCACAAGGAGGAAAAGGAAAGCAGGCAAACTGTTTTCATCCACGGATCATAAATGCAAAGCTGGACCTACAGCCACCATAAGATCACATCCAAGGTTTCATGCCGAACAACAAATCAGTGGTACAAAATGGTTTGACAGACCTGGTTCAGGTGTGCAATGATGCCAAATGCATACATGAAAATTTGTTGGGTTTCATGTCAGCTGATTAAACAAAAGGCTGAAACTTGTTTCAAGGTAAAAATGGTGTTCAAAAAGAAATGCATTTCTGAGATGCAACTTTGAGTTTCAAACAATGGTAATGCACATTATGAAAATGATGGTGGCGTTTATAATGTTGTTGGCAAATCAATGGGAAAACGGGTTAAATCCAGCACCTTTTTATTGTAGTAAAGAAAAAAAACAACCTTGATTCAGTGGAAAAGCCTGGATTTAGTAGATTCTCCTAAGTTATTTCATATTGGTTGAAATTTTAATTGTCAAGATTTCACAGCTGCAATACCATTTGTTAGTCTTGTTCCTGTATGCTGTCCTGTCTGGGTATGTCTTGTCCCTACTTGAGGCCGGCACCTTGTCATGGCGAGTTGGGCTACAAACTCAAAGGCTAAGCTTGACCTAGCAGCAGGTGTAAGGGATCGCATCCAAGGTTTCATGGCAAACAACCAATGAAGGGTACAAAATGGGCTGATTTGGATGTGCAATGACACCAAATGTGTACATGAAAGTTTGTTGGGTTTCATGTCAGCTGATAAAGAGAAACCTGGAGCTTGGTTCAAAGCAGAAATTGTGTTCAGTTGAAATGCATTTGTGAAACCAATGATGGGTCAGTTAGGATCAACAAATGATGTTGAAGCACATGATGAACATTATGGTGGCGTTTTCAATGTTGTGAGCAAATGAGTATTAAATCCAATGCCTCTTCTGTTGTGGTTTTAAAAAAACGGTCTCAGGAAAAGGCTGCCTGTCTGATTCTCCTGATTAAGGAATGTCATGTTTGTTATCAAGTTGATTGTACTTTGTTTTTGACAAACTAGAAAAATCCCCCAGAAACAAATACAAAAGTTGTTAGAATCATTTTTTGTAGTCTTATGTTCTGTCTGAGTTTGTCATGTGCATAAAGTGTCTTGTCCCCAGTTGAGGCCTGCACCTTATTGTGGTGAGCTGCTTTCAACTAAGATGGGACACTTGTGTTCAAATGTTTTGTGAAATCTGTGGTACCATTGATGTGCTGAAACCCCAGGAGGGGGGGGGGGCAGTTGCTACAACAGCTCGATCTCTATGCAGACACATTCACTGGCTTGGTTTTGTCTAAAGCACTTCTTGGTTTGCTGCCTCTGTACCGTTGCAGTTATGATGCAAAAACTAAAATAACTACAGTCTGTGATATAAAGACATTTGTACTCACAATTCCAACTGTTCATATAGAACTGGGCAAAAAAGCCTTCATGTGTTCTTCGTATTCATGGAATACTAGGGAAGTCATCAGTTGTGGTGAGTATCTCCTGTATATATATATTTGGTGGAAACATGTTTTTAAAATGTTCCTCTTTTCTCCAGGTGTCATCAGACTTTTGGCCAACAGTTTGCAGCCAGGTCAGTGTTTCTACTGGATCTATATTTCAATGGTAAAATATGTTTACTTTTCCTCCTCTGTTCTCTAGATGTCATCAGCCCAACAGTTTGGAGCCAGATGACTGATTCTACTCTGTGGAGGCCAAACTGTTTAGTCAGGTGAGTCTTTCTACTTGGTGATTGTTAGAATTGTTTGCAGTTCTACAGATGACATCAGCCTTTTGGCCAATGGTTTGGAACCAGGTAAGTGTTTCTATTGAATGTGCATTTCAATGGTGGCAGTGTCATTTTAACTCTTACTTCCCACAGGACTGGTTTGTGGAGCCATGTTGAAGCAGTATTGGACCCTTCTTGGAGCACGCTTGGACCTGAGCATCACTGCATGCACCACATCCAATGCAAGGAGGTAGGATTGCATGCCGCGTCACACAACAGACGACCAAATAAAAATCATGTGCACATGTATTTTGAAGTATAGTTGCTAATCTAATGCATTGGTTGCTGTCGTGAGTCACAAATGAACCATTTTGACAGACTGTGCTGACTTTGACACGGAACTTTACTGGTTACCATGGAGACACACTGCACTGTCTGGCATCACCATTGACTCTGGTGCATCCGCTGCCGACTGCGATGGGTTGGGAATAAACACTGAAAAAACAATTCAACTGACTGCTGAGGGGTTTGTAGCTCAATGTGAAAGGGTGAGAACTGTCAAACTAAGCTGAACCTCAGAGCCAGTATCCAAGGTTTCATGTCAAACAACAAATTAATTGTAAAAAAGTGGTGTGAGCTGGGTTGGCTGTGCAATGATGAATGCCTACATGAAAGTTTGCTGGGTTTCATGTTGCCTGATAAAGAATAAACCTGAAAGTTGTTTAATAAAAGGTGTTCAATAAAAATGTGTTTGAGGTGCAACTGAGTTTCAAACAATGGCGACGCATATGACAATTATGGTGTTTGAAATGTTTTTGGAAAATAATCAGAGGTAAAAGTGTAAAATCCACAATCTTTTGTTGCATTAAGAGCCAAAGCAGAAAAGGCTGGATGCATTGCTTGTCTTGGAGTCTTAAAGGAAAACCATGCTTTGGAGGATCTGGAAGAGTGATTGAGGAAGGGCCTCTTGACTTGGAAGCAAAATGTCCTGAAACTGCAAAATCCGTGAAATGCCACAGATGCTGGACATTCTTCTCAATCCTCTTCAAAATCAATGAGCTCTTATTTGGGGAAAAGTAAAACGGTATCTGTTCGAACCTCAAAAGCAACTCCGCTGTGGAAATACATGGACATCGAGGTGTGCAATGATGCGGAATGCATGCATGAGAGATGGTTGGGTTTCATGTCACCTGATAAAAAAGAAACCTGAAACTTGTTTGAATGCAACAATGATAGTCAACAAGAAATTCATTTCTGAGGTGCAACCATGGGTTTCAAACAATGAAGGTGATGCACATAATGGAGGTGTTTCCAATGCTGGCAAATAAATGGGGAAATGTGTAAAATCCAGCACCCCTCAATTTAATTAAAACAAAGCCCTGGATCTCATGGAAGTCTTGATTCAATGGAAACATCTGGCTCTCAGGAAATATCTGGATCTATTGGACAATTCTGAACGTGGCGGATTCTCCCAATTGTCCCATTGTTCTACAAACAATAAAGCCACAAACATAGTGGCTTCACTGGTTTTGTGGTCTCATGTATGTTTTTACAAACCATGAAAATGACGAATGCAAAAAAGTTGTTTGAATTGTGATTGCTTTGTAGTCTTGATGCATGTCTGAGTTTGTCTTGTGCGCCAGATGTCTTGTCTTGTGTCCCCAGTCGAGGCCTACACCTTGTCATGGTGAGTGGGCTTTAAACTAAGCTGGGCCACCCATGTTTAAATGTTGGTTACATCTGTGGTACAATTGAGGGTGACAGTCACTTTTCACTGTCAGTTTAATGACATCAAATATACTTGAGCTGAATAAAGTGTTTTAGAAAATTCCAAGTTGTAACATCTTTTGTTCCATGCATCTGTTTGCATACTCTTGGGTTTGGACAATCTCAGACTCCATCCCCTAATGTTGACTCGTTGGTTGACATGGGGAACAAATGTCACATGCATGGTGGTTGAATTTTCTTGTAGTGTTTATGTATGTTCCATCTGTGTTGTGTGCCAAGTAGGTCTTGTGTCCCACTTGAAGCCTGCAATTTATGCTGCCTGGGCTTTCAACTACGATCGGCCGACCATGTTTAGTCAAATCTGTGGTACAACTCTGTGCACACATGATGTGGGAAATGTAGTCAGTAAAGGGTAAAAACTTTTGCAGAATAAACATAACTTGAAGGTATTGCAAAGTGTTTTTTGTCTGTACATTTCATGCTGTTTGGTTTAGACAATCTCACATGCCATCCCATAATCTTTTGACCTGTTGGTTGACATAGGGCTCAAATGCATGGTGGTTGAACAGTTTTATTGTTTAAATGGGTTTTATTATTTCTGTGGTTTTTTGTTTTCTCTGAGGAGGGGTGGTGGTGTAAGTCCATCCATCGGGTATATGTACCATCCCTCCCCCGGTACCCATAATTTTTCTGCCCATATTGTTGACCAGGGCCCCTGTTGTCCCTCCATCCGGGGTCCCTGTTTTTGCGCCTTCCATAATGCACCATTGTCCACTCTCCATGTTCCCCCATTTTGTCAAAAGAAGCTGTCTCCGTCTACCCACAGCTTCTTTTGCAAGAAGGAATGTTTTTTGTTTTATTTGTTTGAAAATAATAAAGAAAAAAATATTGATTGTGTGTATGTACACAATACTATAAAAAAGTCTAGTTGTATTATGAAAATGAATACCGTGATCGGTTTGATATAATTATTAGTTCTCAATAAAACCCACTAGGTTATTTTAAAAGAAAAAATATATAATAGTATCCCCAACGTGGGTTACTCCAAAAAAAAAAGTGCCACGTGCAACATTTCGACCTTAATAGGTCTTCCTCAGGCACAATATGCACGTTTTATAAAACTCTCAAATGAAGGCTGTGGCTCAAGCAGCAGTGTTCTCTCGTCTGTCTGAGGCGCTATGAATGTCCTGCACGTGCAGCTGATAATTAAAGGGAGTGCATGGGTAGGGGAGGGGCTGCTCCTCGGAGCGAGTGTGAGCGTGTAGGGGAGGGGGGACTTTTAACCCTGTAATCCCTGGAGGTTTTTTGAAACCCTATGTTTTACTGTACGGCTGCGCGGTAAGTCTTTGTCCTTTCAGGGGTTTGTCTTGATGGACCGGCAAGTATTTGTTATTTCAGGATTTTGTTATGATGGACAAGCTAAGTGGCAAGTCTGTCCTTTCAGGAGTTTGTGTTGATGGCCCGGCAAGTCTTTGTCCTTTCAGGAGGGTTAGGGTTGATGAACCGGCAAGCATTTGTAATTTCAGGAGTTAGTGTTGCTGGACCGTCCAAGTAGCAACAATTTTTTATTTCAGGAGTTTGTGTTGATGCACCATCCAAGTAGCAACAATTATTTATTTCAGGAGTTTGTATTGATGGCCCGGCAAGTCTTTGTCCTTTCAGGAGTTTGTTTTGATGCACCGTCCAAGTAGCAGCAATTTTTTTATTTCAGGAGTTTGTGTTGATGGCCCGGCAAGTCTTTGTGATTTCAGGAGTTTGTGTTGATGCACCATCGAAGTAACAATTTTTTATTTCAGGAGTTTGTGTTGATGGACTGGGAAGTATTTGTAATTTCAGCGGTTTGTGTTGATGGACCGTCCAAGTAGCAACAATTTGTGGTTTCAGGAGTTTGTTTTAATGGCTCGGCAAGTCTTTATCATTTCAGGAGTTTGTATTGATGGCCCGGCAAGTATTTCTCCATCAACACAAACTCCTGAAATGACAAAGACTTGCCTGTACATCAACACAAACTCCTGAAATAAAAAGTTGTTGCTACTTGGGCGGTGAATCAACACAAACTCCTGAAATTACAAATATCTGTGGATAAAGTCTTGGGGTTGGGGTAAAGTCCTGGGGTTGGGATTTTTGAATGAGCCCCGACCCCCGTATCCACGGGTGTCAGGGGGTGCTCTGTCCATCCTCCGGGGGTATGTACCATCCCTCCCTCGGTACCCATCCTTTCTCCGCCCATATTGTGGACCAGGGCCCCGATTGTCTCTCCATCCGGGGTCCCTGTTTTTGCGTCTTCCGTAACGCACTGTCGTCCACTCCCCATAGTCTCCCATTCTGTGAGAGGAAACTGTATTTTTTACAGCTCCTCACACACACAGGAATATGTTGTTTTGTTTTTTATTTTATTTTTTTGAAAATAAATAAAAAGAAAAAAATATGAATTGTGTGTATGTACACAATATAATAAAAAGGTCTAGTTATGTTATAGAAATAAAAACCGTGCTCGGTCTGATATAATTATGCGTCAGTAAACCCACTAGGTTATTTCAAAACAAATAAAATTAGAAAAGAAAAAGCTCCCCAACTCGGGTTACCGCACAAAAAAACAAAAACAACGTGCCCCGTGCAACGTTTCGACCCTCCTAGGTCTTCTTCAGGCACGATTAGCACGTTTTGTAAAAGAAAAAGGTGAAAAAAGGTGTAAAATGAAGGCTCTGGCTCATACAGCAGTGTTCTCTCCGTCTGTCTGAGTCGCAATATTTTGCTGCTGCACGTGATGATAGTTAAAGGGACTGCCTCTTTTTTTTCTTTTCTCTATTTTTTCTTTCTCTTTTTTTTCTTTTCTCTTCTTTCTTTTTTTTTTCTTTTTTTTATTTAAAAAAAAGGGGAGGGGCTGCTCCTCGGAGTGAGTGTGAGCGTGTAGGGGAGGAGGGAAATTTAACCCTGTAAATGCCGAATTTTTTTTGAAACCCTGTTTAACTATATATTTTTTTTTATCAATAAACCCGTTTTATAATATTTACCCTGTGTTTTTAATCCTTTTTAATGTCCTAAAATTTAAAGCATTTTTTTACAAATCCAAAAGTGTCAATTATATATTTTTAGTGTTTAAATTTAGGGATTATAATTTATGTTTTCCATTTGTTATGGTTATTAGGGACCTCGCCAACGGCTGGGCCCTAGGCCCAGCCAACGGCAGGTCTCTTTTGGATTTCGTCGTCGCCAAAAGTGTGGGGCCTCCGCAGGAGGCCCCACACTCATCCAGGACACTCTCATGACCCTGTCAGAGTGGCCGGGGCCCCCGAAGGGGGTCCCGGCCACTCTGACGTGGTGGCGAAATTGTATATTGTTTTTCGAATGTTTTTTATTATTATTATTATTTATTTCACGGATAAATCCCTCAATTTGACCCCCTAAACACGCTCAAAAACTCACCAAATTTGGAAGACTCGTCAAAAGTGTGGCACTCCACAATCTCATGTCAACAAATTTCCAGAAAATCCAAAAGTGGCTCTCTAGCGCCACCTAGACACTTTCAATCGCCCGCCACGGTCCGTAGGAATGTCGTAGAGAAATGTGGCAAATACGAAACTTCTTCGTCTACTCGAGCCCTACGACTCACGCGCTCTAACTTTTGACCTAACTCCAACAGGAAGCCCACTATTTGCCTTTCAAAGTAAGGTGTTCACCCTAAAAAGGCAAAAAAAGGCCGAAACGGAAAATCTAAACCATCATAGGGCGAAGGTCGTATCCGTGAAATTGAGATATACAAAAATAGAGGAGATTGTTTACTACAAATATTTAGAGGGAATTTTTCTTACCTAGTCCAGTTTAATTTTTATTAGCCGTCCAAGCTCCCCACCCCCTAATCGCCTTTTTGGCTCCTGTCATCCATTAACATGGGGAAACGGAAAATTCTCGCCGAAAATCAACGATTTTAAACTCCCCGAACTACTCTTAACTGTTTGCAAACCGTGACTCTCAGCCACAAACCGAGGGCATCGCCACGACCGCGAGACCCTGCCGAACAAGAGGATGTAACATATGTGGGGAAAATTCCAAAACAAGTCCCCAGAATGACGAGTTAAAACGACACAGTAACATTTTTTTCATTCTACATTTTTACATTGAATCCTGATGGGAGATATCCGGCGTTGTCGCCAAACAGCGCACCCTGGTGTCCAAAGTTTACCTCTGACTGCTTCCAAACCCACACAGTATTAAAGACGACAAAAATTCCTACAAAAGTATGGTATTTTTATCCACATACTCCCCCGATAAGTATAGATTAAGAGCAGTTGTTTGCAAAATCTTCTAATATAATCCTCTCTGGCTCACTCTGACGTCAGAGTGTCCGCGCTCGGCGCAGCTGTGAAATTCTCCACTGTGATTGGTCAGTGCATCACTCCATATATGGGCAGCTTCCTGTAGCTTCAGGCTCATCACTGCTGTGTGATTGACAGCCTGTCATATCCTGCAGTTTGACCTGAGAGTGACCTCACCAGTCACTCTCAGGTCAGGTTACTCTCATGTGACCTGACCTCACTCTCATGTCTCATGTTCTCCTGTCATGAGGACATGCAAAACCTGTACGAGGTCTGGCCTGAGACATGTAATTCATGTCGGTGGAAGTTTGTGAAAAACCTTCATTGATGCATCATTCACACCTTCGTTCACGCCGACAAAGGCCGGGCCTCCTAGGCCCGGCACTCCACCAGGTCAGTCTCATGTCACACACTGACCTCCGTAGGAGGCCTGGCCTGAGGCCATATAATTCATGTCGGTGGAAGTTTTTGAAAAACCTTCATTGTGCCATAAGTGCTGTGTCTTTTACACTAGAATTGAAGTAAGACCACATTCAGGATCGGGGCCATCTGGGGAGTACCCAAGAGACATTTTCAGGCAGCTCGGCTAGCTTGCGGCTTAGCATGCCTGTTAGCATGCGAGCAAACATTGTCTGATTGAGCCGGAATTTGGTAGGTAGCCTAATGGGGTTGCTGCGATCACAAATCACTAGCTAATTAGCTGGTTTTGACGCAGTTTTTTCAAAATAAAAGTCATACAAATTTTTTTTTTTTTTTTTTTTTTATATTTAAGCAAATATTTTGAACCGTTCATAGCCACCCCCCCGACGGGCAATCTCGAGGTCCCGACCAATGCTGCTTGCAGCTTTAATTATATTTTTTTTCACGGATAAATCCCTCATTTTGACCCCCTAGACACGCTCAAAAACTCACCAAATTTGGAAGACTCGTCAAAAGTGTGGCAATCTATATTATCACGTCAATAAATTCCATGAAATTCCAAAAATGGCTCTCTAGCGCCACCTAGACACATTTAATCGCCCGCCACGGTCCGTAGGAATGTCGTACAGAAATGTCGCGAATACGAAACTTCTTCGTCTACTCGAGCCCTACGACTCACGCGCTCTAACTTTTGACCTAACTCCAACAGGAAGCCGGCTATTTGCCTTTCAAAGTAAGGTGTTCACCCAAAAAAGGGAAAAAAAGGCAGAAACGGAAAATTTAACTCCTCATAGGGCGAAGGTCGCATCGGTTAAATTGAGATATACAAAAATAGAGGAGATTGTTTACTACTGAACTCTAGAGGGAAATTTTCTTACCTAGTCCAGTTTAATTTTTATTAGCCGTCCAAGCTCCCCACCCCCTAATCGGCATTTTGGCTCCTGTCATCCATTAACATGGGGAAACGGAAAATTCTCGCCGAAAATCAACGATTTAAAACTACCCGAACTACTCTTAACTGTTTGCAAACCGTGACTCTCAGCCACAAACCGAGGGCATCGCCACGTACACGAGACCCTGCCGAACAAGAGGATGTAACATATGTGGGGAAAATTCCAAAACAAGTCCCCAGAATGACGAGTTAAAGCGATAGAGTAAAATTGTTTCTCGTCCAAAATCTTAACACTATAGCGGATGGAGCCAAATCTGCCGTTCCTGCCAAACAGCGCCCCCTGGTGTCCAAAGTTTACCTCCGACTGCTTCCAAGCGTACACCGTCTTAAAGAGGACAAAAATTCCTACAAAAGTATGGTATTTTTATCCACATACTCCCCCGATAAGTATAGATTAAGAGCACTTGTTCGCAAAATCTTTGAATATAATCCTCTCTGGCTCACTCTGCCGTCAGAGTGTCCGCGCTCGGTGCAGCTGTGAAATTCTCCACTGTGATTGGTCAGTGCATCACTCCATATATGGGCAGCTTCCTGTAGCTTCAGGCTCATCACTGCTGTGTGATTGACAGCCTGTCATATCCTGCAGTTTGACCTGAGAGTGACCTCAGCAGTCATTCTCAGGTCAGGTTACTCTCATGTGACCTGACCTCACTCTCATGTCTCATGTTCTCCTGTCATGAGGACATGCAAAACCTGTATGAGACCTGGCCTGAGGCCCTCAAATTCATGTCGGTGGAAGTTTTTGAAAGACCTTTCATGTTCGATAAGTGCTGCGTCATTCACACCGTGCACCGCCGACAAAGGCCGGGCCTCCTAGGCCCGGCACTCCACCAGGTCACTCAATCGTCCCACACTGACCGCTGTAGGAGGCTTGGCCTGAGGCCCTCATATGTATGTCGGTGGAAGTTTTTGAAAAACCTTTATTGTTCCATAAGTGCAGTGTCATTCACACTACAATTGAAGTAAGACCAGATTCAGGATCGGGGCCATCTGAGGAGTACCCAACAGACATTTTCAGGCAGCTCGGCTAGCTTGCGGCTTAGCATGCCTGTTAGCATGCGAGCAAGCATTGTCCGATTGAGCCGAAATTTGGTAGGTAGCCTAATGGGGGTGCTGCAATCACAAATCACTAGCTAATTAGCTGGTTTTGACGCCATTTTTTCAAAATAAAAGTACTAATTTTTTTTTTTTTTTTTTTTTGCTTAAATAATATTTTTTTTAAGTAACCGTTCATAGCCACCCCCCCGACGGGCAATCTCGAGGTCCCGACCAATGCTGCTTGCAGCTTTAATATTTATTTTAAAATCCTTAGGTTTAGGATTTAATTTCAATTTCCCTATATGGTAAAGGGATTGGGGTTAGGGTTAGGACTGTGAGGTTAGGGTTAGGATTAGGTTTAGGGTTAGAGTTAGGCATGGGATTAAGGGGTTAGGGTTAGGTTTAGGCGTAGGGTTAAGAGGTTAGGTTTAGGCATGGGGTTAAAGGGCTAGGGGTTGGGTTGGGTTGGGGTTGGGGTTAGGTGTTGGGGAAGTGGTCCCGCCCCCCGAAGGAGACGGTTAAGTGCACGGTCCATCCACTGGGGGTCCCCCTCCCATCATAGACCCAGGTAAGTATTTTTAATTAGGGACCTCGCCAACGGGTGGGCCCTAGGCCCAGCCAACGGCAGGTCTCTTTTGGATTTCGTCGTCGCCAAAAGTGCGGGCCCTCCGAAGGAGGGCCCGCACTCATCCGGTTACTCCCCTGACCCTCTCAGAGTGGCCGGGGCCCCCGAAGGCCACTCTGACGTGGTGGCGAAATTGTATATTGTATTTCGAATGTTTCTTATTAGGGACCTCGCCAACGGCTGGGCCCTAGGCCCAGCCAACGGCAGGTCTCTTTTGGATTTCGTCGTCGCCAAAAGTGCGGGCCCTCCGAACCCCCTAAACACGCTCAAAAACTCACCAAATTTGGGAGACTCGTCAAAAGTGTGGCACTCCACAATCTCACGTCAAAAAATTCCCAAAAAATCCAAAAATGGCTCTCTAGCGCCACCTAGAAAATTGCAATCACCCGCCACGGTCCGTAGGAATGTCGTAGAGAAAAACAGCGAATACGAAACTTCTTCGTCTACTCGACCCCTACGACTCACGCGCTCTAACTTTTGACCTAACTCCAACAGGAAGCCGGCTATTTGCCTTTCAAAGTAAGGTGTTCACCCAAAAAAGGCAAAAAAAGGCAGAAACGGAAAATCTAAACCATCATAGGGCGAAGGTCGTATCGGTTAAATTGAGATATACAAAAATAGAGGAGATTGTTTACTACAATAATTTAGAGGGAATTTTTCTTACCTAGTCCAGTTTAATTTTTATTAGCCGTCCAAGCTCCCCACCCCCTAATCGCCTTTTTGGCTCCTGTCATCCATTAACATGGGGAAACGGAAAATTCTCGCCGAAAATCAACGATTTTAAACTCCCCGAACTACTCTTAACTGTTTGCAAACCGTGACTCTCAGCCACAAACCGAGGGCATCGCCACGCCCACGAGACCCTGCCGAACAAGAGGATGTAACATATGTGGGGAAAATTCCAAAACAAGTCCCCAGAATGACGAGTTAAAGCGACACAGTAACATTTTTCTCGTCCGAAATCTTAACACTATAGCGGATGGAGCCAAATCTGCCGTTCCTGCCAAACAGCGCCCCCTGGTGTCCACAGTTTACCTCTGACTGCTTCCACACCCACACCGTCTGAAAGAGGACAAAAATTCCTACAAAAGTATGGTATTTTTATCCACATACTCCCCCGATAACTATGGATTCAGAGCAGTTGTTTGCGACATCTTGGAATTATGAAAATATCTCTCCCACTCTAGCTCTCACACTTAATGATCAAAGTGACGTGCACCTGCTGTGAAAATCTACAGCAGGATTGCGCAATCCTGCTCCGGGGACCGGGGGAGGGGGAGGGGGAGCATCTCAGTGACATTTTCAGGATCTCATAGGCCTAGCAAGCCCGTTAGCATTCTAAGAAACATTATCCGATTGAGCTGAAATTTGGTAGGTGGCCTAATGAGGCCGCTGCGGTCATGAATCACTACATAATTAGCTGGTTTTCAGCCGTTTTTTTCAAAATAAAAGTAATTAAAAAAATACAATTTTTTTTAAAAGATAAAAAATGATCATTAACTGGTCTAGAGTATCGTGGCCACCCCGACGGGCTTGGCCACAGTTTACGAAAGGCCAGGCCGCAGGCCTGGCCAATGCCAGCTTCCTTTTGTAATCCGTACACAACTGACAAAGGCCCTCAAATTCATGTCGGTGGAAGTTTTTGAAAAACCTTTATTGTTCCATAAGTGCAGTGTCATTCACACTAGAATTGAAGTAAGACCAGATTTGGGATCGGGGCAACCTGCGGAGTACCACACTGAGATTTTCAGGTGTATCCGCTAGCTTGCGGCATAGCATGCCCGTTAGCATGCTAGTAAACATTGTTCGATTGAGCTGAAATTTGGTAGGTTGCCTAATGGGGGTGCTGCGGTCACATATCACTAGCTAATTAGCTGGTTCCGACGCCGTTTTTTCAAAATAAAAGTACTATTTTTTTTTTTTTTTTTTTTTGCTTCAATAATATTTTTTTTCATTAACCGTTCATAGCCACCCCCCCGACGGGCAATCTCGAGGTCCCGACCAATGCTGCTTGCAGCTTTAATTAGGGACCTCGCCAACGGGTGGGCCCTAGGCCCAGCCAACGGCAGGTCTCTTTTGGATTTCGTCGTCGCCAAAAGTGCGGGCCCTCCGAACCCCCTAAACACGCTCAAAAACTCACCAAATTTGGGAGACTCGTCAAAAGTGTGGCACTCCACAATCTCACGTCAAAAAATTCCCAAAAAATCCAAAAATGGCTCTCTAGCGCCACCTAGAAAATTGCAATCACCCGCCACGGTCCGTAAGAATGTCGTAGAGAAAAACAGCGAATACGAAACTTCTTCGTCTACTCGACCCCTACAACTCACGCGCTCTAACTTTTGACCTAACTCCAACAGGAAGGCCGCTATTTGCCTTTCAAAGTAAGGTGTTCGCCCAAAAAAGGCAAAAAAAGGCCGAAACGGAAAATCTAAACCATCATAGGGCGAAGGTCGTATCGGTTAAATTGAGATATACAAAAATAGAGGAGATTGTTTACTACAAATATTTAGAGGGAATTTTTCTTACCTAGTCCAGTTTAATTTTTATTAGCCGTCCAAGCTCCCCACCCCGAAATCGGCTTTTTGGCTCCTGTCATCCGAATACATGGGGAAATGGAAAATTGTCCTCCAAAATCACTGATATAAAGCACCCCGAACTACTCTTAACTGTTTGCAAACCGTGACTCTCAGCCACAAACCGAGGGCATCGCCACGCCCACGAGACCCTGCCGAACAAGAGGATGTAACATATGTGGGGAAAATTCCAAAACAAGTCCCCAGAATGACGAGTTAAAGCGACACAGTAACATGTTTCTCGTCCGAAATCTTAACACTATAGCGGATGGAGCCAAATCTGCCGTTCCTGCCAAACAGCGCCCCCTGGTGTCCAAAGTTTACCTCTGACTGCTTCCAAACCCACACAGTATTAAAGAAGACAAAAATTCCTACAAAAGTATGGTACTTTTATCCACATACTCCCCCGATAAGTATAGATTAAGAGCAGTTGTTCGCAAAATCTTCTAATATAATCCTCCCTGTCTCACACTCTGACGTCAGAGTGTCCGCGCTCGGCGCAGCTGTGAAATTCTCCACTGTGATTGGTCAGTGCATCACTCCATATATGGGCAGCTTCCTGTAGCTTCAGGCTCATCACTGCTGTGTGATTGACAGCCTGTCATATCCTGCAGTTTGACCTGAGAGTGACCTCAGCAGTCATTCTCAGGTCAGGTTACTCTCATGTGACCTGACCTCACTCTCATGTCTCATGTTCTCCTGTCATGAGGACATGCAAAACCTGTACGAGGTCTGGCCTGAGACATGTAATTCATGTCGGTGGAAGTTTTTGAAAAACCTTTATTGAGCCATAAGTGCTGTGTCTTTTACACTAGAATTGAAGTAACACCAGATTCAGGATCGGGGCCATCTGGGGAGCACCCAACAGACATTTTTAGGCAGCTCGGCTAGCTTGCGGCTTAGCATGCCTGTTAGCATGCGAGGAAACATTGTCTGATTGAGCCGAAATTTGGTAGGTAGCCTAATGGGGTTGCTGCGATCACAAATCACTAGCTAATTAGCTGGTTTTGACGCAGTTTTTTCAAAATAAAAGTCTTTTTTTTTTTTTTTTTTTTTTTTTTTACTTAAATAAGATTTTTTTTTTTTAACCGTTCATAGCCACCCCCCCGACGGGCAGTCTCGAGGTCCCGACCAATGCTGCTTGCAGCTTTAATTAGGGACCTCGCCAACGGGTGGGCCCTAGGCCCAGCCAACGGCAGGTCTCTTTTGGATTTCGTCGTCGCCAAAAGTGCGGGCCCTCCGAACCCCCTAAACACGCTCAAAAACTCACCAAATTTGGGAGACTCGTCAAAAGTGTGGCACTCCACAATCTCACGTCAAAAAATTCCCCAAAAATCCAAAAATGGCTCTCTAGCGCCACCTAGAAAATTGCAATCACCCGCCACGGTCCGTAAGAATGTCGTAGAGAAAAACAGCGAATACGAAACTTCTTCGTCTACTCGACCCCTACGACTCACGTGCTCTAACTTTTGCCCTAACTCCAACAGGAAGCCGGCTATTTGCCTTTCAATGTAAGGTATTCGCCCAAAAAAGGGAAAAAAAGGCAGAAACGGAAAATTTAACTCCTCATAGGGCGAAGGTCGCATCGGTTAAATTGAGATATACAAAAATAGAGGAGATTGTTTACTACTGAACTCTAGAGGGAAATTTTCTTACCTAGTCCAGTTTAATTTTTATTAGCCGTCCAAGCTCCCCACCCCCTAATCGGCATTTTGGCTCCTGTCATCCATTAACATGGGGAAACCGAAAATTCTCGCCGAAAATCAACGATTTAAAACTCCCCGAACTACTCTTAACTGTTTGCAAACCGTGACTCTCAGCCACAAACCGAGGGCATCGCCACGTACACGAGACCCTGCCGAACAAGAGGATGTAACATATGTGGGGAAAATTCCAAAACAAGTCCCCAGAATGACGAGTTAAAGCGACACAGTAAAATTTTTCTCGTCCGAAATCTTAACACTATAGCGGATGGAGCCAAATCTGCCGTTCCTGCCAAACAGCGCCCCCTGGTGTCCAAAGTTTACCTCTGACTGCTTCCAAACCCACACACTATTAAAGAGGACAAAAATTCCTACAAAAGTATGGTATTTTTATCCACATACTCCCCCGATAAGTATAGATTAAGAGCAGTTGTTCGCAAAATCTTCTAATATAATCCTCTCTGGCTCACTCTGACGTCAGAGTGTCCGCGCTCGGTGCAGCTGTGAAATTCTCCACTGTGATTGGTCAGTGCATCACTCCATATATGGGCAGCTTCCTGTAGCTTCAGGCTCATCACTGCTGTGTGATTGACAGCCTGTCATATCCTGCAGTTTGACCTGAGAGTGACCTCAGCAGTCATTCTCAGGTCAGGTTACTCTTATGTGACCTGACCTCACTCTCATGTCTCATGTTCTCCTGTCATGAGGACATGCAAAACCTGTACGAGGTCTGGCCTGAGACTTGTAATTCATGTCGGTGGAAGTTTGTGAAAAACCTTTATTGCATCATTCACACCTTCGCACACTGCCGACAAAGGCCGGGCCTCCTAGGCCCGGCACTCCACCAGGTCACTCTCATGTCACACACTGACCTCCGTAGGAGGCCTGGCCTGAGGCCATATAATTCATGTAGGTGGAAGTTTTTGAAAAACCTTTATTGTGCCATAAGTGCTGTGTCTTTTACACTAGAATTGAAGTAAGACCAGATTCAGGATCGGGGCCATCTGGGGAGCACCCAACAGACATTTTTAGGCAGCTCGGCTAGCTTGCGGCTTAGCATGCCTGTTAGCATGCGAGGAAACATTGTCTGATTGAGCCGAAATTTGGTAGGTAGCCTAATGGAGTTGCTGCGATCACAAATCACTAGCTAATTAGCTGGTTTTGACGCAGTTTTTTTCAAAATAAAAGTCATAAATTTTTTTTTATTTTTTTTTTTTAAATATTTAAGGAAATATTTTGAACCGTTCATAGCCCCCCCCCCGACGGGCAGTCTCGAGGTCCCGACCAATGCTGCTTGCAGCTTTAATTAGGGACCTCGCCAACGGGTGGGCCCTAGGCCCAGCCAACGGCAGGTCTCTTTTGGAATTCGTCGTCGCCAAAAGTGTGGGGCCTCCGCAGGAGGCCCCACACTCATCCAGAACTCTCCTGACCCCCTCAGAGTGGCCGCGCCCCCGAAGGGGGCGCGGCCACTACCTGGTGGCGAAATTATATATTGTTTTTCGAATGTTTCTTTTTCTTATTATTATTATTATATATTTTTTGCGCTCTGACTCCTTTTTCACCCCCTAAACACGCTCGAAAACTCACCAAATTTGGGAGGCTCGTCACGTCTGCGCTCCATTCGAGGTTTTTGTAAAAAAATTCCAAGAAAGTCCAAAAATGGCTCTCTAGCGCCACCTACACGCTTTTCATCGCCCGCCACGGTCCGCACGAATGTCGTAGAGAAATGTCGCAAATACGAAATTTGTTCGTCTACTCGAGCCCTACGACTCACGCGCTCTAACTTTTGACCTAACTCCAACAGGAAGGCCGCTATTTGCCTTTCAAAGTAAGGTGTTCACCCAAAAAAGGCAAAAAAAGGCCGAAACGGAAAATCTAAACCATCATAGGGCGAAGGTCGCATCGGTTAAATTGAGATATACAAAAATAGAGGAGATTGTTTACTACTGAACTCTAGAGGGAAATTTTCTTACCTAGTCCAGTTTAATTTTTATTAGCCGTCCAAGCTCCCCACCCCCTAATCGCCTTTTTGGCTCCTGTCATCCATTAACATGGGGAAACGGACAATTCTCACCGAAAATCAACGATTTTGAACTCCCCGAACTACTCTTAACTGTTTGCAAACCGTCACTCTCAGCCACAAACCGAGGGCATCGCCACTACCGCGAGACCCTGCCGAACAAGAGGATGTAACATATGTGGGGAAAATTCCAAAACAAGTCCCCAGAATGACGAGTTAAAACGACACAGTAACATTTTTTTCATTCTACATTTTTACATTGAATCCTGATGGGAGATATCCGGCGTTGTCGCCAAACAGCGCCCCCTGGTGTCCAAACTTTACCTCTGACTGCTTCCAAACCCACACAGTATTAAAGACGACAAAAATTCCTACAAAAGTATGGTATTTTTATCCACATACTCCCCCGATAAGTATAGATTAAGAGCAGTTGTTCACAAAATCTTCTAATATAATCCTCTCTGCCTCACTCTGACGTCAGAGTGTCCGCGCTCGGCGCAGCTGTGAAATTCTCCACTGTGATTGGTCAGTGCATCACTCCATATATGGGCAGCTTCCTGTAGCTTCAGGCTCATCACTGCTGTGTGATTGACAGCCTGTCATATCCTGCAGTTTGACCTGAGAGTGACCTCACCAGTCATTCTCAGGTCAGGTTACTCTCATGTGACCTGACCTCACTCTCATGTCTCATGTTCTCCTGTCATGAGGACATGCAAAACCTGTACGAGGTCTGGCCTGAGACATGTAATTCATGTCGGTGAGAGTTTGTGAAAAACCTTTATTGCTGGATCAATCACACCTTCGTTTACGCCGACAAAGGCCGGGCCTCCTAGGCCCGGCACTCCACCAGGTCACTCCATCGTCCCACACTGACCTTTGTACGATGGAAGTCGGTGGAAGTTTTTGAAAAAGCTTTATTGCTGCATCATTCACACCTTCGTTCACGCCGACAAACTCCACCAGGTCACTCTCATGTCCCACACTGACCTCTGTAGGAGGCTTGGCCTGAGGCCATGTAATTCATGTCGGTGGAAGTTTTTGAAAAACCTTTATTGTGCCATAAGTGCTGTGTCTTTTACACTACAATTGAAGTAAGACCAGATTCAGGATCGGGGCCATCTGGGGAGTACCTAACAGACATTTTCAGGCAGCTCGGCTAGCTTGCGGCTTAGCATGCCTGCTAGCATGGTCGCAAACATTGTCTGATTGAGCCGAAATTTGGTAGGTAGCCTAATGGGGTTGCTGCGATCACAAATCACTAGCTAATTAGCTGGTTTTGACGCCGTTTTTTCAAAATAAAAGTCTTTTTTTTTTTTTTTTTTTTTTTTTTAACTTAAAAAATTGTCTTTTTTATTAACCGTTCATAGCCACCCCCCCGACGGGCAGTCTCGAGGTCCCGACCAATGCTGCTTGCAGCTTTAATTATTATATATTTTTTGCGCTCTCACTCATTTTTCACCCCCTAGACACGCTCGAAAACTCACCAAATTTGGCAGGCTCGTCACGTCTGCGCTCCATTCGAGGTTTTTGTAAAAAAATCCCTAAGAAGTCCAAAAATGGCTCTCTAGCGCCACCTAGAAGATTGTAATCGCCCGCTACGGTCCGTAGGAATGTCGTAGAGAAAAACAGCGAATACGAAATTTGTTCGTCTACTCGAGCCCTACGACTCACGCGCTCTAACTTTTGACCTAACTCCAACAGGAAGCCGGCTATTTGCCTTTCAATGTAAGGTGTTCGCCCAAAAAAGGCAAAAAAAGGCCGAAACGGAAAATCTAAACCATCATAGGGCGAAGGTCGTATCGGTTAAATTGAGATATACAAAAATAGAGGAGATTGTTTACTACAAATATTTAGAGGGAATTTTTCTTACCTAGTCCAGTTTAATTTTTATTAGCCGTCCAAGCTCCCCACCCCCTAATCGCCTTTTTGGCTCCTGTCATCCATTAACATGGGGAAACCGAAAATTCTCGCCGAAAATCAACGATTTTAAACTCCCCGAACTACTCTTAACTGTTTGCAAACCGTGACTCTCAGCCACAAACCGAGGGCATCGCCACTACCGCGAGACCCTGCCGAACAAGAGGATGTAACATATGTGGGGAAAATTCCAAAACAAGTCCCCAGAATGACGAGTTAAAGCGACACAGTAACATTTTCTTCGTTCTACATTTTTACATTGAATCCTGATGGGAGATATCCGGCGTTGTCGCCAAACAGCGCACCCTGGTGTCCAAAGTTTACCTCCGACTGCTTCCAAACCCATACATTCTGAAAGAGGACAAAAATCCCTACAAAAGTATGGTATTTTTATCCACATACTCCCCCGATAAGTATAGATTAAGAGCAGTTGTTCGCAAAATCTTTGAATATAATCCTCTCTGGCTCACTCTGCCGTCAGAGTGTCCGCGCTCGGTGCAGCTGTGAAATTCTCCACTGTGATTGGTCAGTGCATCACTCCATATATGGGCAGCTTCCTGTAGCTTCAGGCTCATCACTGCTGTGTGATTGACAGCCTGTCATGTCCTGCAGTTTGACCTGAGAGTGACCTCACCAGTCATTCTCAGGTCAGGTTACTCTCATGTGACCTGACCTCACTCTCATGTCTCATGTTCTCCTGTCATGAGGACATGCAAAACCTGTACGAGGTCTGGCCTGAGACATGTAATTCATGTCGGTGGAAGTTTGTGAAAAACCTTCATTGCTGCATCATTCACACCTTCGTTCACGCCGACAAAGGCCGGGCCTCCTAGGCCCGGCACTCCACCAGGTCTCTCCATCGTCCCACACTGACCTCTGTAGGAGGCTTGGCCTGAGGCCATGTAATTCATGTCGGTGGAAGTTTTTGAAAAATCTTTATTGTGCCATAAGTGCTGTGTCTTTTACACTAGAATTGAAGTAAGACCAGATTCAGGATCGGGGCCATCAGGGGAGCACCCAACAGACATTTTTAGGCAGCTCGGCTAGCTTGCGGCTTAGCATGCCTGTTAGCATGCGAGGAAACATTGTCTGATTGAGCCGAAATTTGGTAGTTAGCCTAATGGGGTTGCCGCGATCACAAATCACTAGCTAATTAGCTGGTTTTGACGCAGTTTTTTCAAAATAAAAGTCATAATTTTTTTTTTTTTTTTTTTTAATATTTAAGCAAATATTTTGAACCGTTCATAGCCACCCCCCCGACGGGCAATCTCGAGGTCCCGACCAATGCTGCTTGCAGCTTTAATTAGGGACCTCGCCAACGGCATGGGCCCTAGGCCCATGCCAACGGCAGGTCTCTTTTGGAATTCGTCGTCGCCGAATGAGTGCGGGGCCTCCGCAGGAGGCCCCGCACTCATTCGGACACTCTCATGACCCTGTCAGAGTGGCCGGGGCCCCCGAAGGGGGTCCCGGCCACTCTGACGTGGTGGCGAAATTGTATATTGTTTTTCGAATGTTTTTTATTATTATTATTATTTATTTCACGGATAAATCCCTCAATTTGACCCCCTAAACACGCTCAAAAACTCACCAAATTTGGAAGACTCGTCAAAAGTGTGGCACTCCACAATCTCATGTCAACAAATTTCCAGAAAATCCAAAAGTGGCTCTCTAGCGCCACCTAGACACTTTCAATCGCCCGCCACGGTCCGTAGGAATGTCGTAGAGAAATGTCGCGTATACGAAATTTGTTCGTCTACTCGAGCCCTACGACTCACGCGCTCTAACTTTTGACCTAACTCCAACAGGAAGCCGGCTATTTGCCTTTCAAAGTAAGGTGTTCACCCAAAAAAGGCAAAAAAAGGCAGAAACGGAAAATCTAAACCATCATAGGGCGAAGGTCGTATCGGTTAAATTGAGATATACAAAAATAGAGGAGATTGTTTACTACAATAATTTAGAGGGAATTTTTCTTACCTAGTCCAGTTTAATTTTTATTAGCCGTCCAAGCTCCCCACCCCCTAATCGCCTTTTTGGCTCCTGTCATCCATTAACATGGGGAAACCGAAAATTCTCCCACAAAATCAACGATTTTAAACTCCCCGAACTACTCTTAACTGCTTGCAAACCGTGACTCTCAGCCACAAACCGAGGGCATCGCCACGCTCACGAGACCCTGCCGAACAAGAGGATGTAACATATGTGGGGAAAATTCCAAAACAAGTCCCCAGAATGACGAGTTAAAGCGACACAGTAACATTTTTCTCGTCCGAAATCTTAACACTATAGCGGATGGAGCCAAATCTGCCGTTCCTGCCAAACAGCGCCCCCTGGTGTCCAAAGTTTACCTCCGACTGCTTCCAAGCATACACCGTCTTAAAGAGGACAAAAATTCCTACAAAAGTATGGTATTTTTATCCACATACTCCCCCGATAAGTATAGATTAAGAGCAGTTGTTCGCAAAATCTTTGCATATAATCCTCCCTGTCTCACTCTGACGTCAGAGTGTCCGCGCTCGGTGCAGCTGTGAAATTCTCCACTGTGATTGGTCAGTGCATCACTCCATATATGGGCAGCTTCCTGTAGCTTCAGGCTCATCACTGCTGTGTGATTGACAGCCTGTCATATCCTGCAGTTTGACCTGAGAGTGACCTCACCAGTCATTCTCAGGTCAGGTTACTCTCATGTGACCTGACCTCACTCTCATGTCTCATGTTGTCCTGTCATGAGGACATGCAAAACCTGTATGAGACCTGGCCTGAGACATGTAATTCATGTCGGTGGAAGTTTGTGAAAAACCTTCATTGATGCATCATTCACACCTTCGTTCACGCCGACAAAGGCCGGGCCTCCTAGGCCCGGCACTCCACCAGGTCTCTCCATCGTCCCACACTGACCTCTGTAGGAGGCTTGGCCTGAGGCCATGTAATTCATGTCGGTGGAAGTTTTTGAAAAATCTTTATTGTGCCATAAGTGCTGTGTCTTTTACACTAGAATTGAAGTAAGACCAGATTCAGGATCGGGGCCATCAGGGGAGCACCCAACAGACATTTTTAGGCAGCTCGGCTAGCTTGCGGCTTAGCATGCCTGTTAGCATGCGAGGAAACATTGTCTGATTGAGCCGAAATTTGGTAGTTAGCCTAATGGGGTTGCTGCGATCACAAATCACTAGCTAATTAGCTGGTTTTGACGCAGTTTTTTCAAAATAAAAGTCATAATTTTTTTTTTTTTTTTTTTTAATATTTAAGCAAATATTTTGAACCGTTCATAGCCACCCCCCCGACGGGCAATCTCGAGGTCCCGACCAATGCTGCTTGCAGCTTTAATTAGGGACCTCGCCAACGGGTGGGCCCTAGGCCCAGCCAACGGCAGGTCTCTTTTGGATTTCGTCGTCGCCAAAAGTGCGGGCCCTCCGAACCCCCTAAACACGCTCAAAAACTCACCAAATTTGGGAGACTCGTCAAAAGTGTGGCACTCCACAATCTCACGTCAAAAAATTCCCCAAAAATCCAAAAATGGCTCTCTAGCGCCACCTAGAAAATTTCAATCACCCGCCACGGTCCGTAGGAATGTCGTAGAGAAATGTCGCGAATACGAAATTTGTTCGTCTACTCGAGCCCTACGACTCACGCGCTCTAACTTTTGCCCTAACTCCAACAGGAAGCCGGCTATTTGCCTTTCAATGTAAGGTATTCGCCCAAAAAAGGGAAAAAAAGGCAGAAACGGAAAATTTAACTCCTCATAGGGCGAAGGTCGCATCGGTTAAATTGAGATATACAAAAATAGAGGAGATTGTTTACTACTGAACTCTAGAGGGAAATTTTCTTACCTAGTCCAGTTTAATTTTTATTAGCCGTCCAAGCTCCCCACCCCCTAATCGCCTTTTTGGCTCCTGTCATCCATTAACATGGGGAAACGGAAAATTCTCGCCGAAAATCAACGATTTAAAACTCCCCGAACTACTCTTAACTGTTTGCAAACCGTGACTCTCAGCCACAAACCGAGGGCATCGCCACGTACACGAGATCCTGCCGAACAAGAGGATGTAACATATGTGGGGAAAATTCCAAAACAAGTCCCCAGAATGACGAGTTAAAGCGACACAGTAAAATTTTTCTCGTCCGAAATCTTAACACTATAGCGGATGGAGCCAAATCTGCCGTTCCTGCCAAACAGCGCCCCCTGGTGTCCAAACTTTACCTCTGACTGCTTCCAAACCCACACAGTATTAAAGACGACAAAAATTCCTACAAAAGTATGGTATTTTTATCCACATACTCCCCCGATAAGTATAGATTAAGAGCAGTTGTTCGCAAAACCTTCTAATATAATCCTCTCTGGCTCACTCTGACGTCAGAGTGTCCGCGCTCGGCGCAGCTGTGAAATTCTCCACTGTGATTGGTCAGTGCATCACTCCATATATGGGCAGCTTCCTGTAGCTTCAGGCTCATCACTGCTGTGTGATTGACAGCCTGTCATATCCTGCAGTTTGACCTGAGAGTGACCTCACCAGTCATTCTCAGGTCAGGTTACTCTCATGTGACCTCACCTCACTCTCATGTCTCATGTTCTCCTGTCATGAGGACATGCAAAACCTGTACGAGACCTGGCCTGAGGCCCTCACATTCATGTCGGTGGAAGTTTGTGAAAAACCTTTATGGCATCATTCACACCTTCGCACACCGCCGACAAAGGCCGGGCCTCCTAGGCCCGGCACTCCACCAGGTCACTCTCATGTCACACACTGACCTCCGTAGGAGGCCTGGCCTGAGGCCATATAATTCATGTCGGTGGAAGTTTTTGAAAAACCTTTATTGTTCCATTAGTGCAGTGTCATTCACACTAGAATTGAAGTAAGACCAGATTTGGGATCGGGGCAACCTGGGGAGTACCACACTGAGATTTTCAGGTGTATCCGCTAGCTTGCGGCATAGCATGCCCGTTAGCATGCTTGTAAACATTGTTCGATTGAGCTGAAATTTGGTAGGTGGCCTAATGGGGGTGCTGCGGTCACACATCACTAGCTAATTAGCTGGTTCCAACGCCGTTTTTTCAAAATAAAAGTACTAATTTTTTTTTTTTTTTTTTTTTTGCTTAAATAATATTTTTTTTAATTAACCGTTCATAGCCACCCCCCCGACGGGCAATCTCGAGGTCCCGACCAATGCTGCTTGCAGCTTTAATTAGGGACCTCGCCAACGGGTGGGCCCTAGGCCCAGCCAACGGCAGGTCTCTTTTGGATTTCGTCGTCGACAAAAGTGCGGGCCCTCCGAAGGAGGGCCCGCACTCATCCAGGCCCTCTCCTGACCCTCCCAGAGTGGCCGACGCCCCCGAAGGGGGCGTCGGCCACTACCTGGTGGCGAAATTGTATATTGTATTTCGAATGTTTTTAGGGACCTCGCCAACGGCTGGGCCCTAGGCCCAGCCAACGGCAGGTCTCTTTTGGATTTCGTCGTCGCCAAAAGTGCGGGCCCTCCGAACCCCCTAAACACGCTCAAAAACTCACCAAATTTGGGAGACTCGTCAAAATCGTGGTACTCCACAATCTCACGTCAAAAAATTCCCCCAAAATCCAAAAATGGCTCTCTAGCGCCACCTAGAAAATTGCAATCACCCGCCACGGTCCGTAGGAATGTCGTAGAGAAAAACAGCGAATACGAAACTTCTTCGTCTACTCGACCCCTACGACTCACGTGCTCTAACTTTTGACCTAACTCCAACAGGAAGGCCGCTATTTGCCTTTCAAAGTAAGGTGTTCGCCCAAAAAAGGCAAAAAAAGGCCGAAACGGAAAATCTAAACCATCATAGGGCGAAGGTCGTATCGGTTAAATTGAGATATACAAAAATAGAGGAGATTGTTTACTACAAATATTTAGAGGGAATTTTTCTTACCTAGTCCAGTTTAATTTTTATTAGCCGTCCAAGCTCCCCACCCCCTAATCGCCTTTTTGGCTCCTGTCATCCATTAACATGGGGAAACGGAAAATTCTCCCCCAAAATCAACGATTTTAAACTCCCCGAACTACTCTTAACTGTTTGCAAACCGTGACTCTCAGCCACAAACCGAGGGCATCGCCACGCCCGCGAGACCCTGCCGAACAAGAGGATGTAACATATGTGGGGAAAATTCCAAAACAAGTCCCCAGAATGACGAGTTAAAGCGACACAGTAACATTTTTCTCGTCCGAAATCTTAACACTATAGCGGATGGAGCCAAATCTGCCGTTCCTGCCAAACAGCGCCCCCTGGTGTCCAAAGTTTACCTCTGACTGCTTCCAAACCCACACAGTATTAAAGACGACAAAAATTCCTACAAAAGTATGGTATTTTTGTCCACATACTCCCCCGATAAGTATAGATTAAGAGCAGTTGTTCGCAAAATCTTCTAATATAATCCTCTCTGCCTCACTCTGACGTCAGAGTGTCCGCGCTCGGCGCAGCTGTGAAATTCTCCACTGTGATTGGTCAGTGCATCACTCCATATATGGGCAGCTTCCTGTAGCTTCAGGCTCATCACTGCTGTGTGATTGACAGCCTGTCATATCCTGCAGTTTGACCTGAGAGTGACCTCACCAATCATTCTCAGGTCAGGTTACTCTCATGTGACCTGACCTCACTCTCATGTCTCATGTTGTCCTGTCATGAGGACATGCAAAACCTGTACGAGGTCTGGCCTGAGACATGTAATTCATGTCGGTGAAAGTTTGTGAAAAACCTTCATTGATGCATCATTCACACCTTCGTTCACGCCGACAAAGGCCGGGCCTCCTAGGCCCGGCACTCCACCAGGTCACTCCATCGTCCCACACTGACCTTTGTACGATGGAAGTCGGTGGAAGTTTTTGAAAAAGCTTTAATGCTGCATCATTCACACCTTCGTTCACGCCGACAAAGGCCGGGCCTCCTAGGCCCGGCACTCCACCAGGTCACTCTCATGTCCCACACTGACCTCTGTAGGAGGATTGGCCTGAGGCCATGTAATTCATGTCGGTGGAAGTTTTTGAAAAACCTTTATTGTGCCATAAGTGCTGTGTCTTTTACACTACAATTGAAGTAAGACCAGATTCAGGATCGGGGCCATCTGGGGAGTACCCAACAGACATTTTCAGGCAGCTCGGCTAGCTTGCGGCTTAGCATGCCTGCTAGCATGGTCGCAAACATTGTCTGATTGAGCCGAAATTTGGTAGGTAGCCTAATGGGGTTGCTGCGATCACAAATCAATAGCTAATTAGCTGGTTTTGACGCCGTTTTTTCAAAATAAAAGTCTTTTTTTTTTTTTTTTTTTTTTTTTTTACTTAAAAAATTGTCTTTTTAGGGACCTCGCCAACGGGTGGGCCCTAGGCCCAGCCAACGGCAGGTCTCTTTTGGATTTCGTCGTCGCCAAAAGTGCGGGCCCTCCGAAGGAGGGCCCGCACTCATCCAGGCCCTCTCCTGACCCTCCCAGAGTGGCCGACGCCCCCGAAGGGGGCGTCGGCCACTACCTGGTGGCGAAATTGTATATTGTATTTCGAATGTTTTTTCTTCTTTTTATTTTTCTGCTTTTTTCTCCGTTAGGCTCTAATTTGACCCCCTAAACACGCTCAAAAACTCACCAAATTTGGCAGGCTCGTGAAAAGTCGCAGCCTTCAGAAGATCATGTCAAAACATTCCATGAAAATCCAAAAATGGCTCTCTAGCGCCACCTAGACCCTTTTAATCGCCCGCCACGGTCCGTAGGAATGTCATAGAGAAATGTCGCGAATACGAAACTTCTTCGTCTACTCGAGCCCTACGACTCACGCACTCTAACTTTTGACCTAACTCTAACAGGAAGCCGGCTATTTGCCTTTCAAAGTAAGGTGTTCGCCCAAAAAAGGGAGAAAAAGGCCGAAACGGAAAATCTAAACCATCATAGGGCGAAGGTCGTATCGGTTAAATTGAGATATACAAAAATAGAGGAGATTGTTTACTACAATAATTTAGAGGGAATTTTTCTTACCTAGTCCAGTTTAATTTTTATTAGCCGTCCAAGCTCCCCACCCCCTAATCGCCTTTTTGGCTCCTGTCATCCATTAACATGGGGAAACGGAAAATTCTCGCCGAAAATCAACGATTTTAAACTCCCCGAACTACTCTTAACTGTTTGCAAACCGTGACTCTCAGCCACAAACCGAGGGCATCGCCACGCCCGCGAGACCCTGCCGAACAAGAGGATGTAACATATGTGGGGAAAATTCCAAAACAAGTCCCCAGAATGACGAGTTAAAGCGACACAGTAACATTTTTCTCGTCCGAAATCTTAACACTATAGCGGATGGAGCCAAATCTGCCGTTCCTGCCAAACAGCGCCCCCTGGTGTCCAAAGTTTACCTCCGACTGCTTCCAAGCGTACACCGTCTTAAAGAGGACAAAAATTCCTACAAAAGTATGGTATTTTTATCCACATACTCCCCCGATAAGTATAGATTAAGAGCAGTTGTTCGCAAAATCTTTGAATATAATCCTCTCTGCCTCACTCTGCCGTCAGAGTGTCCGCGCTCGGCGCAGCTGTGAAATTCTCCACTGTGATTGGTCAGTGCATCACTCCATATATGGGCAGCTTCCTGTAGCTTCAGGCTCATCACTGCTGTGTGATTGACAGCCTGTCATATCCTGCAGTTTGACCTGAGAGTGACCTCACCAGTCATTCTCAGGTCAGGTTACTCTCATGTGACCTGACCTCACTCTCATGTCTCATGTTCTCCTGTCATGAGGACATGCAAAACCTGTATGAGACCTGGCCTGAGACATGTAATTCATGTCGGTGAGAGTTTGTGAAAAACCTTTATTGCTGGATCAATCACACCTTCGTTTACGCCGACAAAGGCCGGGCCTCCTAGGCCCGGCACTCCACCAGGTCACTCCATCGTCCCACATTGACCTCCGTAGGAGGCCTGGCCTGAGGCCATATAATTCATGTCGGTGGAAGTTTTTGAAAAACATTTATTGTTCCATAAGTGCAGTGTCATTCACACTACAATTGAAGTAAGACCAGATTCGGGATCGGGGCAACCTGGGGAGTACCACACTGAGCTTTTCAGGTGTATCCGCTAGCTTGCGGCATAGCATGCACATTAGCATGCTACCAAACATTGTCCGATTGAGCTGAAATTTGGTAGGTGGCCTAATGGGAGCGCTGCGGTCACAAACCACTAACTAATTACCTGGTTTTGACCCCGCATTTTCAAAATAAAAGTACTAATTTTTTTTTTTTTTTTTTTTTGCTTAAATAATATTTTTTTTAATTAACCGTTCATAGCCACCCCCCCGACGGGCAATCTCGAGGTCCCGACCAATGCTGCTTGCAGCTTTAATTTATTAACCGTTCATAGCCACCCCCCCGACGGGCAGTCTCGAGGTCCCGACCAATGCTGCTTGCAGCTTTAATTTCTTCTTTTTATTTTTCTGCTTTTTTCTCCGTTAGGCTCTAATTTGACCCCCTAAACACGCTCAAAAACTCACCAAATTTGGCAGGCTCGTGAAAAGTCGCAGCCTTCAGAAGATCATGTCAAAACATTCCATGAAAATCCAAAAATGGCTCTCTAGCGCCACCTAGACCCTTTTAATCGCCCGCCACGGTCCGTAGGAATGTCGTAGAGAAATGTCGCGAATACGAAACTTCTTCGTCTACTCGAGCCCTACGACTCACGCGCTCTAACTTTTGACCTAACTCCAACAGGAAGCCGGCTATTTGCCTTTCAAAGTAAGGTGTTCGCCCAAAAAAGGGAGAAAAAGGCCGAAACGGAAAATCTAAACCATCATAGGGCGAAGGTCGTATCGGTTAAATTGAGATATACAAAAATAGAGGAGATTGTTTACTACAATAATTTAGAGGGAATTTTTCTTACCTAGTCCAGTTTAATTTTTATTAGCCGTCCAAGCTCCCCACCCCCTAATCGCCTTTTTGGCTCCTGTCATCCATTAACATGGGGAAACGGAAAATTCTCGCCGAAAATCAACGATTTACAACTCCCCGAACTACTCTTAACTGTTTGCAAACCGTGACTCTCAGCCACAAACCGAGGGCATCGCCACGTACACGAGACCCTGCCGAACAAGAGGATGTAACATATGTGGGGAAAATTCCAAAACAAGTCCCCAGAATGACGAGTTAAAGCGACGCAGTAACATTTTCTTCGTTCTACATTTTTACATTGAATCCTGATGGGAGATATCCGGCGTTGTCGCCAAACAGCGCACCCTGGTGTCCAAAGTTTACCTCCGACTGCTTCCAAACCCATACATTCTGAAAGAGGACAAAAATCCCTACAAAAGTATGGTATTTTTATCCACATACTCCCCCGATAAGTATAGAATAAGAGCAGTTGTTCGCAAAATCTTTGAATATAATCCTCTCTGGCTCACTCTGCCGTCAGAGTGTCCGCGCTCGGCGCAGCTGTGAAATTCTCCACTGTGATTGGTCAGTGCATCACTCCATATATGGGCAGCTTCCTGTAGCTTCAGGCTCATCACTGCTGTGTGATTGACAGCCTGTCATATCCTGCAGTTTGACCTGAGAGTGACCTCAGCAGTCATTCTCAGGTCAGGTTACTCTCATGTGACCTGACCTCACTCTCATGTCTCATGTTCTCCTGTCATGAGGACATGCAAAACCTGTACGAGGTCTGGCCTGAGACGTGTAATTCATGTCGGTGGAAGTTTGTGAAAAACCTTTATTGCATCATTCACACCTTCGCACACTGCCGACAAAGGCCGGGCCTCCTAGGCCCGGCACTCCACCAGGTCACTCTCATGTCACACACTGACCTCCGTAGGAGGCCTGGCCTGAGGCCATATAATTCATGTAGGTGGAAGTTTTTGAAAAACCTTTATTGTGCCATAAGTGCTGTGTCTTTTACACTAGAATTGAAGTAAGACCAGATTCAGGATCGGGGCCATCTGGGGAGCACCCAACAGACATTTTTAGGCAGCTCGGCTAGCTTGCGGCTTAGCATGCCTGTTAGCATGCAAGGAAACATTGTCTGATTGAGCCGAAATTTGGTAGGTAGCCTAATGGGCTTGCTGCGATCACAAATCACTAGCTAATTAGCTGGTTTTGATGCAGTTTTTCCAAAATAAAAGTCATACAAATTTTTTTTTTTTTTTTTTTTATATTTAAGCAAATATTCTGAACCGTTCATAGCCACCCCCCCGACGGGCAGTCTCGAGGTCCCGACCAATGCTGCTTGCAGCTTTAATTAGGGACCTCGCCAACGGGTGGGCCCTAGGCCCAGCCAACGGCAGGTCTCTTTTGGATTTCGTCGTCGCCAAAAGTGTGGGGCCTCCGCAGGAGGCCCCACACTCATCCAGAACTCTCCTGACCCTCCCAGAGTGGCCGCGCCCCCGAAGGGGGCGCGGCCACTACCTGGTGGCGAAATTATATATTGTATTTCGAATGTTTTTTCTTATTCTTATTATTATATTTTTTTTCACGGACTAAATCCCATATTTGACCCCCTAAACACGCTCAAAAACTCACCAAATTTGGAAGACTCGTCAAAAGTGTGGCAATCTATATTATCACGTCAAGAAATTCAGAGAAAATCCAAAAATGGCTCTCTAGCGCCACCTAGACACGTTTAATCGTCCGCCACGGTCCGTACGAATGTCGTACAGAAATGTCGCGAATACGAAACTTCTTCGTCTACTCGAGCCCTACGACTCACGCGCTCTAACTTTTGACCTAACTCCAACAGGAAGCCAGCTATTTGCCTTTCAAAGTAAGGTGTTCGCCCAAAAAAGGGAGAAAAAGGCCGAAACGGAAAATCTAAACCATCATAGGGCGAAGGTCGTATCGGTTAAATTGAGATATACAAAAATAGAGGAGATTGTTTACTACAATAATTTAGAGGGAATTTTTCTTACCTAGTCCAGTTTAATTTTTATTAGCCGTCCAAGCTCCCCACCCCCTAATCGGCTTTTTGGCTCCTGTCATCCATTAACATGGGGAAACGGATAATTCTCGCCGAAAATCAACGATTTTAAACTCCCCGAACTACTCTTAACTGTTTGCAAACCGTGACTCTCAGCCACAAACCGAGGGCATCGCCACGCCCACGAGACCCTGCCGAACAAGAGGATGTAACATATGTGGGGAAAATTCCAAAACAAGTCCCCAGAATGACGAGTTAAAGCGACACAGTAACATTTTTTTCATTATACATTTTTACATTGATTCCTGATGGGAGATATCCGGCGTTGTCGCCAAACAGCGCACCCTTGTGTCCAAAGTTTACCTCCGACTGCTTCCAAACGTACACAATCTTAAAGTGGACAAAAATTCCTACAAAAGTATGGTATTTTTATCCACATACTCCCCCGATAAGTATAGATTAAGAGCAGTTGTTCGCAAAATCTTCTAATATAATCCTCTCTGGCTCACTCTGACGTCAGAGTGTCCGCGCTCGGCGCAGCTGTGAAATTCTCCACTGTGATTGGTCAGTGCATCACTCCATATATGGGCAGCTTCCTGTAGCTTCAGGCTCATCACTGCTGTGTGATTGACAGCCTGTCATATCCTGCAGTTTGACCTGAGAGTGACCTCAGCAGTCATTCTCAGGTCAGGTTACTCTCATGTGACCTGACCTCACTCTCATGTCTCATGTTCTCCTGTCATGAGGACGTGCAAAACCTGTACGAGGTCTGGCCTGAGACATGTAATTCATGTCGGTGGAAGTTTGTGAAAAACCTTCATTGCTGCATCATTCACACCTTCGTTCACGCCGACAAAGGCCGGGCCTCCTAGGCCCGGCACTCCACCAGGTCACTCCATCGTCCCACACTGACCTTTGTACGATGGAAGTCGGTGGAAGTTTTTGAAAAAGCTTTAATGCTGCATCATTCACACCTTCGTTCACGCCGACAAAGGCCGGGCCTCCTAGGCCCGGCACTCCACCAGGTCACTCTCATGTCCCACACTGACCTCTGTAGGAGGATTGGCCTGAGGCCATGTAATTCATGTCGGTGGAAGTTTTTGAAAAACCTTTATTGTGCCATAAGTGCTGTGTCTTTTACACTACAATTGAAGTAAGACCAGATTCAGGATCGGGGCCATCTGGGGAGTACCCAACAGACATTTTCAGGCAGCTCGGCTAGCTTGCGGCTTAGCATGCCTGCTAGCATGGTCGCAAACATTGTCTGATTGAGCCGAAATTTGGTAGGTAGCCTAATGGGGTTGCTGCGATCACAAATCACTAGCTAATTAGCTGGTTTTGACGCCGTTTTTTCAAAATAAAAGTCTTTTTTTTTTTTTTTTTTTTTTTTACTTAAAAATTTTTCTTTTTTATTAACCGTTCATAGCCACCCCCCCGACGGGCAGTCTCGAGGTCCCGACCAATGCTGCTTGCAGCTTTAATTATTATTATATTTTTTTTCACGGATAAATCCCTCATTTTGACCCCCTAGACACGCTCAAAAACTCACCAAATTTGGAAGACTCGTCAAAAGTGTGGCAATCTATATTATCACGTCAATAAATTCCATGAAATTCCAAAAATGGCTCTCTAGCGCCACCTAGACACATTTAATCGCCCGCCACGGTCCGTAGGAATGTCGTACAGAAATGTCGCGAATACGAAACTTCTTCGTCTACTCGAGCCCTACGACTCACGCGCTCTAACTTTTGACCTAACTCCAACAGGAAGCCGGTTATTTGCCTTTCAAAGTAAGGTGTTCGCCCAAAAAAGGCAAAAAAAGGCCGAAACGGAAAATCTAAACCATCATAGGGCGAAGGTCGTATTGGTTAAATTGAGATATACAAAAATAGAGGAGATTGTTTACTACAAATATTTAGAGGGAATTTTTCTTACCTAGTCCAGTTTAATTTTTATTAGCCGTCCAAGCTCCCCACCCCCTAATCGCCTTTTTGGCTCCTGTCATCCATTAACATGGGGAAACGGAAAATTCTCGCCGAAAATCAACGATTTTAAACTCCCCGAACTACTCTTAACTGTTTGCAAACCGTGACTCTCAGCCACAAACCGAGGGCATCGCCATGCCCGCGAGACCCTGCCGAACAAGAGGATGTAACATATGTGGGGAAAATTCCAAAACAAGTCCCCAGAATGACGAGTTAAAGCGACACAGTAACATTTTCTTCGTTCTTCATTTTTACATTGAATCCTGATGGGAGATATCCGGCGTTGTCGCCAAACAGCGCCCCCTGGTGTCCAAAGTTTACCTCCGACTGCTTCCAAGCGTACACCGTCTTAAAGAGGACAAAAATTCCTACAAAAGTATGGTATTTTTATCCACATACTCCCCCGATAAGTATAGATTAAGAGCACTTGTTCGCAAAATCTTTGAATATAATCCTCCCTGTCTCACTCTGACGTCAGAGTGTCCGCGCTCGGTGCAGCTGTGAAATTCTCCACTGTGATTGGTCAGTGCATCACTCCATATATGGGCAGCTTCCTGTAGCTTCAGGCTCATCACTGCTGTGTGATTGACAGCCTGTCATATCCTGCAGTTTGACCTGAGAGTGACCTCACCAGTCATTCTCAGGTCAGGTTACTCTCATGTGACCTGACCTCACTCTCATGTCTCATGTTCTCCTGTCATGAGGACATGCAAAACCTGTATGAGACCTGGCCTGAGACATGTAATTCATGTCGGTGGAAGTTTGTGAAAAACCTTCATTGATGCATCATTCACACCTTCGTTCACGCCGACAAAGGCCGGGCCTCCTAGGCCCGGCACTCCACCAGGTCAGTCTCATGTCACACACTGACCTCCGTAGGAGGCCTGGCCTGAGGCCATATAATTCATGTCGGTGGAAGTTTTTGAAAAACTTTTATTGTTCCATAAGTGCAGTGTCATTCACACTAGAATTGAAGTAAGACCAGATTTGGGATCGGGGCAACCTGGGGAGTACCACACTGAGATTTTCAGGTGTATCCGCTAGCTTGCGGCATAGCATGCCCGTTAGCATGCTAGTAAACATTGTTCGATTGAGCTGAAATTTGGTAGGTTGCCTAATGGGGGTGCTGCGGTCACACATCACTAGCTAATTAGCTGGTTCCGATGCCGTTTTTTCAAAATAAAAGTACTATTTTTTTTTTTTTTTTTTTTTTTGCTTAAATAATATTTTTTTTTATTAACCGTTCATAGCCACCCCCCCGACGGGCAGTCTCGAGGTCCCGACCAATGCTGCTTGCAGCTTTAATTAGGGACCTCGCCAACGGGTGGGCCCTAGGCCCAGCCAACGGCAGGTCTCTTTTGGATTTCGTCGTCGCCAAAGGTGCGGGCCCTCCGAAGGAGGGCCCGCACTCATCCAGGACCTCCCCTGACCCTGTAAGTGTGGCCGGGGCCCCCGAAGGGGGTCCCGGCCACTCTGACGTGGTGGCGAAATTGTATATTGTATTTCGAATGTTTTTTTTTTCTTTTTCTTTTTCTTTCGCGGATAAATCCCTCAATTTGACCCCCTAAATACGCTCAAAAACTCACCAAATTTGGAAGACTCGTCAAAAGTGTGGCACTCCACAATCTGATGTCAAAAAATTCCATGAAAATCCAAAAATGGCTCTCTAGCGCCACCTAGACACTTTCAATCGCCCGCCACGGTCCGTAGGAATGTCGTAGAGAAATGTCGCGAATACGAAACTTCTTCGTCTACTCGAGCCCTACGACTCACGCGCTCTAACTTTTGACCTTACTCCAACAGGAAGCCGGCTATTTGCCTTTCAAAGTAAGGTGTTCGCCCAAAAAAGGGAGAAAAAGGCCGAAACGGAAAATCTAAACCATCATAGGGCGAAGGTCGTATCGGTTAAATTGAGATATACAAAAATAGAGGAGATTGTTTACTACAATAATTTAGAGGGAATTTTTCTTACCTAGTCCAGTTTAATTTTTATTAGCCGTCCAAGCTCCCCACCCCCTAATCGCCTTTTTGGCTCCTGTCATCCATTAACATGGGGAAACGGACAATTCTCGCCGAAAATCAACGATTTTAAACTCCCCGAACTACTCTTAACTGTTTGCAAACCGTGACTCTCAGCCACAAACCGAGGGCATCGCCACGCCCACGAGACCCTGCCGAACAAGAGGATGTAACATATGTGGGGAAAATTCCAAAACAAGTCCCCAGAATGACGAGTTAAAGTGATAGAGTTACATTCTTTTCGCCCCAGAATTTAATACTGTAGCGGATGGAGCCCAATCTGCCGTTAGTGCCAAACAGCGCCCCCTGGTGTCCACAGTTTACCTCTGACTGCTTCCACACCCACACAGTATTAAAGAGGACAAAAATTCCTACAAAAGTATGGTATTTTTGTCCACATACTCCCCCGATAAGTATAGATTAAGAGCAGTTGTTCGCAAAATCTTCTAATATAATCCTCCCTGTCTCACACTCTGACGTCAGAGTGTCCGCGCTCGGCGCAGCTGTGAAATTCTCCACTGTGATTGGTCAGTGCATCACTCCATATATGGGCAGCTTCCTGTAGCTTCAGGCTCATCACTGCTGTGTGATTGACAGCATGGAGAGCCAGGGACATTACAGTGCTGCTCTATGGGCTGACCTGCTGGCTTATGCAGCAGTTTGTTAAAGGCCAGGTTCCTTTTGTAATCCGTACACAACTGACAAAGGCCCTCAAATTCATGTCGGTGGAAGTTTTTGAAAAACCTTTCATGTTTCATAAGTGCTGCGTCATTCACACCTTTCTACACCGCCGACAAAGGCCGGGCCTCCTAGGCCCGGCACTCCACCAGGTCACTCCATCGTCCCACATTGACCTCCGTAGGAGGCCTGGCCTGAGGCCATATAATTCATGTCGGTGGAAGTTTTTGAAAAACCTTTATTGTTCCATAAGTGCAGTGTCATTCACACTAGAATTGAAGTAAGACCAGATTCGGGATCGGGGCAACCTGGGGAGTACCACACTGAGCTTTTCAGGTGTATCCGCTAGCTTGCGGCATAGCATGCACATTAGCATGCTACCAAACATTGTCCGATTGAGCTGAAATTTGGTAGGTGGCCTAATGGGAGCGCTACGGTCACAAACCACTAGCTAATTAGCTGGTTTTGACCCCGCATTTTTAAAATAAAAGTCCAAATTTTTTTCTTATTTTTTTTTTTTACTTAAATAATATAATTTTTTATTAACCGTTCATAGCCACCCCCCCGACGGGCAATCTCGAGGTCCCGACCAATGCTGCTTGCAGCTTTAATTAGGGACCTCGCCAACGGGTGGGCCCTAGGCCCAGCCAACGGCAGGTCTCTTTTGGATTTCGTCGTCGCCAAAAGTGTGGGGCCTCCGCAGGAGGCCCCACACTCATCCGGTTACTCTCCTGACCCTCTCAGAGTGGCCGCGCCCCCGAAGGGGGCGCGGCCACTACCTGGTGGCGAAATTGTATATTGTATTTCGAATGTTTCTTATTAGGGACCTCGCCAACGGCTGGGCCCTAAGCCCAGCCAACGGCAGGTCTCTTTTGGATTTCGTCGTCGCCAAAAGTGCGGGCCCTCCGAAGGAGGGCCCGCACTCATCCAGGCCCTCTCCTGACCCTCCCAGAGTGGCCGACGCCCCCGAAGGGGGCGTCGGCCACTACCTGGTGGCGAAATTATATATTGTATTTCGAATGTTTTTAGGGACCTCGCCAACGGGTGGGCCCTAGGCCCAGCCAACGGCAGGTCTCTTTTGGATTTCGTCGTCGCCAAAAGTGCGGGCCCTCCGAACCCCCTAAACATGCTCAAAAACTCACCAAATTTGGGAGACTCGTCAAAAGTGTGGCACTCCACAATCTCACGTCAAAAAATTCCCAAAAAATCAAAAAATGGCTCTCTAGCGCCACCTAGAAAATTGCAATCGCCCGCCACGGTCCGTAGGAATGTCGTAGAGAAATGTCGCGAATACAAAACTTCTTCGTCTACTCGAGCCCTACGACTCACGCGCTCTAACTTTTGACCTAGCTCCAACAGGAAGGCCGCTATTTGCCTTTCAAAGTAAGGTGTTCGCCCAAAAAAGGGAAAAAAAGGCAGAAACGGAAAATTTAACTCCTCATAGGGCGAAGGTCGCATCGGTTAAATTGAGATATACAAAAATAGAGGAGATTGTTTCCTACTGAACTCTAGAGGGAAATTTTCTTACCTAGTCCAGTTTAATTTTTATTAGCCGTCCAAGCTCCCCACCCCGAAATCGGCTCTCCCCATCCTGTCATCCATTAACATGGGGAAACGGAAAATTCTCGCCGAAAATCAACGATTTACAACTCCCCGAACTACTCTTAACTGTTTGCAAACCGTGACTCTCAGCCACAAACCGAGGGCATCGCCACGTACACGAGACCCTGCCGAACAAGAGGATGTAACATATGTGGGGAAAATTCCAAAACAAGTCCCCAGAATGACGAGTTAAAGCGACACAGTAAAATTTTTCTCGTCCGAAATCTTAACACTATAGCGGATGGAGCCAAATCTGCCGTTCCTGCCAAACAGCGCCCCCTGGTGTCCAAAGTTTACCTCTGACTGCTTCCAAACCCACACACTATTAAAGAGGACAAAAATTCCTACAAAAGTATGGTATTTTTGTCCACATACTCCCCCGATAAGTATAGATTAAGAGCAGTTGTTCGCAAAATCTTCTAATATAATCCTCCCTGTCTCACTCTGACGTCAGAGTGTCCGCGCTCGGCGCAGCTGTGAAATTCTCCACTGTGATTGGTCAGTGCATCACTCCATATATGGGCAGCTTCCTGTAGCTTCAGGCTCATCACTGCTGTGTGATTGACAGCCTGTCATATCCTGCAGTTTGACCTGAGAGTGACCTCACCAGTCATTCTCAGGTCAGGTTACTCTCACGTGACCTGACCTCACTCTCATGTCTCATGTTGTCCTGTCATGAGGACATGCAAAACCTGTACGAGGTCTGGCCTGAGACATGTAATTCATGTCGGTGGAAGTTTGTGAAAAACCTTCATTGATGCATCATTCACACCTTCGTTCACGCCGACAAAGGCCGGGCCTCCTAGGCCCGGCACTCCACCAGGTCACTCTCATGTCACACACTGACCTCCGTAGGAGGCCTGGCCTGAGGCCATATAATTCATGTCGGTGGAAGTTTTTGAAAAACCTTTATTGTTACATAAGTGCAGTGTCATTCACACTAGAATTGAAGTAAGACCAGATTCGGGATCGGGGCAACCTGGGGAGTACCACACTGAGCTTTTCAGGTGTATCCGCTAGCTTGCGGCATAGCATGCACATTAGCATGCTACCAAACATTGTCCGATTGAGCTGAAATTTGGTAGGTGGCCTAATGGGAGCGCTGCGGTCACAAACCACTAACTAATTACCTGGTTTTGACCCCGCATTTTCAAAATAAAAGTACTAATTTTTTTTTTTTTTTTTTTTTGCTTAAATAATATTTTTTTTAATTAACCGTTCATAGCCACCCCCCCGACGGGCAATCTCGAGGTCCCGAGGATGTAACATATGTGGGGAAAATTCCACAACAAGTCCCCAGAATGATGAGTTAAAGCGACACAGTAACATTTTTTTCATTCTACATTTTTACATTGAATCCTGATGGGAGATATCCGGCGTTGTCGCCAAACAGCGCCCCCTGGTGTCCAAACTTTACCTCTGACTGCTTCCAAACCCACACAGTATTAAAGACGACAAAAATTCCTACAAAAGTATGGTACTTTTATCCACATACTCCCCCGATAAGTATAGATTAAGAGCAGTTGTTCGCAAAATCTTCTAATATAATCCTCTCTGCCTCACTCTGACGTCAGAGTGTCCGCGCTCGGCGCAGCTGTGAAATTCTCCACTGTGATTGGTCAGTGCATCACTCCATATATGGGCAGCTTCCTGTAGCTTCAGGCTCATCACTGCTGTGTGATTGACAGCCTGTCATATCCTGCAGTTTGACCTGAGAGTGACCTCAGCAGTCATTCTCAGGTCAGGTTACTCTCATGTGACCTGACCTCACTCTCATGTCTCATGTTCTCCTGTCATGAGGACATGCAAAACCTGTACGAGACCTGGCCTGAGGCCCTCACATTCATGTCGGTGGAAGTTTGTGAAAAACCTTTATGGCATCATTCACACCTTCGCACACCGCCGACAAAGGCCGGGCCTCCTAGGCCCGGCACTCCACCAGGTCAGTCTCATGTCACACACTGACCTCCGTAGGAGGCCTGGCCTGAGGCCATATAATTCATGTCGGTGGAAGTTTTTGAAAAACCTTTATTGTTCCATTAGTGCAGTGTCATTCACACTAGAATTGAAGTAAGACCAGATTTGGGATCGGGGCAACCTGGGGAGTACCACACTGAGATTTTCCGGTGTATCCGCTAGCTTGCGGCATAGCATGCCCGTTAGCATGCTTGTAAACATTGTTCGATTGAGCTGAAATTTGGTAGGTGGCCTAATGGGAGCGCTGCGGTCACAAACCACTAACTAATTACCTGGTTTTGACCCCGCATTTTCAAAATAAAAGTACTAATTGTTTTTTTTTTTTTTTTTTTGCTTAAATAATATTTTTTTTAATTAACCGTTCATAGCCACCCCCCCGACGGGCAATCTCGAGGTCCCGACCAATGCTGCTTGCAGCTTTAATTAGGGACCTCGCCAACGGGTGGGCCCTAGGCCCAGCCAACGGCAGGTCTCTTTTGGATTTCGTCGTCGCCAAAAGTGCGGGCCCTCCGAACCCCCTAAACACGCTCAAAAACTCACCAAATTTGGGAGACTCGTCAAAAGTGTGGCACTCCACAATCTCACGTCAAAAAATTCCCCAAAAATCCAAAAATGGCTCTCTAGCGCCACCTAGAAAATTGCAATCACCCGCCACGGTCCGTAAGAATGTCGTAGAGAAAAACAGCGAATACGAAACTTCTTCGTCTACTCGACCCCTACGACTCACGCGCTCTAACTTTTGACCTAACTCCAACAGGAAGCCGGCTATTTGCCTTTCAATGTAAGGTATTCGCCCAAAAAAGGGAAAAAAAGGCAGAAACGGAAAATTTAACTCCTCATAGGGCGAAGGTCGCATCGGTTAAATTGAGATATACAAAAATAGAGGAGATTGTTTACTACTGAACTCTACAGGGAAATTTTCTTACCTAGTCCAGTTTAATTTTTATTAGCCGTCCAAGCTCCCCACCCCCTAATCGGCATTTTGGCTCCTGTCATCCATTAACATGGGGAAACGGAAAATTGTCGCCGAAAATCAACGATTTACAACTCCCCGAACTACTCTTAACTGTTTGCAAACCGTGACTCTCAGCCACAAACCGAGGGCATCGCCACGTACACGAGACCCTGCCGAACAAGAGGATGTAACATATGTGGGGAAAATTCCAAAACAAGTCCCCAGAATGACGAGTTAAAGCGACACAGTAAAATTTTTCTCGTCCGAAATCTTAACACTATAGCGGATGGAGCCAAATCTGCCGTTCCTGCCAAACAGCGCCCCCTGGTGTCCAAAGTTTACCTCTGACTGCTTCCAAACCCACACACTATTAAAGACGACAAAAATTCCTACAAAAGTATGGTATTTTTATCCACATACTCCCCCGATAAGTATAGATTAAGAGCAGTTGTTCGCAAAATCTTCTAATATAATCCTCTCTGCCTCACTCTGACGTCAGAGTGTCCGCGCTCGGCGCAGCTGTGAAATTCTCCACTGTGATTGGTCAGTGCATCACTCCATATATGGGCAGCTTCCTGTAGCTTCAGGCTCATCACTGCTGTGTGATTGACAGCCTGTCATATCCTGCAGTTTGACCTGAGAGTGACCTCACCAGTCATTCTCAGGTCAGGTTACTCTCATGTGACCTGACCTCACTCTCATGTCTCATGTTGTCCTGTCATGAGGACATGCAAAACCTGTACGAGACCTGGCCTGAGACATGTAATTCATGTCGGTGAAAGTTTGTGAAAAACCTTCATTGATGCATCATTCACACCTTCGTTCACGCCGACAAAGGCCGGGCCTCCTAGGCCCGGCACTCCACCAGGTCAGTCTCATGTCACACACTGACCTCCGTAGGAGGCCTGGCCTGAGGCCATATAATTCATGTCGGTGGAAGTTTTTGAAAAACCTTTATTGTTCCATAAGTGCAGTGTCATTCACACTAGAATTGAAGTAAGACCAGATTTGGGATCGGGGCAACCTGGGGAGTACCACACTGAGATTTTCAGGTGTATCCGCTAGCTTGCGGCATAGCATGCCCGTTAGCATGCTAATAAACATTGTTCGATTGAGCTGAAATTTGGTAGGTTGCCTAATGGGGGTGCTGCGGTCACACATCACTAGCTAATTAGCTGGTTCCGACGCCGTTTTTTCAAAATAAAAGTACAATTTTTTTTTTTTTTTTTTTTTGCTTAAATAATATTTTTTATAATTAACCGTTCATAGCCACCCCCCCGACGGGCAATCTCGAGGTCCCGACCAATGCTGCTTGCAGCTTTAATTAGGGACCTCGCCAACGGGTGGGCCCTAGGCCCAGCCAACGGCAGGTCTCTTTTGGATTTCGTCGTCGCCAAAAGTGTGGGGCCTCCGCAGGAGGCCCCACACTCATCCATAACTCTCCTGACCCCCTCAGAGTGGCCGCGCCCCCAAAGGGGGCGCGGCCACTACCTGGTGGCGAAATTGTATATTGTATTTCGAATGTTTCTTATTATTAGGGACCTCGCCAACGGCTTGGGCCCAAGGCCCATGCCAACGGCAGGTCTCTTTTGGATTTCGTCGTCGCCAAAAGTGCGGGCCCTCCGAAGGAGGGCCCGCACTCATCCAGGCCCTCTCCTGACCCTCCCAGAGTGGCCGACGCCCCCGAAGGGGGCGTCGGCCACTACCTGGTGGCGAAATTATATATTGTATTTCGAATGTTTCTTATTATTAGGGACCTCGCCAACGGGTGGGCCCTAGGCCCAGCCAACGGCAGGTCTCTTTTGGATTTCGTCGTCGCCAAAAGTGCGGGCCCTCCAAAGGAGGGCCCGCACTCATCCAGGCCCTCTCCTGACCCTCCCAGAGTGGCCGACGCCCCCGAAGGGGGCGTCGGCCACTACCTGGTGGCGAAATTATATATTGTTTTTCGAATGTTTATTATTATATATTTTTTTTTGCGCTTAGCCTCATTTTTCACCCCCTAACCACGCTCGAAAACTCACCAAATTTGGCAGACTCGTCATGTCTGCGCTCCATTCGAGGTTTATTTAAAAAAATCCCCAAAAAGTCCAAAAATGGCTCTCTAGCGCCACCTAGAAGATTTTAATCGCCCACCACGGTCCGTAGGAATGTCGTACAGAAATGTCGCGAATACGAAATTTGTTCGTCTACTCGAGCCCTACGACTCACGCGCTCTAACTTTTGACCTAACTCCAACAGGAAGGCCGCTATTTGCCTTTCAAAGTAAGGTGTTCATCCAAAAAAGGCAAAAAAAGGCCGAAACGGAAAATCTAAACCATCATAGGGCGAAGGTCGTATCGGTTAAATTGAGATATACAAAAATAGAGGAGATTGTTTACTACAATAATTTAGAGGGAATTTTTCTTACCTAGTCCAGTTTAATTTTTATTAGCCGTCCAAGCTCCCCACCCCCTAATCGCCTTTTTGGCTCCTGTCATCCATTAACATGGGGAAACCGAAAATTCTCCCACAAAATCAACGATTTTAAACTCCCCGAACTACTCTTAACTGCTTGCAAACCGTGACTCTCAGCCACAAACCGAGGGCATCGCCACGCTCACGAGACCCTGCCGAACAAGAGGATGTAACATATGTGGGGAAAATTCCAAAACAAGTCCCCAGAATGACGAGTTAAAGCGACACAGTAACATTTTTCTCGTCCGAAATCTTAACACTATAGCGGATGGAGCCAAATCTGCCGTTCCTGCCAAACAGCGCCCCCTGGTGTCCAAAGTTTACCTCTGACTGCTTCCAAACCCAGACAGTATTAAAGAGGACAAAAATTCCTACAAAAGTATGGTATTTTTGTCCACATACTCCCCCGATAAGTATAGATTAAGAGCAGTTGTTCGCAAAATCTTCTAATATAATCCTCCCTGTCTCACACTCTGACGTCAGAGTGTCCGCGCTCGGCGCAGCTGTGAAATTCTCCACTGTGATTGGTCAGTGCATCACTCCATATATGGGCAGCTTCCTGTAGCTTCAGGCTCATCACTGCTGTGTGATTGACAGCCTGTCATATCCTGCAGTTTGACCTGAGAGTGACCTCACCAGTCATTCTCAGGTCAGGTTACTCTCATGTGACCTGACCTCACTCTCGTGTCTCATGTTCTCCTGTCATGAGGACATGCAAAACCTGTACGAGGTCTGGCCTGAGACATGTAATTCATGTCGGTGAGAGTTTGTGAAAAACCTTTATTGCTGGATCAATCACACCTTCGTTTACGCCGACAAAGGCCGGGCCTCCTAGGCCCGGCACTCCACCAGGTCACTCCATCGTCCCACATTGACCTCCGTAGGAGGCCTGGCCTGAGGCCATATAATTCATGTCGGTGGAAGTTTTTGAAAAACCTTTATTGTTCCATAAGAGCAGCGTCATTCACACTAGAATTGAAGTAAGACCAGATTCGGGATCGGGGCAACCTGGGGAGTACCACACTGAGCTTTTCAGGTGTATCCGCTAGCTTGCGGCATAGCATGCACATTAGCATGCTACCAAACATTGTCCGATTGAGCTGAAATTTGGTAGGTGGCCTAATGGGAGCGCTGCGGTCACAAACCACTAACTAATTACCTGGTTTTGACCCCGCATTTTCAAAATAAAAGTACTAATTTTTTTTTTTTTTTTTTTTTGCTTAAATAATATTTTTTTTAATTAACCGTTCATAGCCACCCCCCCGACGGGCAATCTCGAGGTCCCGACCAATGCTGCTTGCAGCTTTAATTATATTTTTTTTCAAGGATAAATCCCTCATTTTGACCCCCTAGACACGCTCAAAAACTCACCAAATTTGGAAGACTCGTCAAAAGTGTGGCAATCTATATTATCACGTCAATAAATTCCATGAAATTCCAAAAATGGCTCTCTAGCGCCACCTAGACACATTTAATCGCCCGCCACGGTCCGTAGGAATGTCGTACAGAAATGTCGCGAATACGAAACTTCTTCGTCTACTCGAGCCCTACGACTCACGCGCTCTAACTTTTGACCTAACTCCAACAGGAAGCCGGCTATTTGCCTTTCAAAGTAAGGTGTTCACCCAAAAAAGGGAAAAAAAGGCAGAAACGGAAAATTTAACTCCTCATAGGGCGAAGGTCGCATCGGTTAAATTGAGATATACAAAAATAGAGGAGATTGTTTACTACTGAACTCTAGAGGGAAATTTTCTTACCTAGTCCAGTTTAATTTTTATTAGCCGTCCAAGCTCCCCACCCCCTAATCGGCATTTTGGCTCCTGTCATCCATTAACATGGGGAAACGGAAAATTCTCGCCGAAAATCAACGATTTAAAACTACCCGAACTACTCTTAACTGTTTGCAAACCGTGACTCTCAGCCACAAACCGAGGGCATCGCCACGTACACGAGACCCTGCCGAACAAGAGGATGTAACATATGTGGGGAAAATTCCAAAACAAGTCCCCAGAATGACGAGTTAAAGCGATAGAGTAAAATTGTTTCTCGTCCAAAATCTTAACACTATAGCGGATGGAGCCAAATCTGCCGTTCCTGCCAAACAGCGCCCCCTGGTGTCCAAAGTTTACCTCCGACTGCTTCCAAGCGTACACCGTCTTAAAGAGGACAAAAATTCCTACAAAAGTATGGTATTTTTATCCACATACTCCCCCGATAAGTATAGATTAAGAGCACTTGTTCGCAAAATCTTTGAATATAATCCTCTCTGGCTCACTCTGCCGTCAGAGTGTCCGCGCTCGGTGCAGCTGTGAAATTCTCCACTGTGATTGGTCAGTGCATCACTCCATATATGGGCAGCTTCCTGTAGCTTCAGGCTCATCACTGCTGTGTGATTGACAGCCTGTCATATCCTGCAGTTTCACCTGAGAGTGACCTCACCAGTCATTCTCAGGTCAGGTTACTCTCATGTGACCTGACCTCACTCTCATGTCTCATGTTCTCCTGTCATGAGGACGTGCAAAACCTGTACGAGGTCTGGCCTGAGACATGTAATTCATGTCGGTGGAAGTTTGTGAAAAACCTTCATTGCTGCATCATTCACACCTTCGTTCACGCCGACAAAGGCCGGGCCTCCTAGGCCCGGCACTCCACCAGGTCACTCCATCGTCCCACACTGACCTTTGTACGATGGAAGTCGGTGGAAGTTTTTGAAAAAGCTTTAATGCTGCATCATTCACACCTTCGTTCACGCCGACAAAGGCCGGGCCTCCTAGGCCCGGCACTCCACCAGGTCACTCTCATGTCCCACACTGACCTCTGTAGGAGGATTGGCCTGAGGCCATGTAATTCATGTCGGTGGAAGTTTTTGAAAAACCTTTATTGTGCCATAAGTGCTGTGTCTTTTACACTACAATTGAAGTAAGACCAGATTCAGGATCGGGGCCATCTGGGGAGTACCCAACAGACATTTTCAGGCAGCTCGGCTAGCTTGCGGCTTAGCATGCCTGCTAGCATGGTCGCAAACATTGTCTGATTGAGCCGAAATTTGGTAGGTAGCCTAATGGGGTTGCTGCGATCACAAATCACTAGCTAATTAGCTGGTTTTGACGCCGTTTTTTCAAAATAAAAGTCTTTTTTTTTTTTTTTTTTTTTTTTTTACTTAAAAAATTGTCTTTTTTATTAACCGTTCATAGCCACCCCCCCGACGGGCAGTCTCGAGGTCCCGACCAATGCTGCTTGCAGCTTTAATTAGGGACCTCGCCAACGGCTGGGCCCTAGGCCCAGCCAACGGCAGGTCTCTTTTGGATTTCGTCGTCGCCAAAAGTGCGGGCCCTCCGAAGGAGGGCCCGCACTCATCCGGTTGCTCTCATGACCCCCTCAGAGTGGCCGGCGCCCCCGGAGGGGGCGTCGGCCACTACCTGGTGGCGAAATTCTATATTGTATTTCGAATGTTTATTATTATTCTTCTATATTTTTCTTTTTTGCGCTCGGCCTCATTTTTCACCCCCTAAACACGCTCAAAAACTCACCAAATTTGGAAGTCTCGTCCCGTCTGCGCTCCATTCGAGGTTTCTGTAAAAAAATCCCAAAGAAGTCCAAAAATGGCTCTCTAGCGCCACCTAGAAAATTGCAATCGCCCACCACGGTCCGTAGGAATGTCGTAGAGAAATGTCGTGAATACGAAACTTCTTCGTCTACTCGAGCCCTACGACTCACACGCTCTAACTTTTGACCTAACTCCAACAGGAAGGCCGCTATTTGCCTTTCAAAGTAAGGTGTTCGCCCAAAAAAGGGAAAAAAAGGCAGAAACGGAAAATTTAACTCCTCATAGGGCGAAGATCGCATCGGTTAAATTGAGATATACAAAAATAGAGGAGATTGTTTACTACTGAACTCTAGAGGGAAATTTTCTTACCTAGTCCAGTTTAATTTTTATTAGCCGTCCAAGCTCCCCACCCCCTAATCGCCTTTTTGGCTCCTGTCATCCATTAACATGGGGAAACCGAAAATTCTCGCCGAAAATCAACGATTTAAAACTCCCCGAACTACTCTTAACTGTTTGCAAACCGTGACTCTCAGCCACAAACCGAGGGCATCGCCACTACCGCGAGACCCTGCCGAACAAGAGGATGTAACATATGTGGGGAAAATTCCACAACAAGTCCCCAGAATGATGAGTTAAAGCGACACAGTAACATTTTTTTCATTCTACATTTTTACATTGAATCCTGATGGGAGATATCCGGCGTTGTCGCCAAACAGCGCACCCTGGTGTCCAACGTTTACCTCCGACTGCTTCCAAACGTACACAATCTTAAAGAGGACAAAAATTCCTAAAAAAGTATGGTATTTTTATCCACATACTCCCCCGATAAGTATAGATTATGAGCAGTTGTTCGCAAAATCTTCTAATATAATCCTCCCTGTCTCACTCTGCCGTCAGAGTGTCCGCGCTCGGTGCAGCTGTGAAATTCTCCACTGTGATTGGTCAGTGCATCACTCCATATATGGGCAGCTTCCTGTAGCTTCAGGCTCATCACTGCTGTGTGATTGACAGCCTGTCATATCCTGCAGTTTGACCTGAGAGTGACCTCAGCAGTCATTCTCAGGTCAGGTTACTCTCATGTGACCTGACCTCACTCTCATGTCTCATGTTGTCCTGTCATGAGGACATGCAAAACCTGTACGAGGTCTGGCCTGAGACATGTAATTCATGTCGGTGGAAGTTTGTGAAAAACCTTTATTGCATCATTCACACCTTCGCACACTGCCGACAAAGGCCGGGCCTCCTAGGCCCGGCACTCCACCAGGTCACTCTCATGTCACACACTGACCTCCGTAGGAGGCCTGGCCTGAGGCCATATAATTCATGTAGGTGGAAGTTTTTGAAAAACCTTTATTGTTCCATAAGTGCAGTGTCATTCACACTAGAATTGAAGTAAGACCAGATTTGGGATCGGGGCAACCTGGGGAGTACCACACTGAGATTTTCAGGTGTATCCGCTAGCTTGCGGCATAGCATGCCCGTTAGCATGCTAGTAAACATTGTTCGATTGAGCTGAAATTTGGTAGGTGGCCTAATGGGGGTGCTGCGGTCACAAATCACTAGCTAATTAGCTGGTTCCGACGCCGTTTTTTCAAAATAAAAGTACAAATTTTTTTTTTTTTTTTTTTTTGCTTAAATAAGATTTTTTTTAATTAACCGTTCATAGCCACCCCCCCGACGGGCAATCTCGAGGTCCCGACCAATGCTGCTTGCAGCTTTAATTAGGGACCTCGCCAACGGCTGGGCCCTAAGCCCAGCCAACGGCAGGTCTCTTTTGGATTTCGTCGTCGCCAAAAGTGCGGGCCCTCCGAAGGAGGGCCCGCACTCATCCAGGCCCTCTCCTGACCCTCCCAGAGTGGCCGACGCCCCCGAAGGGGGCGTCGGCCACTACCTGGTGGCGAAATTATATATTGTATTTCGAATGTTTTTTCTTTTTCTTATTAGGGACCTCGCCAACGGCTGGGCCCTAGGCCCAGCCAACGGCAGGTCTCTTTTGGATTTCGTCGTCGCCAAAAGTGCGGGCCCTCCGAACCCCCTAAACACGCTCAAAAACTCACGAAATTTGGGAGACTCGTCAAAAGTGTGGCACTCCACAATCTCACGTCAAAAAATTCCCAAAAAATCCAAAAATGGCTCTCTAGCGCCACCTAGAAAATTGCAATCACCCGCCACGGTCCGTAGGAATGTCGTAGAGAAAAACAGCGAATACGAAACTTCTTCGTCTACTCGAGCCCTACGACTCACGCGCTCTAACTTTTCACCTAGCTCCAACAGGAAGCCCGCTATTTGCCTTTCAAAGTAAGGTGTTCACCCAAAAAAGGCAAAAAAAGGCCGAAACGGAAAATCTAAACCATCATAGGGCGAAGGTCGTATCGGTTAAATTGAGATATACAAAAATAGAGGAGATTGTTTACTACAATAATTTAGAGGGAATTTTTCTTACCTAGTCCAGTTTAATTTTTATTAGCCGTCCAAGCTCCCCACCCCCTAATCGCCTTTTTGGCTCCTGTCATCCATTAACATGGGGAGATGGAAAATTCTCCCCGAAAATCAACGATTTTAAACTCCCCAAACTACTCTTAACTGTTTGCAAACCGTGACACTCAGCCACAAACCGAGGGCATCGCCATGACCGCGAGACCCTGCCGAACAAGAGGATGTAACATATGTGGGGAAAATTGCAAAACAAGTCCCCAGAATGACGAGTTAAAGCGACAGAGTAACATTTTTTCCGTTCTACATTTTTACATTGAATCCTGATGGGAGATATCCGGCGTTGTCGCCAAACAGCGCACCCTGGTGTCCAAAGTTTACCTCCGACTGCTTCCAAATGTATACAATCTTAAAGAGAACAAAAATTCCTACAAAAGTATGGTATTTTTATCCACATACTCCCCCGATAAGTATAGATTATGAGCAGTTGTTCGCAAAATCTTCTAATATAATCCTCCCTGTCTCACACTCTGACGTCAGAGTGTCCGCGCTCGGTGCAGCTGTGAAATTCTCCACTGTGATTGGTCAGTGCATCACTCCATATATGGGCAGCTTCCTGTAGCTTCAGGCTCATCACTGCTGTGTGATTGACAGCCTGTCATATCCTGCAGTTTGACCTGAGAGTGACCTCACCAGTCATTCTCAGGTCAGGTTACTCTCATGTGACCTGACCTCACTCTCATGTCTCATGTTGTCCTGTCATGAGGACATGCAAAACCTGTACGAGGTCTGGCCTGAGACATGTAATTCATGTCGGTGGAAGTTTGTGAAAAACCTTTATTGCATCATTCACACCTTCGCACACTGCCGACAAAGGCCGGGCCTCCTAGGCCCGGGACTCCACCAGGTCACTCTCATGTCACACACTGACCTCCGTAGGAGGCCTGGCCTGAGGCCATATAATTCATGTAGGTGGAAGTTTTTGAAAAACCTTTATTGTGCCATAAGTGCTGTGTCTTTTACACTACAATTGAAGTAAGACCAGATTCAGGATCGGGGCCATCTGGGGAGCACCCAACAGACATTTTTAGGCAGCTCGGCTAGCTTGCGGCTTAGCATGCCTGTTAGCATGCGAGGAAACATTGTCTGATTGAGCCGAAATTTGGTAGGTAGCCTAATGGGGTTGCTGCGATCACAAATCACTAGCTAATTAGCTGGTTTTGACGCCGTTTTTTCAAAATAAAAGTCATAAAACATTTTTTTTTTTTTTTTTTAATATTTAAGCAAATATTTTGAACCGTTCATAGCCACCCCCCCGACGGGCAATCTCGAGGTCCCGACCAATGCTGCTTGCAGCTTTAATATATTTTTTGTTTTTTGTTTTTCTTTTCACTTACGCTCATATTTGACCCCCTAAACACGCTCAAAAACTCACCAAATTTGGATGGCTCGTGAAAAGTCGCAGCCTTCAGAAGATCATGTCAAAACATTCCAGGAAATTCCAAAAATTGCTCTCTAGCGCCACCTACAAAATTGCAATCGCCCGCCACGGTCCGTAGGAATGTCGTAGAGAAATGTCGCGAATACGAAATTTGTTCGTCTACTCGAGCCCTACGACGCACGCGCTCTAACTTTTGACCTAACTCCAACAGGAAGCCCGCTATTTGCCTTTCAAAGTAAGGTGTTCACCCAAAAAAGGCAAAAAAAGGCCGAAACGGAAAATCTAAACCATCATAGGGCGAAGGTCGTATCGGTGAAATTGAGATATACAAAAATAAAGGAGATTGTTTACTACAAATATTTAGAGGGAATTTTTCTTACCTAGTCCAGTTTAATTTTTATTAGCCGTCCAAGCTCCCCACCCCCTAATCGCCTTTTTGGCTCCTGTCATCCATTAACATGGGGAAACCGAAAATTCTCCCCCAAAATCAACGATTTTGAACTCCCCGAACTACTCTTAACTGTTTGCAAACCGTGACTCTCAGCCACAAACCGAGGGCATCGCCACTACCGCGAGACCCTGCCGAACAAGAGGATGTAACATATGTGGGGAAAATTCCAAAACAAGTCCCCAGAATGATGAGTTAAAGCGGCACAGTAACATTTTTTTCATTCTACATTTTTACATTGAATCCTGATGGGAGATATCCGGCGTTGTCGCCAAACAGCGCCCCCTGGTGTCCAAAGTTTACCTCCGACTGCTTCCAAACGTACACAATCTTAAAGAAGACAAAAATTCCTACAAAAGTATGGTATTTTTATCCACATACTCCCCCGATAAGTATAGATTATGAGCAGTTGTTCGCAAAATCTTCTAATATAATCCTCTCTGTCTCACTCTGACGTCAGAGTGTCCGCGCTCGGCGCAGCTGTGAAATTCTCCACTGTGATTGGTCAGTGCATCACTCCATATATGGGCAGCTTCCTGTAGCTTCAGGCTCATCACTGCTGTGTGATTGACAGCATGGAGAGCCAGGGACATTACAGTGCTGCTCTATGGGCTGACCTGCTGGCTTATGCAGCAGTTTGTTAAAGGCCAGGTTCCTTTTGTAATCCGTACACAACTGACAAAGGCCCTCAAATTCATGTCGGTGGAAGTTTTTGACAAACCTTTCATGTTTCATAAGTGCTGCGTCATTCACACCTTTCTACACCGCCGACAAAGGCCGGGCCTCCTAGGCCCGGCACTCCACCAGGTCACTCCATCGTCCCACATTGACCTCCGTAGGAGGCCTGGCCTGAGGCCATATAATTCATGTCGGTGAAAGTTTGTGAAAAACCTTCATTGATGCATCATTCACACCTTCGTTCACGCCGACAAAGGCCGGGCCTACTAGGCCCGGCACTCCACCAGGTCACTCTCATGTCCCACACTGACCTCTGTAGGAGGCTTGGCCTGAGGCCATGTAATTCATGTCGGTGGAAGTTTTTGAAAAACCTTTATTGTGCCATAAGTGCTGTGTCTTTTACACTACAATTGAAGTAAGACCAGATTCAGGATCGGGGCCATCTGGGGAGTACCTAACAGACATTTTCAGGCAGCTCGGCTAGCTTGCGGCTTAGCATGCCTGCTAGCATGGTCGCAAACATTGTCTGATTGATCCGAAATTTGGTAGGTAGCCTAATGGGGTTGCTGCGATCACAAATCACTAGCTAATTAGCTGGTTTTGACGCCGTTTTTTCAAAATAAAAGTCTTTTTTTTTTTTTTTTTTTTTTTTTACTTAAATAAGATATTTTTTTATTAACCGTTCATAGCCACCCCCCCGACGGGCAATCTCGAGGTCCCGACCAATGCTGCTTGCAGCTTTAATTAGGGACCTCGCCAACGGGTGGGCCCTAGGCCCAGCCAACGGCAGGTCTCTTTTGGATTTCGTCGTCGACAAAAGTGCGGGCCCTCCGAAGGAGGGCCCGCACTCATCCAGGCCCTCTCCTGACCCTCCCAGAGTGGCCGACGCCCCCGAAGGGGGCGTCGGCCACTACCTGGTGGCGAAATTGTATATTGTATTTCGAATGTTTTTTCTTCTTTTTAGGGACCTCGCCAACGGGTGGGCCCTAGGCCCAGCCAACGGCAGGTCTCTTTTGGATTTCGTCGTCGCCAAAAGTGCGGGCCCTCCGAACCCCCTAAACACGCTCAAAAACTCACCAAATTTGGGAGACTCGTCAAAAGTGTGGCACTCCACAATCTCACGTCAAAACATTCCATGAAAGTCCAAAAATGGCTCTCTAGCGCCACCTAGAAAATTTAAATCGCCCGCCACGGTCCGTAGGAATGTCGTACAGAAATGTCGCGAATACGAAATTTGTTCGTCTACTCGACCCCTACGACTCACGCGCTCTAACTTTTGACCTAACTCCAACAGGAAGCCGGCTATTTGCCTTTCAATGTAAGGTATTCGCCCAAAAAAGGGAAAAAAAGGCAGAAACGGAAAATTTAACTCCTCATAGGGCAAAGGTCGCATCGGTTAAATTGAGATATACAAAAATAGAGGAGATTGTTTACTACTGAACTCTAGAGGGAAATTTTCTTACCTAGTCCAGTTTAATTTTTATTAGCCGTCCAAGCTCCCCACCCCCTAATCGGCATTTTGGCTCCTGTCATCCATTAACATGGGGAAACGGAAAATTCTCGCCGAAAATCAACGATTTAAAACTCCCCGAACTACTCTTAACTGTTTGCAAACCGTGACTCTCAGCCACAAACCGAGGGCATCGCCACGTACACAAGACCCTGCCGAACAAGAGGATGTAACATATGTGGGGAAAATTCCACAACAAGTCCCCAGAATGATGAGTTAAAGCGACACAGTAACATTTTTTTCATTCTACATTTTTACATTGAATCCTGATGGGAGATATCCGGCGTTGTCGCCAAACAGCGCACCCTGGTGTCCAAAGTTTACCTCCGACTGCTTCCAAGCGTACACCGTCTTAAAGAGGACAAAAATTCCTACAAAAGTATGGTATTTTTATCCACATACTCCCCCGATAAGTATATATTAAGAGCACTTGTTCGCAAAATCTTTGAATATAATCCTCCCTGTCTCACTCTGACGTCAGAGTGTCCGCGCTCGGTGCAGCTGTGAAATTCTCCACTGTGATTGGTCAGTGCATCACTCCATATATGGGCAGCTTCCTGTAGCTTCAGGCTCATCACTGCTGTGTGATTGACAGCCTGTCATATCCTGCAGTTTGACCTGAGAGTGACCTCAGCAGTCATTCTCAGGTCAGGTTACTCTCATGTGACCTGACCTCACTCTCATGTCTCATGTTGTCCTGTCATGAGGACATGCAAAACCTGTACGAGGTCTGGCCTGAGACATGTAATTCATGTCGGTGAAAGTTTGTGAAAAACCTTCATTGATGCATCATTCACACCTTCGTTCACGCCGACAAAGGCCGGGCCTCCTAGGCCCGGCACTCCACCAGGTCACTCTCATGTGACACACTGACCTTTGTTGGAGGCCTGGCCTGAGACATGTAATTCATGTCGGTGGAAGTTTTTGAAAAACCTTTATTGTTCCATAAGTGCAGTGTCATTCACACTAGAATTGAAGTAAGACCAGATTTGGGATCGGGGCAACCTGGGGAGTACCACACTGAGATTTTCAGGTGTATCCGCTAGCTTGCGGCATAGCATGCCCGTTAGCATGCTTGTAAACATTGTTCGATTGAGCTGAAATTTGGTAGGTGGCCTAATGGGGGTGCTGCGATCACAAATCACTAGCTAATTAGCTGGTTTTGACGCAGTTTTTTCAAAATAAAAGTCATAATTTTTTTTTTTTTTTTTTTAATATTTAAGCAAATATTTTGAACCGTTCATAGCCACCCCCCCGACGGGCAGTCTCGAGGTCCCGACCAATGCTGCTTGCAGCTTTAATTATTTTTCTGCTTTTTTCTCCGTTAGGCTCTAATTTGACCCCCTAAACACGCTCAAAAACTCACCAAATTTGGCAGGCTCGTGAAAAGTCGCAGCCTTCAGAAGATCATGTCAAAACATTCCATGAAAATCCAAAAATGGCTCTCTAGCGCCACCTAGACCCTTTTAATCGCCCGCCACGGTCCGTAGGAATGTCGTAGAGAAATGTCGCGAATACGAAACTTCTTCGTCTACTCGAGCCCTACGACTCACGCGCTCTAACTTTTGACCTAACTCCAACAGGAAGCCGGCTATTTGCCTTTCAAAGTAAGGTGTTCGCCCAAAAAAGGGAGAAAAAGGCCGAAACGGAAAATCTAAACCATCATAGGGCGAAGGTCGTATCGGTTAAATTGAGATATACAAAAATAGAGGAGATTGTTTACTACAATAATTTAGAGGGAATTTTTCTTACCTAGTCCAGTTTAATTTTTATTAGCCGTCCAAGCTCCCCACCCCCTAATCGCCTTTTTGGCTCCTGTCATCCATTAACATGGGGAAACGGAAAATTCTCGCCGAAAATCAACGATTTACAACTCCCCGAACTACTCTTAACTGTTTGCAAACCGTGACTCTCAGCCACAAACCGAGGGCATCGCCACGTACACGAGACCCTGCCGAACAAGAGGATGTAACATATGTGGGGAAAATTCCAAAACAAGTCCCCAGAATGACGAGTTAAAGCGACGCAGTAACATTTTCTTCGTTCTACATTTTTACATTGAATCCTGATGGGAGATATCCGGCGTTGTCGCCAAACAGCGCACCCTGGTGTCCAAAGTTTACCTCCGACTGCTTCCAAACCCATACATTCTGAAAGAGGACAAAAATCCCTACAAAAGTATGGTATTTTTATCCACATACTCCCCCGATAAGTATAGAATAAGAGCAGTTGTTCGCAAAATCTTTGAATATAATCCTCTCTGGCTCACTCTGCCGTCAGAGTGTCCGCGCTCGGCGCAGCTGTGAAATTCTCCACTGTGATTGGTCAGTGCATCACTCCATATATGGGCAGCTTCCTGTAGCTTCAGGCTCATCACTGCTGTGTGATTGACAGCCTGTCATATCCTGCAGTTTGACCTGAGAGTGACCTCAGCAGTCATTCTCAGGTCAGGTTACTCTCATGTGACCTGACCTCACTCTCATGTCTCATGTTCTCCTGTCATGAGGACATGCAAAACCTGTACGAGGTCTGGCCTGAGACGTGTAATTCATGTCGGTGGAAGTTTGTGAAAAACCTTTATTGCATCATTCACACCTTCGCACACTGCCGACAAAGGCCGGGCCTCCTAGGCCCGGCACTCCACCAGGTCACTCTCATGTCACACACTGACCTCCGTAGGAGGCCTGGCCTGAGGCCATATAATTCATGTAGGTGGAAGTTTTTGAAAAACCTTTATTGTGCCATAAGTGCTGTGTCTTTTACACTAGAATTGAAGTAAGACCAGATTCAGGATCGGGGCCATCTGGGGAGCACCCAACAGACATTTTTAGGCAGCTCGGCTAGCTTGCGGCTTAGCATGCCTGTTAGCATGCAAGGAAACATTGTCTGATTGAGCCGAAATTTGGTAGGTAGCCTAATGGGCTTGCTGCGATCACAAATCACTAGCTAATTAGCTGGTTTTGATGCAGTTTTTCCAAAATAAAAGTCATACAAATTTTTTTTTTTTTTTTTTTTATATTTAAGCAAATATTCTGAACCGTTCATAGCCACCCCCCCGACGGGCAGTCTCGAGGTCCCGACCAATGCTGCTTGCAGCTTTAATTATTATTATATTTTTTTCGCCGTTACGCTCATATTTGACCCCCTAGACACGCTCAAAAACTCACCAAATTTGGATGGCTCGTGAAAAATCGCATAGAGCCGGTGACCATGTCAAAACATTCCAAGAAAATCCAAAAATGGCTCTCTAGCGCCACCTAGAAAATTGCAATCGCCCGCCACGGTCCGTAGGAATGTCGTAGAGAAAAACAGCGAATACGAAATTTGTTCGTCTACTCGAGCCCTACGACTCACGCGCTCTAACTTTTGACCTAACTCCAACAGGAAGGCCGCTATTTGCCTTTCAAAGTAAGGTGTTCACCCAAAAAAGGCAAAAAAAGGCCGAAACGGAAAATCTAAACCATCATAGGGCGAAGGTCGCATCGGTTAAATTGAGATATACAAAAATAGAGGAGATTGTTTACTACAAATATTTAGAGGGAATTTTTCTTACCTAGTCCAGTTTAATTTTTATTAGCCGTCCAAGCTCCCCACCCCCTAATCGCCTTTTTGGCTCCTGTCATCCATTAACATGGGGAAACCGAAAATTCTCCCCCAAAATCAACGATTTTAAACTCCCCGAACTACTCTTAACTGTTTGCGAACCGTGACTCTCAGCCACAAACCGAGGGCATCGCCATGACCGCGAGACCCTGCCAAACAAGAGGATGTAACATATGTGGGAGAAATTCCAAAACAAGTCCCCAGAATGACGAGTTAAAGCGACACAGTAACATTTTTCTCGTCCAAAATCTTAACACTATAGCGGATGGAGCCAAATCTGCCGTTCCTGCCAAACAGCGCCCCCTGGTGTCCAAAGTTTACCTCTGACTGCTTCCAAACCCACACAGTATTAAAGACGACAAAAATTCCTACAAAAGTATGGTATTTTTATCCACATACTCCCCCGATAACTATGGATTCAGAGCAGTTGTTCGCAAAATCTTCTAATATAATCCTCTCTGCCTCACTCTGACGTCAGAGTGTCCGCGCTCGGCGCAGCTGTGAAATTCTCCACTGTGATTGGTCAGTGCATCACTCCATATATGGGCAGCTTCCTGTAGCTTCAGGCTCATCACTGCTGTGTGATTGACAGCATGGAGAGCCAGGGACATTACAGTGCTGCTCTATGGGCTGACCTGCTGGCTTATGCAGCAGTTTGTTAAAGGCCAGGTTCCTTTTGTAATCCGTACACAACTGACAAAGGCCCTCAAATTCATGTCGGTGGAAGTTTTTGAAAAACCTTTCATGTTTCATAAGTGCTGCGTCATTCACACCTTTCTACACCGCCGACAAAGGCCGGGCCTCCTAGGCCCGGCACTCCACCAGGTCACTCCATCGTCCCACATTGACCTCCGTAGGAGGCCTGGCCTGAGGCCATATAATTCATGTCGGTGGAAGTTTTTGAAAAACCTTTATTGTTCCATAAGTGCAGTGTCATTCACACTAGAATTGAAGTAAGACCAGATTCGGGATCGGGGCAACCTGGGGAGTACCACACTGAGCTTTTCAGGTGTATCCGCTAGCTTGCGGCATAGCATGCACATTAGCATGCTACCAAACATTGTCCGATTGAGCTGAAATTTGGTAGGTGGCCTAATGGGAGCGCTACGGTCACAAACCACTAGCTAATTAGCTGGTTTTGACCCCGCATTTTCAAAATAAAAGTCCAAATTTTTTTTTTTTTTTTTTTTTTACTTAAATAATATAATTTTTTATTAACCGTTCATAGCCACCCCCCCGACGGGCAGTCTCGAGGTCCCGACCAATGCTGCTTGCAGCTTTAATTAGGGACCTCGCCAACGGCTGGGCCCTAGGCCCAGCCAACGGCAGGTCTCTTTTGGATTTCGTCGTCGCCAAAAGTGCGGGCCCTCCGAAGGAGGGCCCGCACTCATCCAGGCCCTCTCCTGACCCTCCCAGAGTGGCCGACGCCCCCGAAGGGGGCGTCGGCCACTACCTGGTGGCGAAATTATATATTGTTTTTCGAATGTTTATTATTAGGGACCTCGCCAACGGCTGGGCCCTAGGCCCAGCCAACGGCAGGTCTCTTTTGGATTTCGTCGTCGCCAAAAGTGCGGGCCCTCCGAACCCCCTAAACACGCTCAAAAACTCACCAAATTTGGGAGACTCGTCAAAAGTGTGGCACTCCACAATCTCACGTCAAAAAATTCCCAAAAAATCCAAAAATGGCTCTCTAGCGCCACCTACAAAATTGCAATCACCCGCCACGGTCCGTAGGAAGGTTGTAGAGAAAAACAGCGAATACGAAACTTCTTCGTCTACTCGAGCCCTACGACTCACGCGCTCTAACTTTTGCCCTAACTCCAACAGGAAGCCGGCTATTTGCCTTTCAATGTAAGGTATTCACCCAAAAAAGGGAAAAAAAGGCAGAAACGGAAAATTTAACTCCTCATAGGGCGAAGGTCGCATCGGTTAAATTGAGATATACAAAAATAGAGGAGATTGTTTACTACTGAACTCTAGAGGGAAATTTTCTTACCTAGTCCAGTTTAATTTTTATTAGCCGTCCAAGCTCCCCACCCCCTAATCGGCATTTTGGCTCCTGTCATCCATTAACATGGGGAAACGGAAAATTCTCGCCGAAAATCAACGATTTAAAACTCCCCGAACTACTCTTAACTGTTTGCAAACCCTGACTCTCAGCCACAAACCGAGGGCATCGCCACGTACACGAGACCCTGCCGAACAAGAGGATGTAACATATGTGGGGAAAATTCCAAAACAAGTCCCCAGAATGACGAGTTAAAGCGACACAGTAACATTTTTCTCGTCCGAAATCTTAACACTATAGCGGATGGAGCCAAATCTGCCGTTCCTGCCAAACAGCGCCCCCTGGTGTCCAAACTTTACCTCTGACTGCTTCCAAACCCACACAGTATTAAAGACGACAAAAATTCCTACAAAAGTATGGTACTTTTATCCACATACTCCCCCGATAAGTATAGATTAAGAGCAGTTGTTCGCAAAATCTTCTAATATAATCCTCTCTGCCTCACTCTGACGTCAGAGTGTCCGCGCTCGGCGCAGCTGTGAAATTCTCCACTGTGATTGGTCAGTGCATCACTCCATATATGGGCAGCTTCCTGTAGCTTCAGGCTCATCACTGCTGTGTGATTGACAGCCTGTCATATCCTGCAGTTTGACCTGAGAGTGACCTCACCAATCATTCTCAGGTCAGGTTACTCTCATGTGACCTGACCTCACTCTCATGTCTCATGTTCTCCTGTCATGAGGACATGCAAAACCTGTACGAGACCTGGCCTGAGGCCCTCACATTCATGTCGGTGGAAGTTTGTGAAAAACCTTTATGGCATCATTCACACCTTCGCACACCGCCGACAAAGGCCGGGCCTCCTAGGCCCGGCACTCCACCAGGTCACTCTCATGTCACACACTGACCTCCGTAGGAGGCCTGGCCTGAGGCCATATAATTCATGTCGGTGGAAGTTTTTGAAAAACCTTTATTGTTCCATTAGTGCAGTGTCATTCACACTAGAATTGAAGTAAGACCAGATTTGGGATCGGGGCAACCTGGGGAGTACCACACTGAGATTTTCCGGTGTATCCGCTAGCTTGCGGCATAGCATGCCCGTTAGCATGCTTGTAAACATTGTTCGATTGAGCTGAAATTTGGTAGGTGGCCTAATGGGGGTGCTGCGGTCACAAATCACTAGCTAATTAGCTGGTTCCGACGCCGTTTTTTCAAAATAAAAGTACTTTTTTTTTTTTTTTTTTTTTTTGCTTAAATAATATTTTTTTTAATTAACCGTTCATAGCCACCCCCCCCGACGGGCAGTCTCGAGGTCCCGACCAATGCTGCTTGCAGCTTTAATTAGGGACCTCGCCAACGGCTGGGCCCTAGGCCCAGCCAACGGCAGGTCTCTTTTGGAATTCGTCGTCGCCGAATGAGTACGGGGCCTCCGCAGGAGGCCCCGTACTCATTCGGACACTGTCTGACCCTGTCAGAGTGGCCGGGGCCCCCGAAGGGGGTCCCGGCCACTCTGACGTGGTGGCGAAATTGTATATTGTATTTCGAATGTTTTTTCTTATTATATATTTTTTTTTTTTTCACTTACGCTCATATTTGACCCCCTAGCCACGCTCAAAAACTCACCAAATTTGGTAGGCTCGTGAAAAGTCGCAGCCTTCAGAAGATCATGTAAAAAAAATCCATGAAAATCCAAAAATGGCTCTCTAGCGCCACCTAGAAAATTGCAATCGCCCGCCACGGTCCGTAGGAATGTCGTAGAGAAATGTCGTGAATACGAAATTTGTTCATCTACTCGAGCCCTACGACTCACGCGCTCTAACTTTTGACCTAACTCCAACAGGAAGCCGGCTATTTGCCTTTCAAAGTAAGGTGTTCACCCAAAAAAGGCAAAAAAAGGCCGAAACGGAAAATCTAAACCATCATAGGGCGAAGGTCGTATCGGTTAAATTGAGATATACAAAAATAGAGGAGATTGTTTACTACAAATATTTAGAGGGAATTTTTCTTACCTAGTCCAGTTTAATTTTTATTAGCCGTCCAAGCTCCCCACCCCCTAATCGCCTTTTTGGCTCCTGTCATCCATTAACATGGGGAAACCGAAAATTCTCCCACAAAATCAACGATTTTAAACTCCCCGAACTACTCTTAACTGCTTGCAAACCGTGACTCTCAGCCACAAACCGAGGGCATCGCCACGCTCACGAGACCCTGCCGAACAAGAGGATGTAACATATGTGGGGAAAATTCCAAAACAAGTCCCCAGAATGACGAGTTAAAGCGACACAGTAACATTTTTCTCGTCCGAAATCTTAACACTATAGCGGATGGAGCCAAATCTGCCGTTCCTGCCAAACAGCGCCCCCTGGTGTCCAAAGTTTACCTCCGACTGCTTCCAAGCGTACACAATCTTAAAGAGGACAAAAATTCCTACAAAAGTATGGTATTTTTATCCACATACTCCCCCGATAAGTATAGATTAAGAGCACTTGTTCGCAAAATCTTCTAATATAATCCTCTCTGTCTCACTCTGCCGTCAGAGTGTCCGCGCTCGGTGCAGCTGTGAAATTCTCCACTGTGATTGGTCAGTGCATCACTCCATATATGGGCAGCTTCCTGTAGCTTCAGGCTCATCACTGCTGTGTGATTGACAGCCTGTCATATCCTGCAGTTTGACCTGAGAGTGACCTCAGCAGTCATTCTCAGGTCAGGTTACTCTCATGTGACCTGACCTCACTCTCATGTCTCATGTTCTCCTGTCATGAGGACATGCAAAACCTGTATGAGACCTGGCCTGAGGCCCTCAAATTCATGTCGGTGGAAGTTTTTGAAAGACCTTTCATGTTCGATAAGTGCTGCGTCATTCACACCGTGCACCGCCGACAAAGGCCGGGCCTCCTAGGCCCGGCACTCCACCAGGTCACTCAATCGTCCCACACTGACCGCTGTAGGAGGCTTGGCCTGAGGCCCTCATATGTATGTCGGTGGAAGTTTTTGAAAAACCTTTATTGTTCCATAAGTGCAGTGTCATTCACACTACAATTGAAGTAAGACCAGATTCAGGATCGGGGCCATCTGAGGAGTACCCAACAGACATTTTCAGGCAGCTCGGCTAGCTTGCGGCTTAGCAGGCCTGTTAGCATGCGAGCAAGCATTGTCCGATTGAGCCGAAATTTGGTAGGTAGCCTAATGGGGGTGCTGCAATCACAAATCACTAGCTAATTAGCTGGTTTTCACGCCGTTTTTTCAAAATAAAAGTACTAATTTTTTTTTTATTTTTTTTTTGCTTAAATAATCTTTTTTTTAATTAACCGTTCATAGCCACCCCCCCGACGGGCAATCTCGAGGTCCCGACCAATGCTGCTTGCAGCTTTAATTAGGGACCTCGCCAACGGCTGGGCCCTAGGCCCAGCCAACGGCAGGTCTCTTTTGGATTTCGTCGTCGCCAAAAGTGCGGGCCCTCCGAAGGAGGGCCCGCACTCATCCAGGCCCTCTCCTGACCCTCCCAGAGTGGCCGACGCCCCCGAAGGGGGCGTCGGCCACTACCTGGTGGCGAAATTGTATATTGTATTTCGAATGTTTTTTCTTCTTTTTATTTTTCTGCTTTTTTCTCCGTTAGGCTCTAATTTGACCCCCTAAACACGCTCAAAAACTCACCAAATTTGGCAGGCTCGTGAAAAGTCGCAGCCTTCAGAAGATCATGTCAAAACATTCCATGAAAATCCAAAAATGGCTCTCTAGCGCCACCTAGACCCTTTTAATCGCCCGCCACGGTCCGTAGGAATGTCGTACAGAAATGTCGCGAATACGAAACTTCTTCGTCTACTCGAGCCCTACGACTCACGCGCTCTAACTTTTGCCCTAACTCCAACAGGAAGCCGGCTATTTGCCTTTCAAAGTAAGGTGTTCGCCCAAAAAAGGGAGAAAAAGGCCGAAACGGAAAATCTAAACCATCATAGGGCGAAGGTCGTATCGGTTAAATTGAGATATACAAAAATAGAGGAGATTGTTTACTACAATAATTTAGAGGGAATTTTTCTTACCTAGTCCAGTTTAATTTTTATTAGCCGTCCAAGCTCCCCACCCCCTAATCGGCTTTTTGGCTCCTGTCATCCATTAACATGGGGAAACGGACAATTCTCGCCGAAAATCAACGATTTTAAACTCCCCGAACTACTCTTAACTGTTTGCAAACCGTGACTCTCAGCCACAAACCGAGGGCATCGCCACGCCCGCGAGACCCTGCCGAACAAGAGGATGTAACATATGTGGGGAAAATTCCAAAACAAGTCCCCAGAATGACGAGTTAAAGCGACACAGTAACATTTTCTTCGTTCTACATTTTTACATTGAATCCTGATGGGAGATATCCGGCGTTGTCGCCAAACAGCGCACCCTGGTGTCCAAAGTTTACCTCCGACTGCTTCCAAACCCATACATTCTGAAAGAGGACAAAAATCCCTACAAAAGTATGGTATTTTTATCCACATACTCCCCCGATAAGTATAGATTAAGAGCAGTTGTTCGCAAAATCTTTGAATATAATCCTCTCTGGCTCACTCTGCCGTCAGAGTGTCCGCGCTCGGCGCAGCTGTGAAATTCTCCACTGTGATTGGTCAGTGCATCACTCCATATATGGGCAGCTTCCTGTAGCTTCAGGCTCATCACTGCTGTGTGATTGACAGCCTGTCATGTCCTGCAGTTTGACCTGAGAGTGACCTCACCAGTCATTCTCAGGTCAGGTTACTCTCATGTGACCTGACCTCACTCTCATGTCTCATGTTCTCCTGTCATGAGGACATGCAAAACCTGTACGAGGTCTGGCCTGAGACATGTAATTCATGTCGGTGGAAGTTTGTGAAAAACCTTCATTGCTGCATCATTCACACCTTCGTTCACGCCGACAAAGGCCGGGCCTCCTAGGCCCGGCACTCCACCAGGTCTCTCCATCGTCCCACACTGACCTCTGTAGGAGGCTTGGCCTGAGGCCATGTAATTCATGTCGGTGGAAGTTTTTGAAAAATCTTTATTGTGCCATAAGTGCTGTGTCTTTTACACTAGAATTGAAGTAAGACCAGATTCAGGATCGGGGCCATCAGGGGAGCACCCAACAGACATTTTTAGGCAGCTCGGCTAGCTTGCGGCTTAGCATGCCTGTTAGCATGCGAGGAAACATTGTCTGATTGAGCCGAAATTTGGTAGTTAGCCTAATGGGGTTGCTGCGATCACAAATCACTAGCTAATTAGCTGGTTTTGACGCAGTTTTTTCAAAATAAAAGTCATAATTTTTTTTTTTTTTTTTTTTATATTTAAGCAAATATTTTGAACCGTTCATAGCCACCCCCCCGACGGGCAATCTCGAGGTCCCGACCAATGCTGCTTGCAGCTTTAATTAGGGACCTCGCCAACGGGTGGGCCCTAGGCCCAGCCAACGGCAGGTCTCTTTTGGATTTCGTCGTCGCCAAAAGTGTGGGGCCTCCGCAGGAGGCCCCACACTCATCCAGAACTCTCCTGACCCCCTCAGAGTGGCCGCGCCCCCGAAGGGGGCGCGGCCACTACCTGGTGGCGAAATTATATATTGTATTTCGAATGTTTATTATTATTCTTCCGCTTTTTTTTCACTTTCTCTCATATTTGACCCCCTAGCCATGCTCAAAAACTCACCAAATTTGGCAGGCTCGTGAAAAGTCGCAGCCTTCAGAAGACCATGTCAAAACATTCCATGAAAATCCAAAAATGGCTCTCTAGCGCCACCTAGAAAATTGCAAACGCCCGCCACGGTCCGTAGGAATGTCATAGAGAAATGTCGCGAATACAAAACTTCTTCGTCTACTCGAGCCCTACGACTCACGCGCTCTAACTTTTGACCTAACTCCAACAGGAAGCCGGCTATTTGCCTTTCAAAGTAAGGTGTTCGCCCAAAAAAGGCAAAAAAAGGCCGAAACGGAAAATCTAAACCATCATAGGGCGAAGGTCGTATCGGTTAAATTGAGATATACAAAAATAGAGGAGATTGTTTACTACAATAATTTAGAGGGAATTTTTCTTACCTAGTCCAGTTTAATTTTTATTAGCCGTCCAAGCTCCCCACCCCCTAATCGCCTTTTTGGCTCCTGTCATCCATTAACATGGGGAAACCGAAAATTCTCCCCCAAAATCCACGATTTTAAACTCCCCGAACTACTCTTAACTGTTTGCAAACCGTGACTCTCAGCCACAAACCGAGGGCATCGCCACGCCCACGAGACCCTGCCGAACAAGAGGATATAACATATGTGGGGAAAATTCCAAAACAAGTCCCCAGAATGACGAGTTAAAGCGACACAGTAACATTTTTCTCGTCCGAAATCTTAACACTATAGCGGATGGAGCCAAATCTGCCGTTCCTGCCAAACAGCGCCCCCTGGTGTCCAAAGTTTACCTCCGACTGCTTCCAAGCGTACACCGTCTTAAAGAGGACAAAAATTCCTACAAAAGTATGGTATTTTTATCCACATACTCCCCCGATAAGTATAGATTAAGAGCACTTGTTCGCAAAATCTTTGAATATAATCCTCCCTGTCTCACACTCTGACGTCAGAGTGTCCGCGCTCGGCGCAGCTGTGAAATTCTCCACTGTGATTGGTCAGTGCATCACTCCATATATGGGCAGCTTCCTGTAGCTTCAGGCTCATCACTGCTGTGTGATTGACAGCCTGTCATATCCTGCAGTTTGACCTGAGAGTGACCTCACCAGTCATTCTCAGGTCAGGTTACTCTCATGTGACCTGACCTCACTCTCATGTCTCATGTTCTCCTGTCATGAGGACATGCAAAACCTGTACGAGGTCTGGCCTGAGACATGTAATTCATGTCGGTGAAAGTTTGTGAAAAACATTTATTGATGCATCATTCACACCTTCGTTCACGCCGACAAAGGCCGGGCCTCCTAGGCCCGGCACTCCACCAGGTCACTCTCATGTGACACACTGACCTTTGTTGGAGGCCTGGCCTGAGACATGTAATTCATGTCGGTGGAAGTTTTTGAAAAACCTTTATTGTGCCATAAGTGCTGTGTCTTTTACACTACAATTGAAGTAAGACCAGATTCAGGATCGGGGCCATCTGGGGAGTACCCAACAGACATTTTCAGGCAGCTCGGCTAGCTTGCGGCTTAGCATGCCTGTTAGCATGCGAGCAAGCATTGTCCGATTGAGCCGAAATTTCGTAGGTAGCCTAATGGGGGTGCTGCAATCACAAATCACTAGCTAATTAGCTGGTTTTGACGTCGGTTTTTCAAAATAAAAGTCTTTTTTTTTTCTTTTTTTTTTTTACTTAAAAAATTGTTTTTTTTATTAACCGTTCATAGCCACCCCCCCCCCGACGGGCAGTCTCGAGGTCCCGACCAATGCTGCTTGCAGCTTTAATTAGGGACCTCGCCAACGGGTGGGCCCTAGGCCCAGCCAACGGCAGGTCTCTTTTGGATTTCGTCGTCGCCAAAAGTGCGGGCCCTCCGAAGGAGGGCCCGCACTCATCCAGGCCCTCTCCTGACCCTCTCAGAGTGGCCGACGCCCCCGAAGGGGGCGTCGGCCACTACCTGGTGGCGAAATTCTATATTGTATTTCGAATGTTTATTATTATTATACTATATTTATTTTTTTTCTCCATTACGCTCATATTTGACCCCCTAAACACGCTCAAAAACTCACCAAATTTGGACGACTCGTGAAAAATCGCATAGAGCCGGTGACCATGTCACAACATTCCAGGAAAGTCCAAAAATGGCTCTCTAGCGCCACCTACAATATTTTAATCGCCCACCACGGTCCATAGGAATGTCGTACAGAAATGTCGCGAATACGAAATTTGTTCGTCTACTCGAGCCCTACGACTCACGCGCTCTAACTTTTGACCTAACTCCAACAGGAAGGCCGCTATTTGCCTTTCAAAGTAAGGTGTTCACCCAAAAAAGGCAAAAAAAGGCCGAAACGGAAAATCTAAACCATCATAGGGCGAAGGTCGGATCGGTTAAATTAAGATATACAAAAATAGAGGAGATTGTTTACTACAAATATTTAGAGGGAATTTTTCTTACCTAGTCCAGTTTAATTTTTATTAGCCGTCCAAGCTCCCCACCCCCTAATCGCCTTTTTGGCTCCTGTCATCCATTAACATGGGGAAACCGAAAATTCTCCCCCAAAATCAACGATTTTAAACTCCCCGAACTACTCTTAACTGTTTGCAAACCGTGACTCTCAGCCACAAACCGAGGGCATCGCCACGACCGCGAGACCCTGCCGAACAAGAGGATGTAACATATGTGGGGAAAATTCCAAAACAAGTCCCCAGAATGACGAGTTAAAGCGACACAGTAACATTTTTCTCGTCCGAAATCTTAACACTATAGCGGATGGAGCCAAATCTGCCGTTCCTGCCAAACAGCGCCCCCTGGTGTCCAAAGTTTACCTCTGACTGCTTCCAAACCCAGACAGTATTAAAGAGGACAAAAATTCCTACAAAAGTATGGTATTTTTGTCCACATACTCCCCCGATAAGTATAGATTAAGAGCAGTTGTTCGCAAAATCTTCTAATATAATCCTCCCTGTCTCACACTCTGACGTCAGAGTGTCCGCGCTCGGCGCAGCTGTGAAATTCTCCACTGTGATTGGTCAGTGCATCACTCCATATATGGGCAGCTTCCTGTAGCTTCAGGCTCATCACTGCTGTGTGATTGACAGCCTGTCATATCCTGCAGTTTGACCTGAGAGTGACCTCACCAGTCATTCTCAGGTCAGGTTACTCTCATGTGACCTGACCTCACTCTCGTGTCTCATGTTCTCCTGTCATGAGGACATGCAAAACCTGTACGAGGTCTGGCCTGAGACATGTAATTCATGTCGGTGAGAGTTTGTGAAAAACCTTTATTGCTGGATCAATCACACCTTCGTTTACGCCGACAAAGGCCGGGCCTCCTAGGCCCGGCACTCCACCAGGTCACTCCATCGTCCCACATTGACCTCCGTAGGAGGCCTGGCCTGAGGCCATATAATTCATGTCGGTGGAAGTTTTTGAAAAACCTTTATTGTTCCATAAGAGCAGCGTCATTCACACTAGAATTGAAGTAAGACCAGATTCGGGATCGGGGCAACCTGGGGAGTACCACACTGAGCTTTTCAGGTGTATCCGCTAGCTTGCGGCATAGCATGCACATTAGCATGCTACCAAACATTGTCCGATTGAGCTGAAATTTGGTAGGTGGCCTAATGGGAGCGCTGCGGTCACAAACCACTAACTAATTACCTGGTTTTGACCCCGCATTTTCAAAATAAAAGTACTAATTTTTTTTTTTTTTTTTTTTTGCTTAAATAATATTTTTTTTAATTAACCGTTCATAGCCACCCCCCCGACGGGCAATCTCGAGGTCCCGACCAATGCTGCTTGCAGCTTTAATTATATTTTTTTTCAAGGATAAATCCCTCATTTTGACCCCCTAGACACGCTCAAAAACTCACCAAATTTGGAAGACTCGTCAAAAGTGTGGCAATCTATATTATCACGTCAATAAATTCCATGAAATTCCAAAAATGGCTCTCTAGCGCCACCTAGACACATTTAATCGCCCGCCACGGTCCGTAGGAATGTCGTACAGAAATGTCGCGAATACGAAACTTCTTCGTCTACTCGAGCCCTACGACTCACGCGCTCTAACTTTTGACCTAACTCCAACAGGAAGCCGGCTATTTGCCTTTCAAAGTAAGGTGTTCACCCAAAAAAGGGAAAAAAAGGCAGAAACGGAAAATTTAACTCCTCATAGGGCGAAGGTCGCATCGGTTAAATTGAGATATACAAAAATAGAGGAGATTGTTTACTACTGAACTCTAGAGGGAAATTTTCTTACCTAGTCCAGTTTAATTTTTATTAGCCGTCCAAGCTCCCCACCCCCTAATCGGCATTTTGGCTCCTGTCATCCATTAACATGGGGAAACGGAAAATTCTCGCCGAAAATCAACGATTTAAAACTACCCGAACTACTCTTAACTGTTTGCAAACCGTGACTCTCAGCCACAAACCGAGGGCATCGCCACGTACACGAGACCCTGCCGAACAAGAGGATGTAACATATGTGGGGAAAATTCCAAAACAAGTCCCCAGAATGACGAGTTAAAGCGATAGAGTAAAATTGTTTCTCGTCCAAAATCTTAACACTATAGCGGATGGAGCCAAATCTGCCGTTCCTGCCAAACAGCGCCCCCTGGTGTCCAAAGTTTACCTCCGACTGCTTCCAAGCGTACACCGTCTTAAAGAGGACAAAAATTCCTACAAAAGTATGGTATTTTTATCCACATACTCCCCCGATAAGTATAGATTAAGAGCACTTGTTCGCAAAATCTTTGAATATAATCCTCTCTGGCTCACTCTGCCGTCAGAGTGTCCGCGCTCGGTGCAGCTGTGAAATTCTCCACTGTGATTGGTCAGTGCATCACTCCATATATGGGCAGCTTCCTGTAGCTTCAGGCTCATCACTGCTGTGTGATTGACAGCCTGTCATATCCTGCAGTTTCACCTGAGAGTGACCTCACCAGTCATTCTCAGGTCAGGTTACTCTCATGTGACCTGACCTCACTCTCATGTCTCATGTTCTCCTGTCATGAGGACGTGCAAAACCTGTACGAGGTCTGGCCTGAGACATGTAATTCATGTCGGTGGAAGTTTGTGAAAAACCTTCATTGCTGCATCATTCACACCTTCGTTCACGCCGACAAAGGCCGGGCCTCCTAGGCCCGGCACTCCACCAGGTCACTCCATCGTCCCACACTGACCTTTGTACGATGGAAGTCGGTGGAAGTTTTTGAAAAAGCTTTAATGCTGCATCATTCACACCTTCGTTCACGCCGACAAAGGCCGGGCCTCCTAGGCCCGGCACTCCACCAGGTCACTCTCATGTCCCACACTGACCTCTGTAGGAGGATTGGCCTGAGGCCATGTAATTCATGTCGGTGGAAGTTTTTGAAAAACCTTTATTGTGCCATAAGTGCTGTGTCTTTTACACTACAATTGAAGTAAGACCAGATTCAGGATCGGGGCCATCTGGGGAGTACCCAACAGACATTTTCAGGCAGCTCGGCTAGCTTGCGGCTTAGCATGCCTGCTAGCATGGTCGCAAACATTGTCTGATTGAGCCGAAATTTGGTAGGTAGCCTAATGGGGTTGCTGCGATCACAAATCACTAGCTAATTAGCTGGTTTTGACGCCGTTTTTTCAAAATAAAAGTCTTTTTTTTTTTTTTTTTTTTTTTTTTACTTAAAAAATTGTCTTTTTTATTAACCGTTCATAGCCACCCCCCCGACGGGCAGTCTCGAGGTCCCGACCAATGCTGCTTGCAGCTTTAATTAGGGACCTCGCCAACGGCTGGGCCCTAGGCCCAGCCAACGGCAGGTCTCTTTTGGATTTCGTCGTCGCCAAAAGTGCGGGCCCTCCGAAGGAGGGCCCGCACTCATCCGGTTGCTCTCATGACCCCCTCAGAGTGGCCGGCGCCCCCGGAGGGGGCGTCGGCCACTACCTGGTGGCGAAATTCTATATTGTATTTCGAATGTTTATTATTATTCTTCTATATTTTTCTTTTTTGCGCTCGGCCTCATTTTTCACCCCCTAAACACGCTCAAAAACTCACCAAATTTGGAAGTCTCGTCCCGTCTGCGCTCCATTCGAGGTTTCTGTAAAAAAATCCCAAAGAAGTCCAAAAATGGCTCTCTAGCGCCACCTAGAAAATTGCAATCGCCCACCACGGTCCGTAGGAATGTCGTAGAGAAATGTCGTGAATACGAAACTTCTTCGTCTACTCGAGCCCTACGACTCACACGCTCTAACTTTTGACCTAACTCCAACAGGAAGGCCGCTATTTGCCTTTCAAAGTAAGGTGTTCGCCCAAAAAAGGGAAAAAAAGGCAGAAACGGAAAATTTAACTCCTCATAGGGCGAAGATCGCATCGGTTAAATTGAGATATACAAAAATAGAGGAGATTGTTTACTACTGAACTCTAGAGGGAAATTTTCTTACCTAGTCCAGTTTAATTTTTATTAGCCGTCCAAGCTCCCCACCCCCTAATCGCCTTTTTGGCTCCTGTCATCCATTAACATGGGGAAACCGAAAATTCTCGCCGAAAATCAACGATTTAAAACTCCCCGAACTACTCTTAACTGTTTGCAAACCGTGACTCTCAGCCACAAACCGAGGGCATCGCCACTACCGCGAGACCCTGCCGAACAAGAGGATGTAACATATGTGGGGAAAATTCCAAAACAAGTCCCCAGAATGACGAGTTAAAGCGACGCAGTAACATTTTCTTCGTTCTACATTTTTACATTGAATCCTGATGGGAGATATCCGGCGTTGTCGCCAAACAGCGCACCCTGGTGTCCAAAGTTTACCTCCGACTGCTTCCAAACCCATACATTCTGAAAGAGGACAAAAATCCCTACAAAAGTATGGTATTTTTATCCACATACTCCCCCGATAAGTATAGAATAAGAGCAGTTGTTCGCAAAATCTTTGAATATAATCCTCTCTGGCTCACTCTGCCGTCAGAGTGTCCGCGCTCGGCGCAGCTGTGAAATTCTCCACTGTGATTGGTCAGTGCATCACTCCATATATGGGCAGCTTCCTGTAGCTTCAGGCTCATCACTGCTGTGTGATTGACAGCCTGTCATATCCTGCAGTTTGACCTGAGAGTGACCTCAGCAGTCATTCTCAGGTCAGGTTACTCTCATGTGACCTGACCTCACTCTCATGTCTCATGTTCTCCTGTCATGAGGACATGCAAAACCTGTACGAGGTCTGGCCTGAGACGTGTAATTCATGTCGGTGGAAGTTTGTGAAAAACCTTTATTGCATCATTCACACCTTCGCACACTGCCGACAAAGGCCGGGCCTCCTAGGCCCGGCACTCCACCAGGTCACTCTCATGTCACACACTGACCTCCGTAGGAGGCCTGGCCTGAGGCCATATAATTCATGTAGGTGGAAGTTTTTGAAAAACCTTTATTGTGCCATAAGTGCTGTGTCTTTTACACTAGAATTGAAGTAAGACCAGATTCAGGATCGGGGCCATCTGGGGAGCACCCAACAGACATTTTTAGGCAGCTCGGCTAGCTTGCGGCTTAGCATGCCTGTTAGCATGCAAGGAAACATTGTCTGATTGAGCCGAAATTTGGTAGGTAGCCTAATGGGCTTGCTGCGATCACAAATCACTAGCTAATTAGCTGGTTTTGATGCAGTTTTTCCAAAATAAAAGTCATACAAATTTTTTTTTTTTTTTTTTTTATATTTAAGCAAATATTCTGAACCGTTCATAGCCACCCCCCCGACGGGCAGTCTCGAGGTCCCGACCAATGCTGCTTGCAGCTTTAATTATTATTATATTTTTTTCGCCGTTACGCTCATATTTGACCCCCTAGACACGCTCAAAAACTCACCAAATTTGGATGGCTCGTGAAAAATCGCATAGAGCCGGTGACCATGTCAAAACATTCCAAGAAAATCCAAAAATGGCTCTCTAGCGCCACCTAGAAAATTGCAATCGCCCGCCACGGTCCGTAGGAATGTCGTAGAGAAAAACAGCGAATACGAAATTTGTTCGTCTACTCGAGCCCTACGACTCACGCGCTCTAACTTTTGACCTAACTCCAACAGGAAGGCCGCTATTTGCCTTTCAAAGTAAGGTGTTCACCCAAAAAAGGCAAAAAAAGGCCGAAACGGAAAATCTAAACCATCATAGGGCGAAGGTCGCATCGGTTAAATTGAGATATACAAAAATAGAGGAGATTGTTTACTACAAATATTTAGAGGGAATTTTTCTTACCTAGTCCAGTTTAATTTTTATTAGCCGTCCAAGCTCCCCACCCCCTAATCGCCTTTTTGGCTCCTGTCATCCATTAACATGGGGAAACCGAAAATTCTCCCCCAAAATCAACGATTTTAAACTCCCCGAACTACTCTTAACTGTTTGCGAACCGTGACTCTCAGCCACAAACCGAGGGCATCGCCATGACCGCGAGACCCTGCCAAACAAGAGGATGTAACATATGTGGGAGAAATTCCAAAACAAGTCCCCAGAATGACGAGTTAAAGCGACACAGTAACATTTTTCTCGTCCAAAATCTTAACACTATAGCGGATGGAGCCAAATCTGCCGTTCCTGCCAAACAGCGCCCCCTGGTGTCCAAAGTTTACCTCTGACTGCTTCCAAACCCACACAGTATTAAAGACGACAAAAATTCCTACAAAAGTATGGTATTTTTATCCACATACTCCCCCGATAACTATGGATTCAGAGCAGTTGTTCGCAAAATCTTCTAATATAATCCTCTCTGCCTCACTCTGACGTCAGAGTGTCCGCGCTCGGCGCAGCTGTGAAATTCTCCACTGTGATTGGTCAGTGCATCACTCCATATATGGGCAGCTTCCTGTAGCTTCAGGCTCATCACTGCTGTGTGATTGACAGCATGGAGAGCCAGGGACATTACAGTGCTGCTCTATGGGCTGACCTGCTGGCTTATGCAGCAGTTTGTTAAAGGCCAGGTTCCTTTTGTAATCCGTACACAACTGACAAAGGCCCTCAAATTCATGTCGGTGGAAGTTTTTGAAAAACCTTTCATGTTTCATAAGTGCTGCGTCATTCACACCTTTCTACACCGCCGACAAAGGCCGGGCCTCCTAGGCCCGGCACTCCACCAGGTCACTCCATCGTCCCACATTGACCTCCGTAGGAGGCCTGGCCTGAGGCCATATAATTCATGTCGGTGGAAGTTTTTGAAAAACCTTTATTGTTCCATAAGTGCAGTGTCATTCACACTAGAATTGAAGTAAGACCAGATTCGGGATCGGGGCAACCTGGGGAGTACCACACTGAGCTTTTCAGGTGTATCCGCTAGCTTGCGGCATAGCATGCACATTAGCATGCTACCAAACATTGTCCGATTGAGCTGAAATTTGGTAGGTGGCCTAATGGGAGCGCTACGGTCACAAACCACTAGCTAATTAGCTGGTTTTGACCCCGCATTTTCAAAATAAAAGTCCAAATTTTTTTTTTTTTTTTTTTTTTACTTAAATAATATAATTTTTTATTAACCGTTCATAGCCACCCCCCCGACGGGCAGTCTCGAGGTCCCGACCAATGCTGCTTGCAGCTTTAATTAGGGACCTCGCCAACGGCTGGGCCCTAGGCCCAGCCAACGGCAGGTCTCTTTTGGATTTCGTCGTCGCCAAAAGTGCGGGCCCTCCGAAGGAGGGCCCGCACTCATCCAGGCCCTCTCCTGACCCTCCCAGGCGTCGGCCACTACCTGGTGGCGAAATTATATATTGTTTTTCGAATGTTTATTATTAGGGACCTCGCCAACGGCTGGGCCCTAGGCCCAGCCAACGGCAGGTCTCTTTTGGATTTCGTCGTCGCCAAAAGTGCGGGCCCTCCGAACCCCCTAAACACGCTCAAAAACTCACCAAATTTGGGAGACTCGTCAAAAGTGTGGCACTCCACAATCTCACGTCAAAAAATTCCCAAAAAATCCAAAAATGGCTCTCTAGCGCCACCTACAAAATTGCAATCACCCGCCACGGTCCGTAGGAAGGTTGTAGAGAAAAACAGCGAATACGAAACTTCTTCGTCTACTCGAGCCCTACGACTCACGCGCTCTAACTTTTGCCCTAACTCCAACAGGAAGCCGGCTATTTGCCTTTCAATGTAAGGTATTCACCCAAAAAAGGGAAAAAAAGGCAGAAACGGAAAATTTAACTCCTCATAGGGCGAAGGTCGCATCGGTTAAATTGAGATATACAAAAATAGAGGAGATTGTTTACTACTGAACTCTAGAGGGAAATTTTCTTACCTAGTCCAGTTTAATTTTTATTAGCCGTCCAAGCTCCCCACCCCCTAATCGGCATTTTGGCTCCTGTCATCCATTAACATGGGGAAACGGAAAATTCTCGCCGAAAATCAACGATTTAAAACTCCCCGAACTACTCTTAACTGTTTGCAAACCCTGACTCTCAGCCACAAACCGAGGGCATCGCCACGTACACGAGACCCTGCCGAACAAGAGGATGTAACATATGTGGGGAAAATTCCAAAACAAGTCCCCAGAATGACGAGTTAAAGCGACACAGTAACATTTTTCTCGTCCGAAATCTTAACACTATAGCGGATGGAGCCAAATCTGCCGTTCCTGCCAAACAGCGCCCCCTGGTGTCCAAACTTTACCTCTGACTGCTTCCAAACCCACACAGTATTAAAGACGACAAAAATTCCTACAAAAGTATGGTACTTTTATCCACATACTCCCCCGATAAGTATAGATTAAGAGCAGTTGTTCGCAAAATCTTCTAATATAATCCTCTCTGCCTCACTCTGACGTCAGAGTGTCCGCGCTCGGCGCAGCTGTGAAATTCTCCACTGTGATTGGTCAGTGCATCACTCCATATATGGGCAGCTTCCTGTAGCTTCAGGCTCATCACTGCTGTGTGATTGACAGCCTGTCATATCCTGCAGTTTGACCTGAGAGTGACCTCACCAATCATTCTCAGGTCAGGTTACTCTCATGTGACCTGACCTCACTCTCATGTCTCATGTTCTCCTGTCATGAGGACATGCAAAACCTGTACGAGACCTGGCCTGAGGCCCTCACATTCATGTCGGTGGAAGTTTGTGAAAAACCTTTATGGCATCATTCACACCTTCGCACACCGCCGACAAAGGCCGGGCCTCCTAGGCCCGGCACTCCACCAGGTCACTCTCATGTCACACACTGACCTCCGTAGGAGGCCTGGCCTGAGGCCATATAATTCATGTCGGTGGAAGTTTTTGAAAAACCTTTATTGTTCCATTAGTGCAGTGTCATTCACACTAGAATTGAAGTAAGACCAGATTTGGGATCGGGGCAACCTGGGGAGTACCACACTGAGATTTTCCGGTGTATCCGCTAGCTTGCGGCATAGCATGCCCGTTAGCATGCTTGTAAACATTGTTCGATTGAGCTGAAATTTGGTAGGTGGCCTAATGGGGGTGCTGCGGTCACAAATCACTAGCTAATTAGCTGGTTCCGACGCCGTTTTTTCAAAATAAAAGTACTTTTTTTTTTTTTTTTTTTTTTTGCTTAAATAATATTTTTTTTAATTAACCGTTCATAGCCACCCCCCCCGACGGGCAGTCTCGAGGTCCCGACCAATGCTGCTTGCAGCTTTAATTAGGGACCTCGCCAACGGCTGGGCCCTAGGCCCAGCCAACGGCAGGTCTCTTTTGGAATTCGTCGTCGCCGAATGAGTACGGGGCCTCCGCAGGAGGCCCCGTACTCATTCGGACACTGTCTGACCCTGTCAGAGTGGCCGGGGCCCCCGAAGGGGGTCCCGGCCACTCTGACGTGGTGGCGAAATTGTATATTGTATTTCGAATGTTTTTTCTTATTATATATTTTTTTTTTTTTCACTTACGCTCATATTTGACCCCCTAGCCACGCTCAAAAACTCACCAAATTTGGTAGGCTCGTGAAAAGTCGCAGCCTTCAGAAGATCATGTAAAAAAAATCCATGAAAATCCAAAAATGGCTCTCTAGCGCCACCTAGAAAATTGCAATCGCCCGCCACGGTCCGTAGGAATGTCGTAGAGAAATGTCGTGAATACGAAATTTGTTCATCTACTCGAGCCCTACGACTCACGCGCTCTAACTTTTGACCTAACTCCAACAGGAAGCCGGCTATTTGCCTTTCAAAGTAAGGTGTTCACCCAAAAAAGGCAAAAAAAGGCCGAAACGGAAAATCTAAACCATCATAGGGCGAAGGTCGTATCGGTTAAATTGAGATATACAAAAATAGAGGAGATTGTTTACTACAAATATTTAGAGGGAATTTTTCTTACCTAGTCCAGTTTAATTTTTATTAGCCGTCCAAGCTCCCCACCCCCTAATCGCCTTTTTGGCTCCTGTCATCCATTAACATGGGGAAACCGAAAATTCTCCCACAAAATCAACGATTTTAAACTCCCCGAACTACTCTTAACTGCTTGCAAACCGTGACTCTCAGCCACAAACCGAGGGCATCGCCACGCTCACGAGACCCTGCCGAACAAGAGGATGTAACATATGTGGGGAAAATTCCAAAACAAGTCCCCAGAATGACGAGTTAAAGCGACACAGTAACATTTTTCTCGTCCGAAATCTTAACACTATAGCGGATGGAGCCAAATCTGCCGTTCCTGCCAAACAGCGCCCCCTGGTGTCCAAAGTTTACCTCCGACTGCTTCCAAGCGTACACAATCTTAAAGAGGACAAAAATTCCTACAAAAGTATGGTATTTTTATCCACATACTCCCCCGATAAGTATAGATTAAGAGCACTTGTTCGCAAAATCTTCTAATATAATCCTCTCTGTCTCACTCTGCCGTCAGAGTGTCCGCGCTCGGTGCAGCTGTGAAATTCTCCACTGTGATTGGTCAGTGCATCACTCCATATATGGGCAGCTTCCTGTAGCTTCAGGCTCATCACTGCTGTGTGATTGACAGCCTGTCATATCCTGCAGTTTGACCTGAGAGTGACCTCAGCAGTCATTCTCAGGTCAGGTTACTCTCATGTGACCTGACCTCACTCTCATGTCTCATGTTCTCCTGTCATGAGGACATGCAAAACCTGTATGAGACCTGGCCTGAGGCCCTCAAATTCATGTCGGTGGAAGTTTTTGAAAGACCTTTCATGTTCGATAAGTGCTGCGTCATTCACACCGTGCACCGCCGACAAAGGCCGGGCCTCCTAGGCCCGGCACTCCACCAGGTCACTCAATCGTCCCACACTGACCGCTGTAGGAGGCTTGGCCTGAGGCCCTCATATGTATGTCGGTGGAAGTTTTTGAAAAACCTTTATTGTTCCATAAGTGCAGTGTCATTCACACTACAATTGAAGTAAGACCAGATTCAGGATCGGGGCCATCTGAGGAGTACCCAACAGACATTTTCAGGCAGCTCGGCTAGCTTGCGGCTTAGCAGGCCTGTTAGCATGCGAGCAAGCATTGTCCGATTGAGCCGAAATTTGGTAGGTAGCCTAATGGGGGTGCTGCAATCACAAATCACTAGCTAATTAGCTGGTTTTCACGCCGTTTTTTCAAAATAAAAGTACTAATTTTTTTTTTATTTTTTTTTTGCTTAAATAATCTTTTTTTTAATTAACCGTTCATAGCCACCCCCCCGACGGGCAATCTCGAGGTCCCGACCAATGCTGCTTGCAGCTTTAATTAGGGACCTCGCCAACGGCTGGGCCCTAGGCCCAGCCAACGGCAGGTCTCTTTTGGATTTCGTCGTCGCCAAAAGTGCGGGCCCTCCGAAGGAGGGCCCGCACTCATCCAGGCCCTCTCCTGACCCTCCCAGAGTGGCCGACGCCCCCGAAGGGGGCGTCGGCCACTACCTGGTGGCGAAATTGTATATTGTATTTCGAATGTTTTTTCTTCTTTTTATTTTTCTGCTTTTTTCTCCGTTAGGCTCTAATTTGACCCCCTAAACACGCTCAAAAACTCACCAAATTTGGCAGGCTCGTGAAAAGTCGCAGCCTTCAGAAGATCATGTCAAAACATTCCATGAAAATCCAAAAATGGCTCTCTAGCGCCACCTAGACCCTTTTAATCGCCCGCCACGGTCCGTAGGAATGTCGTACAGAAATGTCGCGAATACGAAACTTCTTCGTCTACTCGAGCCCTACGACTCACGCGCTCTAACTTTTGCCCTAACTCCAACAGGAAGCCGGCTATTTGCCTTTCAAAGTAAGGTGTTCGCCCAAAAAAGGGAGAAAAAGGCCGAAACGGAAAATCTAAACCATCATAGGGCGAAGGTCGTATCGGTTAAATTGAGATATACAAAAATAGAGGAGATTGTTTACTACAATAATTTAGAGGGAATTTTTCTTACCTAGTCCAGTTTAATTTTTATTAGCCGTCCAAGCTCCCCACCCCCTAATCGGCTTTTTGGCTCCTGTCATCCATTAACATGGGGAAACGGACAATTCTCGCCGAAAATCAACGATTTTAAACTCCCCGAACTACTCTTAACTGTTTGCAAACCGTGACTCTCAGCCACAAACCGAGGGCATCGCCACGCCCGCGAGACCCTGCCGAACAAGAGGATGTAACATATGTGGGGAAAATTCCAAAACAAGTCCCCAGAATGACGAGTTAAAGCGACACAGTAACATTTTCTTCGTTCTACATTTTTACATTGAATCCTGATGGGAGATATCCGGCGTTGTCGCCAAACAGCGCACCCTGGTGTCCAAAGTTTACCTCCGACTGCTTCCAAACCCATACATTCTGAAAGAGGACAAAAATCCCTACAAAAGTATGGTATTTTTATCCACATACTCCCCCGATAAGTATAGATTAAGAGCAGTTGTTCGCAAAATCTTTGAATATAATCCTCTCTGGCTCACTCTGCCGTCAGAGTGTCCGCGCTCGGCGCAGCTGTGAAATTCTCCACTGTGATTGGTCAGTGCATCACTCCATATATGGGCAGCTTCCTGTAGCTTCAGGCTCATCACTGCTGTGTGATTGACAGCCTGTCATGTCCTGCAGTTTGACCTGAGAGTGACCTCACCAGTCATTCTCAGGTCAGGTTACTCTCATGTGACCTGACCTCACTCTCATGTCTCATGTTCTCCTGTCATGAGGACATGCAAAACCTGTACGAGGTCTGGCCTGAGACATGTAATTCATGTCGGTGGAAGTTTGTGAAAAACCTTCATTGCTGCATCATTCACACCTTCGTTCACGCCGACAAAGGCCGGGCCTCCTAGGCCCGGCACTCCACCAGGTCTCTCCATCGTCCCACACTGACCTCTGTAGGAGGCTTGGCCTGAGGCCATGTAATTCATGTCGGTGGAAGTTTTTGAAAAATCTTTATTGTGCCATAAGTGCTGTGTCTTTTACACTAGAATTGAAGTAAGACCAGATTCAGGATCGGGGCCATCAGGGGAGCACCCAACAGACATTTTTAGGCAGCTCGGCTAGCTTGCGGCTTAGCATGCCTGTTAGCATGCGAGGAAACATTGTCTGATTGAGCCGAAATTTGGTAGTTAGCCTAATGGGGTTGCTGCGATCACAAATCACTAGCTAATTAGCTGGTTTTGACGCAGTTTTTTCAAAATAAAAGTCATAATTTTTTTTTTTTTTTTTTTTATATTTAAGCAAATATTTTGAACCGTTCATAGCCACCCCCCCGACGGGCAATCTCGAGGTCCCGACCAATGCTGCTTGCAGCTTTAATTAGGGACCTCGCCAACGGGTGGGCCCTAGGCCCAGCCAACGGCAGGTCTCTTTTGGATTTCGTCGTCGCCAAAAGTGTGGGGCCTCCGCAGGAGGCCCCACACTCATCCAGAACTCTCCTGACCCCCTCAGAGTGGCCGCGCCCCCGAAGGGGGCGCGGCCACTACCTGGTGGCGAAATTATATATTGTATTTCGAATGTTTATTATTATTCTTCCGCTTTTTTTTCACTTTCTCTCATATTTGACCCCCTAGCCATGCTCAAAAACTCACCAAATTTGGCAGGCTCGTGAAAAGTCGCAGCCTTCAGAAGACCATGTCAAAACATTCCATGAAAATCCAAAAATGGCTCTCTAGCGCCACCTAGAAAATTGCAAACGCCCGCCACGGTCCGTAGGAATGTCATAGAGAAATGTCGCGAATACAAAACTTCTTCGTCTACTCGAGCCCTACGACTCACGCGCTCTAACTTTTGACCTAACTCCAACAGGAAGCCGGCTATTTGCCTTTCAAAGTAAGGTGTTCGCCCAAAAAAGGCAAAAAAAGGCCGAAACGGAAAATCTAAACCATCATAGGGCGAAGGTCGTATCGGTTAAATTGAGATATACAAAAATAGAGGAGATTGTTTACTACAATAATTTAGAGGGAATTTTTCTTACCTAGTCCAGTTTAATTTTTATTAGCCGTCCAAGCTCCCCACCCCCTAATCGCCTTTTTGGCTCCTGTCATCCATTAACATGGGGAAACCGAAAATTCTCCCCCAAAATCCACGATTTTAAACTCCCCGAACTACTCTTAACTGTTTGCAAACCGTGACTCTCAGCCACAAACCGAGGGCATCGCCACGCCCACGAGACCCTGCCGAACAAGAGGATATAACATATGTGGGGAAAATTCCAAAACAAGTCCCCAGAATGACGAGTTAAAGCGACACAGTAACATTTTTCTCGTCCGAAATCTTAACACTATAGCGGATGGAGCCAAATCTGCCGTTCCTGCCAAACAGCGCCCCCTGGTGTCCAAAGTTTACCTCCGACTGCTTCCAAGCGTACACCGTCTTAAAGAGGACAAAAATTCCTACAAAAGTATGGTATTTTTATCCACATACTCCCCCGATAAGTATAGATTAAGAGCACTTGTTCGCAAAATCTTTGAATATAATCCTCCCTGTCTCACACTCTGACGTCAGAGTGTCCGCGCTCGGCGCAGCTGTGAAATTCTCCACTGTGATTGGTCAGTGCATCACTCCATATATGGGCAGCTTCCTGTAGCTTCAGGCTCATCACTGCTGTGTGATTGACAGCCTGTCATATCCTGCAGTTTGACCTGAGAGTGACCTCACCAGTCATTCTCAGGTCAGGTTACTCTCATGTGACCTGACCTCACTCTCATGTCTCATGTTCTCCTGTCATGAGGACATGCAAAACCTGTACGAGGTCTGGCCTGAGACATGTAATTCATGTCGGTGAAAGTTTGTGAAAAACATTTATTGATGCATCATTCACACCTTCGTTCACGCCGACAAAGGCCGGGCCTCCTAGGCCCGGCACTCCACCAGGTCACTCTCATGTGACACACTGACCTTTGTTGGAGGCCTGGCCTGAGACATGTAATTCATGTCGGTGGAAGTTTTTGAAAAACCTTTATTGTGCCATAAGTGCTGTGTCTTTTACACTACAATTGAAGTAAGACCAGATTCAGGATCGGGGCCATCTGGGGAGTACCCAACAGACATTTTCAGGCAGCTCGGCTAGCTTGCGGCTTAGCATGCCTGTTAGCATGCGAGCAAGCATTGTCCGATTGAGCCGAAATTTCGTAGGTAGCCTAATGGGGGTGCTGCAATCACAAATCACTAGCTAATTAGCTGGTTTTGACGTCGGTTTTTCAAAATAAAAGTCTTTTTTTTTTCTTTTTTTTTTTTACTTAAAAAATTGTTTTTTTTATTAACCGTTCATAGCCACCCCCCCCCCGACGGGCAGTCTCGAGGTCCCGACCAATGCTGCTTGCAGCTTTAATTAGGGACCTCGCCAACGGGTGGGCCCTAGGCCCAGCCAACGGCAGGTCTCTTTTGGATTTCGTCGTCGCCAAAAGTGCGGGCCCTCCGAAGGAGGGCCCGCACTCATCCAGGCCCTCTCCTGACCCTCTCAGAGTGGGAGTCTCACTACCTGGTGGCGAAATTCTATATTGTATTTCGAATGTTTATTATTATTATACTATATTTATTTTTTTTCTCCATTACGCTCATATTTGACCCCCTAAACACGCTCAAAAACTCACCAAATTTGGACGACTCGTGAAAAATCGCATAGAGCCGGTGACCATGTCACAACATTCCAGGAAAGTCCAAAAATGGCTCTCTAGCGCCACCTACAATATTTTAATCGCCCACCACGGTCCATAGGAATGTCGTACAGAAATGTCGCGAATACGAAATTTGTTCGTCTACTCGAGCCCTACGACTCACGCGCTCTAACTTTTGACCTAACTCCAACAGGAAGGCCGCTATTTGCCTTTCAAAGTAAGGTGTTCACCCAAAAAAGGCAAAAAAAGGCCGAAACGGAAAATCTAAACCATCATAGGGCGAAGGTCGGATCGGTTAAATTAAGATATACAAAAATAGAGGAGATTGTTTACTACAAATATTTAGAGGGAATTTTTCTTACCTAGTCCAGTTTAATTTTTATTAGCCGTCCAAGCTCCCCACCCCCTAATCGCCTTTTTGGCTCCTGTCATCCATTAACATGGGGAAACCGAAAATTCTCCCCCAAAATCAACGATTTTAAACTCCCCGAACTACTCTTAACTGTTTGCAAACCGTGACTCTCAGCCACAAACCGAGGGCATCGCCACGACCGCGAGACCCTGCCGAACAAGAGGATGTAACATATGTGGGGAAAATTCCAAAACAAGTCCCCAGAATGACGAGTTAAAGCGACAGAGTAACATTTTTTTCATTCTACATTTTTACATTGAATCCTGATGGGAGATTTCCGGCGTTGTCGCCAAACAGCGCCCCCTGGTGTCCAAAGTTTACCTCTGACTGCTTCCAAAAGTACACAGTCTTAAAGACGACAAAAATTCCTACAAAAGTATGGTACTTTTATCCACATACTCCCCCGATAAGTATAGATTAAGAGCAGTTGTTCGCAAAATCTTCTAATATAATCCTCTCTGGCTCACTCTGACGTCAGAGTGTCCGCGCTCGGCGCAGCTGTGAAATTCTCCACTGTGATTGGTCAGTGCATCACTCCATATATGGGCAGCTTCCTGTAGCTTCAGGCTCATCACTGCTGTGTGATTGACAGCCTGTCATATCCTGCAGTTTGACCTGAGAGTGACCTCAGCAGTCATTCTCAGGTCAGGTTACTCTCATGTGACCTGACCTCACTCTCATGTCTCATGTTCTCCTGTCATGAGGACATGCAAAACCTGTACGAGGTCTGGCCTGAGACGTGTAATTCATGTCGGTGGAAGTTTGTGAAAAACCTTTATTGCATCATTCACACCTTCGCACACTGCCGACAAAGGCCGGGCCTCCTAGGCCCGGCACTCCACCAGGTCACTCTCATGTCCCACACTGACCTCTGTAGGAGGCTTGGCCTGAGGCCATGTAATTCATGTCGGTGGAAGTTTTTGAAAAACCTTTATTGTGCCATAAGTGCTGTGTCTTTTACACTACAATTGAAGTAAGACCAGATTCAGGATCGGGGCCATCTGGGGAGTACCTAACAGACATTTTCAGGCAGCTCGGCTAGCTTGCGGCTTAGCATGCCTGCTAGCATGGTCGCAAACATTGTCTGATTTAGCCGAAATTTGGTAGGTAGCCTAATGGGGTTGCTGCGATCACAAATCACTAGCTAATTAGCTGGTTTTGACGCCGTTTTTTCAAAATAAAAGTCTTTTTTTTTTTTTTTTTTTTTTTTTTACTTAAAAAATTGTCTTTTTTATTAACCGTTCATAGCCACCCCCCCGACGGGCAGTCTCGAGGTCCCGACCAATGCTGCTTGCAGCTTTAATTAGGGACCTCGCCAACGGGTGGGCCCTAGGCCCAGCCAACGGCAGGTCTCTTTTGGATTTCGTCGTCGCCAAAAGTGTGGGGCCTCCGCAGGAGGCCCCACACTCATCCAGGACCTCCCCTGACCCTCTCAGAGTGGCCGACGCCCCCGAAGGGGGCGTCGGCCACTACCTGGTGGCGAAATTCTATATTGTTTTTCGAATGTTTTTTCTTATTATTATTATTCCGCTTTTTTTGCGCTCTCACTCATTTTTCACCCCCTAAACACGCTCGAAAACTCACCAAATTTGGCAGTCTCGTCACGTCTGCGCTCCATTCGAGGTTTCTGTAAAAAAATCCCCAAAAACTCCAAAAATGGCTCTCTAGCGCCACCTAGACACTTTTAATCGCCCGCCACGGTCCGTAGGAATGTCGTACAGAAATGTCGCGAATACGAAATTTGTTCGTCTACTCGAGCCCTACGACTCACGCGCTCTAACTTTTGACCTAACTCCAACAGGAAGCCGGCTATTTGCCTTTCAATGTAAGGTGTTCACCCAAAAAAGGCAAAAAAAGGCCGAAACGGAAAATCTAAACCATCATAGGGCGAAGGTCGTATCGGTTAAACTGAGATATACAAAAATAGAGGAGATTGTTTACTACAAATATTTAGAGGGAATTTTTCTTACCTAGTCCAGTTTAATTTTTATTAGCCGTCCAAGCTCCCCACCCCCTAATCGCCTTTTTGGCTCCTGTCATCCATTAACATGGGGAGATGGAAAATTCTCCCCGAAAATCAACGATTTTAAACTCCCCGAACTACTCTTAACTGTTTGCAAACCGTGACTCTCAGCCACAAACCGAGGGCATCGCCACGACCGCGAGACCCTGCCGAACAAGAGGATGTAACATATGTGGGGAAAATTCCAAAACAAGTCCCCAGAATGACGAGTTAAAGCGACAGAGTAACATTTTTTCCGTTCTACATTTTTACATTGAATCCTGATGGGAGATATCCGGCGTTGTCGCCAAACAGCGCCCCCTGGTGTCCAAATTTTACCTCCGACTGCTTCCAAACCCACACAGTCCGAAAGAGGATAAAAATTCCTACAAAAGTATGGTATTTTTATCCACATACTCCCCCGATAACTATGGATTCAGAGCAGTTGTTCGCAAAGTTCTGGAATTCATCTTCACTCTCTTCCACTCTAGCTCTGACACTTAATGAGCCAAAGTGACGTGCACCTGCTGTGAAAACCTACAGCAGGATTGCGCAATCCTGCTCCGGGGCAGCAGGGGGGAGGGGGAGGGGGAGGGGGAGGATCTCTGCTCTATGGGCTGACCTGCTGTCATATATTCAACTTTGTGAAAGGCCAGGTGTCTTTTGTAATTCGTACACCGCCGACAAAGCCGGGCCTCCTAGGCCCGGCACTCCACCAGGTCACTCAATCGTCCCACACTGACCGCTCTAGGAGGCCTGGCCTGAGGCCCTCAAATTCATGTTGTGGAAGTTTTTGAAAAACCTTTATTGTTCCATAAGTGCAGTGTCATTCACACTAGAATTGAAGTAAGACCAGATTCGGGATCGGGGCAATCTGGGGAGTACCCAACACACATTTTCAGGTAGCTCAGCTAGCTTGCGGCTTAGCATGCCTGTTAGCATGCAAGCAAACATTGTGTGATTGAGCCGGAATTTGGTAGGTGGCCTAATGGGGGCGCTGCGGTCACGAATCACTAGCTAATTGGCTGGTTTTCACACAGTTTTTTTCCAAATAAAAGTCATTAAAAATATACATCTATTTTTTTTAAACTTCAAAAATGATAATTAACCGGTCTAGAGGATCGTCGCCAACCCGACGGGCAGTCTTTCGCGAGGTCCCGGTCAATGGCTGCACATAAGACTCACCAGGACATGAGGCTGATCACTGACCCGTCCCAACATGTTTTATGAGTTAACTTAACATGTCCCAAAATATGTTGTGACCCAACATTGTCATGTGTGTATTAGAGCTCAACGAGCTCCTCCCACCAGGAAACAGGAAGTGAACAGACATGAGACTGAGACATGAAGACATGAGACTGATCACTAACATGTGTATGAGAGCTCAATCAGCTCCTCCCACCAGGAAACAGGAAGTGACGTCGTCCCCTGACACCTTGAAGCTTCAGTTCCAGGGACTCCATGAAGACGTTGAACACACAAACATGTCCATGTGTTGGTAAACAACTCTGCTGTTGATCACTTCAAATGTCTGCTCATGTTGGTCAAACATTGTAAAGTGAAGCTCCATTGATCTCCACTAAAACACTTTAGTGTCACATGAATGTTGACATTCTATTGTCAAGTGAGGAACAACAAGAAGCAGCATGTTGATACAAACAGGAACATTTATTGAAACAAGTGAAGTTGAAGGACACAGTCAGGAGGAAGTGAACAGTGGTGTCCTGTCCTCTCCACATCAGCATCAGGAGGTCCAGAGACTCCTGGAGACGCTGCAGCACCGTCACCTGGAGACAACAAGCACACCTGGAACAACCACTGGACACATGTACACTGGTGTGTGTGTGTGTGAGAGAGAACAAACACATCTGGAACAACCACTGGACACATTTACACTGGTGTGAGAGAGTGAGAGAGTTAAAACAAGAAGACACCTCAGCTTCACATCATCTCATCCAGACCTCAGAGAATCTCAGAGAATCAGTGATCATCATCATCATTGGTGTCTTTTGTTTTTAAAGTGGGACGACCGGGGACGGAGACACACACACAGACACACAGACACAGACACAGACAGACAGACAGAGAGAGACACACACACACACACACACAGAGATACAGAGAGACACACACACAGAGAGACACACACACACACACAGAGAGACACACACACACAGAGAGACACACACACACAGAGAGACACACACACAGAGAGACACACACACAGAGAGAGACAGACAGAGAGAGAGACAGACACAGAGAGAGAGAGACAGAGACAGAGAGAGAGAGACATGGACACACTGCAGGCCAGTCAAAAAGCAGTCAGTATTTTCAAAAGTCTTCCCAATGTGTTCAACATGACATGTTGGTGCTGAACATCAGCTTGTGTTACAATCATCAACATCAATCAAACACTACAGCATGTATGAACACATGAGGAAGAACAGAGAGGTTGAAGTGGACGACTGCTGCTGTGACATCATGATTCTACTGTCCACACTGTCCACCTGATGAAACTACACCCTCTTTAACATGGAGTCAATACAAGTCCCACAACAACATCTACACACTGATAAAATACTCTTTAACATGGAGTCAATACAAGTCCCACAAGAACATCTACACACTGATAAAATACTCTTTAACATGGAGTCAATACAAGTCCCACAAGAACATCTACACACTGATAAAATACTCTTTAACATGGAGTCAATACAAGTCCCACAAGAACATCTACACACTGATAAAATACTCTTTAACATGGAGTCAATACAAGTCCCACAAGAACATCTACACACTGATAAAATACTCTTTAACATGGAATCAATACAAGTCTCACAATACAATCTACACACTGATAAAATACTCTTTAAAATGGAATAAAAACCTACAAACACTGATAAAAAAATACTCAATGGAATCAATACAAGTCTCACAATACAATCTACAAATACTGATAAAAAATACTCATGATTAAGATAAATAAGCTGCCCTCTATACTAAATTGAATAAATACAAGCCTCATAATAAAAAAAATCTAAAAATACTGATGGAGATAATTAAAATGGAATAAAAATCTAAAAACACTGATGGAGATAATTAAAATGGTATAAAAATCTAAAAACACTGATAGAGATAATTAAAATGGAATAAAAATCTAAAAATACTGATGGAGATAATTAAAATGGTATAAAAATCTAAAAACACTGATAGAGATAATTAAAATGGAATAAAAATCTAAAAATACTGATGGAGATAATTAAAATGGAATAAAAATCTAAAAACACTGATAGAGATAATTAAAATGGAATAAAAATCTAAAAATACTGATGGAGATAATTAAAATGGTATAAAAATCTAAAAACACTGATGGAGATAATTAAAATGGAATAAAAATCTAAAAACACTGATGGAGATAATTAAAATGGAATAAAAATCTAAAAACACTGATGGAGATAATTAAAATAGAATAAAAATTTTAAAACACTGATGGAGATAATTAAAATGGAATAAAAATCTAAAAATACTGATGGAGATAATTAAAATGGAATAAAAATGTAAAAACACTGATGGAGATAATTAAAATGGAATAAAAATCTAAAAACACTGACAAATATGCATAATTCAAATGTAATAAGAAGCCTAACAATAAAAACCTGATAATAACTAGTAGTAAAACTCCTAGACAAAGAAGAAGCTCTGCCAGTCGTGATCAAGTGTTAAACTACGTTTGCCCAGGGGCACTGTGGTGAAGCTTGGTTTGACTCACACAAACAATCCACTGTGTACAGGGACTTGTTTGTCTGCTGGTACGACCACCAAGAGGGAGGGAACACAGTTCAGGAGAGATTCTATCATGATCATCATTACTGCTTCTTTCACAGGAGACACAGTTTCAGCTCCACATGGGCGTGACTGTCCGGCCAAATAAACAAAAGGGTGTGGCAACGGCCCAACCCTGTACAGGGCCGCCGAACCAGTACCGACACCGGGCTAAGAAACACAAGAGAATCCCAACTACACCCCAGAGGAAAGAAAAGACGAAAACAGGACGTCCGGCACAACCACGCCAAAACCCTCCAGCCTCCTGGCCAGCACCACGTTTGGTCCTCCAGCTGCAACAGCCGCAAGAGGAACACAACCACAACAACAATAATGATCATAATAACAACATGTGTCTCCTGACTACTGTCCATCCAAGTCCTCCTCAAACAAGGCCTCCATGTCAAAGCCCACCTCACCACCAGCAAAGCCTCCGTCCTGGTCCTGATCATCTCTCTCAGTCAAAGTACACAGAATTCCTTCATGGTCGCTGAAGTACGTGGGAATCACTGCACAGTCCACATCAAAGCGCCTGCTTTTCACATAAACGTGGTCGATCAGAGTTCCCTTCTCTGTCGTCTCTTGTGTCACATGCTGCTCAAATCCTTTGCTTCCCATGAATTTGGTGATTGAAGTGCTCTTTAAGATGTTTTCGTTAAAATCTCCCACCATTATAATTGTGTTACTGAGGACGTCCAGCCGATCCAGTAACCTGCCCAGGTTTTGAAACAATAAAGACTTTGGATAACATGGTGGGCGATAAATGACGGCTATCACTACGTTCAGGTTGTTACACAGGCACACCAAACACTCCAGATTACAATCGGGTACCTGCACAATGTCACAGTCCAAATGGCCTACAGTGTATAAGCCCACTCCACCATGTTCTAGATGCTGTAGCTCTAACAATTTGGGGTTGCTGCTACTGTAACACAAGGCTCGAGGGCGGCTGTGGAAAACGTAGCCGTCAATCTGGACGGCGTCTGATGACGACTGTGCAGTGAGCCACGTTTCTGTGACGGCAATACAGGTAGGCTGGAAATGCCGCGTGCAAGACGCCAAGTCCACCAGGTGGCGGCTTAAATTTTGAACGTTCATCAAGTACAGGGAGAAACTGTGTGTACTTGATGAAGGCTTTGGCTGCTCAATCAAAAATGGAGGCATGCTGTCCACGGCCTCCTTGATGGCGTCTTTGCAGTAGATGACCTTCTCTTTAAAACCTTGGATGATCAGTCCAGACAAAGTCCTGACGCGACTCAGCGCCACGTACGCCTGCCCGGGTGCAAACACCCTCTTTAAACAAACCACGGCCCGGTCCACCGTCAACCCCTGCACCTTATGCACCGTACAGGCCCAGGCCAGCTTGAGAGGGAACTGACGGCGCAAACCTCCACGCTTGGTGGCCTTCTCCTCCTGCGGCTCAATGGCAGTAGAATGTGGGCATTCTACTGACGCGTGTGCACGTTGTTTCCTCCTCGCCAAGCCAATTCTCTCCTCGTCAAATCTGACAAAAACTGTGAGAGGAAACTTTGCGTTCTCTCTCAACTCAATATGAGTGACCGTGCCACACGCTCCATTGACCAGGCCATCCTCCACGTCCACGTTCTTGCACAACATGACGCGCGCGTTCCTCGCCAAACACAGACTCTCCTGTAAGGACGTGTCCGACGCGCGACTGTGATGCCCTGCAATCAGCTCCAACTTGCCGGTCCTACTATTGTTCATGTAGTCCTGGGCCTCTATGGTGATGAAGTCAGGACAAACCTCAAACAGCTGCTTCAGATTGTGCTCACTGACTTGTGCGTTGGTGGGGAAAATGTGCAAGGCAGAGCTCTCCTCACCGGTCTCGCGCGACTTCAACAGTTCAACGTCACTGTCTAACATGGGGGTGTCCTTGGAGCGCACTCTCAACCTGTTCAGCAGGCCTGCAAACACGCCATCCTTCTGCCTAACCACGGTGTGCAGCTGCACCACACTGAAGTTCACCCACAGGTCCACACCTACCTGACTGCGATACAGCGGCTTCCCTTTAACGGGAGGCAGCTGGTAGAAGTCCCCGACCGCGATGATGCTGACGTTACCAAACGGGGAAAAGTCTCCCGTCTGCTTCAACTGCCTCAAACGACCGTGGACGTACGCCAACAGATTGTGATCAACCATACTGATCTCGTCAATGATGAGGATTTGGACGTGACTAAATTTGGCTCTCAGAGAGTTAACTTTATCTTCCCCTAAAGGAACGTAAGGTAAGCCAGAGTGTTTGCCAATACTCAGCGTGTGGTGGATTGTGGCTGCATTTAAATTGTAAGCAGCGATGCCCGTAGGCGCGGCTAACAAAACAGAAATCCCGTCTGGTTGAGGACAAAGTGTGGACAATAGTCTCCCTGCCTCGTACTGAATAGCCCTGATCAAATGAGACTTCCCCGTGCCAGCACCACCCGTCACAAACACATGTAAAGGCTTGGGCTTCTTCCCCATCACCTTTTCCAAACACCACTGCCTAACCTGGTAGAACACGGCCATCTGTGTCTCGTTCAAAGACCTAACCAGAGACAAACCCTCGCTCCGAGACAAGATGCACCGGTTCTTCTCTAACTGTGCGACCTGTTTAGCTCCAACAACTAAATCTGGAACGTTCTCCTGCACGTCCAGTAGCTGCTCATCCGGGATCTCTCCTCCCTGCTGCTGCCGTCCCTCTTCTAGACATTCACGGCGTTCTACCTCCTGTTCAGGACAGAGTGCACCCCAAGCGTCCTCCTCGCCCCCCTGGAGCTGCTCAGCTATCTCCTGAGCCTCCTCTAGCTCAGCACAGTCCACCTCGAACCTGGCCCTGTTCTGGTCTACCACCGACTTCACCGAATGGACGGAACCATCGTGGAACGTGACCTGTCCGTTGTTATAGAACTGAGCAAAGAGCTCAAAGCCTTCAGGTTTGAGCTCTGAGTCAGTTCTATAAGGAAGGAAGAGCTGCAACAAACTCTGGAAATGAGCCTCCTCCTGCTTCTCTAAGTTGAACCTCATGTAACGGACGACGGCAAACTGAGATCGCGTTCTCCTCAAGATGAAGCCCAAATCGTTCCTCAAGGGGATTCTCTTCTCAGACTTTTCGTTCTTGGAGAGAACACGATACTCCGACGCAAACGTGGCTATACACATGTCCTCAAAGACATCACCGCCTGGCCTGCACTTATACTTGTCCACTAGACTGGTCATCCACATGTCTTCTGTCCTCAGCTCATGTGACGCCGCCCTCTGTTTTAACACGCTGAGGGGTAAACTCATCTTCACTATGTTGGAGCCGGTGGGGATGAAAACCACCTTCCTGGAACACTCCTTCAGATGCATGTTCGTTAGCCTATACACCGCCTCCTGCGCACAAACGTCCCTGTTGTGTAAATATACACTGCCCAGCTTCTTCAGAGCTTCTCTAGCAGAGAGATTCCCTTGTTTGGTTGCTTCTTTTTGTGCATTGCTCAATAAAAGGCCAATCTCTCTCTCTGCTTTCGTAATGTACGAGATAATATATATGACTACGGCGTAGGCGTCGGTGATATAGCTAAGGTCCATGTTGGCGTTCCAGCACTTCAACAACTGCTTACTGTGCTGATTGACCCAGACCTCTTCAAGCCCTCTCCTATACACCACGGTGGTCTTCTTCTCTACCCTCCTGTAGGCCATCTCCATAACGTCCTGGTTGATGTCCAGACTCTGAAAAAACTCCTCAGTGCTAGCAAAGTGGACCTCACCTTCTGCTGCCGCTCTAACTGCACACTTGATCCCTTCCAGAACCCTCTGAGCTACTTCTTTTGGCATGCCGCTCTGGTCCTCAAAACATTTACACACTGGCTTGTCTTCTGAATCAGGATCCTTCTCGGCCTCCTTCGACTGGTTTTTGTCACATTTGCATTCCTTTTTCCTGCAAATGAACGTTCTAGCAGTCACGGGTTTGGGGAAATTGAAACGACACGTGGTTTTGTTCTTCCTACACGTCTTAGAGTGTCGTTTGGAATGCGTTTGCACCGATAACACAATGTCCAATAATTGGTCATCGTCTGTGGGCAGCTCACACGACACGTATCTGTCGATGAACTGCACCACCTCCTCATCTGTGTTCTTACTAATTTGGGGAGCACCCTCGATCCAGAACAAACAGTGAACATGAGGAGAGCCGCGCTGCTGGAACTCAACACGATAGAAGTAGTCAACTATTTTGCCAATTGGTTGACAAGGAGCCATAAGAACCTCTTTCAGAAAACAATGCCACCTGTAATCAAACATCCTGGCTGCTGTAACTGGATTACGACGCAACAACTCGCACCTCTCCGCCCACTCTAAATCCTCCGCCGTCTGCGACCTGCCCTCCTGTCTAAGGATGCTGGTCAGGAGGTTAGTCCAGCGCATGTCCGCAGACGAAAAAGAAACAAACCACGTTGGAATCCCTAACTGACGGAGAGCAGCCATGATGTCTCTCTGAGCGCCCTGCCAAAATGCCGGAGTACCTCTAATAGGTCGCAAAAACCTGTAACCGTCGTCGAACTCTAGAAGCCTCTTCAGAGCCTCCTCGTTCATCAGCATGCTCTGATTAATCCTCCTAGACGCCTGACCTCCTTTACCCTTACGCAACGCCACGGAAATGCTAGAAACCACCTGCTCTAACTCGGACATGTACTGAGCAAAAAATATATACTCTACGTTACTCGCAAAACGACCGTCGGCATTCATGATCCTGTTATTTAAATATCTACACAACGTCAAATGATTCAACCGCAAATCATGGAAGGTCTTAGTACCTGACGGGAACAAGACGGGGAAACATTTAGCTTCGTTTGTCTTGTCAGAGAGCAACTTCACTGGACTGTTGCCCTCTGCAGGCGCAATGTTGACTATGTCTTCAAAATACTGGTCTAAAGCTTCCTGACCAATGTCAACAGGCATGAGACAAGTGTCCTGAAACATGCAGTGCTGCTGTCTGTCATGTAACATTTCATCTTGGACTACGTCTGCTGGTTCTACCTCTACAGCTTCTTCCTCGTCCTTCACCTCATCATCCTCCTGGTGGGTCACCTCTTCCTCAACTTCACCCTCCTCTTCCTCACCAGCCAACCTGGCCTCTTCCTCTTCCTGCTGCCTACAAAACTCATTGACCCACTCTTCATTGAATTCTATGTCCCTATAGTAGCTGTTGGTCCTCTTTAGATAAGCTAGCGCCTGTCTCACACGTAATGCGTCTACAAACTGGTACTCATAATGACCCTTGTAAGTTAACTTACGCTTCAACTTGACCTGTAGCAAAGACCCTTCCATACTGGACCTGGGTAATACATTACTGGTCTGAACAATGTTGGCTGGTACACAGGTGACCGGCCCATGCACCCCGTTCTGACCCCCCTTAGGCAAAGCCAAAACCTTCATGAAGGGGATATGTAAAGCTACCAGGTGCTGCTCTATGCTGTTTAAACATCCCAGTTCTGCAGGAATGGGATCTAACTTCAGGTTATTGATCCAGCATTCAGCTGGCATCTCACCTTTACCAACCTTACCATGGCAAGTGTAGCAGATCCACAGCTGGCCTCTAGAGGGCACCAGCCGGCACGGCACAGCACACTCCTCATTACAGGTGTGTAAATAGTCGTCACTGATGCACCGTCCTGCTACACGAGCCGACGCCTCACTACGATAAGCCTGCCTGTCACAACTCAGCACCTGGTACTTAAACAATAATCTATGACAAACACAACAAACAAACTCTGGTCCATCTCGAACCTTCTCTAAGAACTGAGCCATGACGAAACTAAAGTCCTGTGACCTCTCCTGCTTCTGCTTCCTGGTCAACCGCACACGACTCTTCACCTTCTGCCTCTGGTCTGCACTGCTGTATTTTTTTCTGCTGATGTCCTTAACTCTCTGTCTATGATCTGCACTGTCCTGATATTTTTTAATGCTCATTTGTTTAACCCTCTGCCTATGGTCTGCATTGTCCTGATATTTTCTTATGCTCTTCTCTTTAACCGTCTGTCTATGATCTGCACTTTCATTATATTTTCTTCTGCTCAGGTTTTTAAGTCTCTGCTGGTACTCTGAACTGCTATGATACTTCTGTTGAAGACATTTTCTACTCTTTTTTAATGCATTCTCTCTATGCTGCACATTTTCTTTATATCTAGCTGAACTCCTCTGTTTAACTCTCTCTCTGTATTGCACATTTTGTTTATACCTATTTAAACTTCTCTGTTTAGCTCTCTCTCGATATTGCATGTTTTCTTGGTACGTACTGAAACGCCTCTCTTTGACCCCCCCTCTCTGCAATATATTTTCACAATATTTCCCTGCACTCTGAGATATTTCGTTTTCCTTTAAGACCGTATCTTTACGATATGCCTTTCTGCAAATTTCCCTACATTTCTCCCTGAGCAAGCTAATCCTCTTCTTCTGTCTAATGTAATATGAGTCTAATGCCCTACTTTTGAATGTCATGTCAACACTACACGTTAAAGCCTCATCATGAATCTCGACACCCTCATCTGATCCTACACTCTCATCCTCAGATCCCCCCACATCTAAACCTAGCTCCTCTCTCACGCTACACCTCAAGTTGTACCCTGTCACTTCTCTAACTTTACAGTAACCGTAACAGCAGCGCAGACCAGGCTCAGAAACACACACAACATTTTCAAAATGTCTGCCCTGACTATTCTCCAAGTAGATGGCCTGTCCTGACAAACCCTGACTAGCGCAGCTGTACTTTATCCACCGACCATCCATAAAAGTAAAAATATCCACTCCCAAACAATCTGCTGCTCCCTGAATCTCCATCTCTGTGGCCCAAGTGCCCACGGATCTCATCCTGGACTGCTGGACGTATTCAGAGACTGAAGAATACTGGCTCCTCAAAAGACTGTGGTACCTCCTGGCCTCCTTCTCTAACGCCTTACACACAGTGAGCCTAATGCTGCGATGCTGCAACTGGGAACCACTCACAGCCTGAGCGATGGCTCGGAAGAAGCAGTTCCCATCAGCCACTACTTTCTCGTTCCTACACGGAGCACCTAGCGAACCAACCCGTGTGGACAGGGGACCACCGACCTTCACATAGTCTAACTTCAAACGTGAACACAAAGCCCTACACACCTCCACATCAAGAGGACGGAAGACCAGCTCCTCATTCCTCACCGAGCTAATGAACTCTACGTCCGAGTCGACCTCGCCAACGTCGTAACGCCTAGATTTCTTTGACCTGCGAGTGCCAAAAGAAACCTTTCTCTTCGTGCCATCAACAACCGATTCTGCAGTGGAACCACTACTGAGCTCGCTGGAGAATGTCTGCACAGAAACAGCCGACAGGGCTGGACTGGCAGCACAAACCTCAGCCAGTGTCCTGCCCCCTGGTGGTGGAGGAGAACTCATCACAGCGACGTGACTCTCCACACAAACACCAGGCGGCGCTGGACGAGCAGCACAAACCTCAGCCCATGTCCTGCCCCCTGGTGGTGGAGGAGAACTCATCTCGGTGACGTGACTCTCCACAGAAACACCAGGGGGCGCTGGACCGCCACCCCCACTGATGACGATGCCAGCCAGCTCAAACAACTTCTCCGGTAAATCAAAGCACTCGGCCAAACCAAGGATGTAGCGGTGCAGGTCGTCAAGACAAGCAAACTGCAGAACCACGCTGGTACCGTTCTCGAGTGGCAAACCAAGGTTGCTCCGTGAGTGACTGTCCACCACGGCGAACCGTCCATCCTCACAGATGATGGCAGAAGTGTTAGTACACATCGTCAGGAGACACATGTTGTGCTCACTGAAGATCTTCTTCAGTCCGTTTAGCAGACTGAAGGTCACCCTGGCGTCGATTGAGGGTCCTTCGTTCACGCCTATCGTACCCGACACCTCCTCACCACGAGTTAAACCAAACACCTGCTCGCCTACCGTAACCACCTCGGGCAATTGGGACACGTAAAGAAATCCTGTAGGGTCTGTAATCAACTTCTTGTGCTTTAGATCTGAATATAGCCTGTCGCCTAAGATGACAGTGCGATCCAGATCACGCCTCTCCCATGAAAACACGCTCTGGACTGTATGTCTGGCCAAGCTGGCTGCAGCTATGGCCATGCACTGCACGCTGCGATCAAAACCACCGTTTGACTGGCTAAAGGATCCCTGCACGACCTTTGTCAGTCTAGTCCCTGTCTGAGGGTCGGTCACTACTGCCACTGCAGCAGAGGGCGACTCCAACCTCACCACACCAACCTCAACAACTGACTGGCCTGACAGTGCACCACGAGAAACAGGAGGGAGAAAAGGAGACTTAGCTTTGGCTGGAGTCCGGGTTCCCTTCCGGATGGTGGACTCGGTCGGCACGGCGGGGCACGCAGGGGGAACGTCCTCCACCACCTCCGGCACCACCTCCTCCCGGGACTCCTGCGCCGACGCCTCCCCCTGACACAAAGATGAGACGAGAGAAAATGAGCAAAGGTCATTCGGGTGCTCTGCAAACAAACTGCACTGTGGGCTAACGTGCCAACGTGTGCTAGCTGAGCCACACGGCGTATCAAAACGTGGACTGACCTGCTTCACTGCTGGGCCGGACGGAGAAGCAGCCACGGTCTTCCGGACAGGCGACGGTGTTGCCGGTGCCTACAAAGAACAAAACATCTCTCACTTATTAATTTCCTCAGTCCGACTCCCTCCACGTCAATAAAGCGCACGTCAATCAGGTGTGTAAATACCAACCTGCCGCTTCCTCCGTGGAACGGCTTTGGGCCGACGCACCCGGCGGGGGCTCTGGAGAGAGAAAAAACAGTGTTTGGTGAACGGCGGTCTTCACGTGTGGTCGTCCACAGTGCGTACGAGTGTGTGGTGTCTCACCTGGCCAGCTGGTGGCCCAGCAGGGCCGTCGGAACCAGAAGAAGGCGAGACCTTCTCCATGGCCTCCAACATGGCCCCGCTGAACCACACCGGGTTGGACGGGAGGGCAGGCCGTCGGAGCACAGATGTTCCAGCCTTTGAAAAACACAAGACAAGACTGAGTTGGTTTTTGGTCCCAAGAAAAGGCCACAAACCTCCAATCACAGGACGACTGAGAAAAACACATTACCATTCGCCCTTGTCCAACGGTGGTCCACTCCCAAGGGTTGGTGCGACGGGGCACGGGGACCGTTCCCGTCACCACCACCCTGGGAGCCACCCGAGCACGCGGCGGTGTCCGGGGAGACACCGGGCGCTCGGGCGGAGGTGCCAGCTGCTGGACGCTAGCGTCCCACAGCAGCTGCACCAGGACCGGCATCCCGTCGGAGTCGCTCAGGTGGATCTAGGAAACCAGTAAAGACGCGTAAGAAACTTCACCGCACGTGCGTGTCACACGTGACAGAAAACAAACTCCTCCCACAACAAAATGTGCTGTACTTACACCGTCGTGGCACCACAGCTCCAACCGACTCAGTGGGAGGTCCTGCGCCACAGACACGAAGGGCACCCCTGACGGACAAACAGAGAAAAACAAACACGCGTCATCAATTTAATCTTACCCATACAGTGACACACATAAAAAAAAAAAAAAAAAAAAAAAAAAAAAAAAAAAAAAGTCAAAATAAGATCATGGAATGGCGAGACCAGTAAAGATGCAACCATCAACTTACCCATGCGCGCTGCGACGCGGTGGTACTCCTGGACCAGCAGCCGCTGCACCACAGGCTCCACGTTCAAGCGCCCAGGGAATTCGAGCACGAAAACCTCGGGGGGGAAACACAACAACATTCAAGTGTTATTAACGTCATTCAAGCTTTCTCCTCTCAGAAGCCTTCACACAACAACAAGAAGAAATAAATCAACACACCTTGGGCCAGCGGCTGCAGACCGTAGCCAGGAGGTCCGCGAAGTCCACCGCCGCCTCACCGATGGTCCTGCTGGCCGTCAGGTTGTTGCTGGGGGCCAGCAGACACACGGCGTCCGGGGTCCAGGGGAGGACCGTGTGCTGCACCTCCGTCCTCAGCTGGCTGGCCGCGGCACCTGGAACAGACAGGAAAGCAAAACTAACCTGCCCCTCCGGAATGGCCACGAAGCCGTCCACCACGCCCCTCAGGTGAGAGTCCCCGATGACGAACACGGTCTGGGGAACAGGGGACAAGGTTTTTTTAACAGAGACATCAGCCACGGCTCCTTACAGCTGGCAAGGCAAGAGACACACGAGGCAAGACCAACTCCTACCTTCTTCTCCGGGTCCCGGGGAGGAGTGACCAAGCGTCGGGACTTCTTGGTAAGCTCCGACACCGGCCACTTCCGCACGCGATGCCGGAGCCCCGTGCCACGGCCTGTCGAGACACAGGTTCAAAGCAGAGGGTGTAAACAAGACGTGCACTTTACATATGTGAAGATGTACGTGGGCTCAACATGGAAAACGTCTTATACGTACGAGGCAGGAACTCCGGGACGGCCGGCTCGGCCCTCCACTCCGCCTTCTCCGCCCTCTCCTTCAGGGCCCGAGCCAGACGGTGGGTCTTCTTACGGGGCATCTGGAATTCAATTCAACAACAAAACACTTTAGTTCAACATCCTCAAAGCAGAGAGACGGACGAGTGACTGATTCCATCATACTTACAAACCGCATCCATTTACACACTTAGAGGCTGGAGCTGCTGGAAAACAACTGTGTGTGTGTGGGGGGGGGTGTGTGTGTGTGTGTGTGTGTGTGTATGGCTGTGTGTGGGAGTGTGTGTCTGTTTATGTGATGCTGGATGTGTGTGGCTGTATGTGTGTGTGTGTGTGTGTGTGTGTGTGTGTGTGTGTGTGTTACAGTCACAGAGCCTCTCTAAACATCTCCAGCTACACACACATGAGCACAAGCAGACTATTTTCTTCTCCACACAACAAAGCAACATCCTAATTGAATGTCTGCTGGCTTAGAGAGCAAGGTCATGACCTCTGACAACACACAGACAGGGAGACACACATGATTGAGGACAAGTCGTCCACGGATGACGTTCCAGCATTTGTTGTTGTTTTTTAAATGTTGCTACTGTAGGAGCTCTGCAGCGTGTTAATGTGGGAAGTTGCTCTTATGTTCTGGGCATGAACGTCTCTACACCGTTACAACATATATTAGTACTGATACACATGTCAAAACTCCTGCATTTGAAACCACACAGTGTTTTTAAACCAGGGTTTAAAGTCCCACCATTGTGACTGCTAATGACGTCATGGTGCTGCTCTGAGTCACATGTCAGTCCAATAGGAGAGTGCACAACATTTAACATGGAGCAGTTCAGAGGAGGACAACATGAGCACACACTCTAAGAAGCCATCAAAACATGCTGTATGGCACCAAAATCAACACTGTGGCCACTGGAGGAGCCCCTCAGCTCTGGAAATGATCACACAGCAGGCTGAAGACATGTTAACCAGCACCTGAACGCATCACTCACTGCAGCATCTATGAAGCTGTTTTCACTTTACGGCTCCTGGTTATGTCAAATTCAGTGTGTCTCTCTGTGTGCTTCTGTGTGCGTCTGTGTGTGTACTTCAGTGTGTGTGCGTCTGTGTGCTTCAGTGTGTGGGTCTCTGTGTGTGCTTCTGTGTGTGGGTCTCTGTGTGTCTCTCTGTGTGTGCTTCAGTGTGTGGGTCTCTGTGTGTGCTTCTGTGTGTGGGTCTCTGTGTGTCTCTCTGTGTGTGCTTCAGTGTGCGTCAGTGTGTCTCTCTGTGTGTGCTTCAGTGTGGGTCTGTGTGTGCTTCAGTGTGGGGGTCTCTGTGTGTGCTTCAGTGTGTGGGTCTCTGTGTGTGCTTCAGTGTGCGTCAGTGTGTCTCTGTGTGTGCTTCAGTGTGCGGGTCTCTGTGTGTCTCTGTGTGTGTGCTTCAGTGTGCGTCAGTGTGTCTCTCTGTGTGTGCTTCAGTGTGCGGGTCTCTGTGTGTCTCTCTGTGTGTGCGGGTCTCTGTGTGTCTCTCTGTGTGTGCTTCAGTGTGCGTCAGTGTGTCTCTCTGTGTGTGCTTCAGTGTGCGTCAGTGTGTCTCTCTGTGTGTGCTTCAGTGTGCGTCAGTGTGTCTCTCTGTGTGTGCTTCAGTGTGCGTCAGTGTGTCTCTCTGTGTGTGCTTCAGTGTGCGTCAGTGTGTCTCTGTGTGTGCTTCAGTGTGTCTCTCTGTGTGCTTCAGTGTGGGTCTCTGTGTGCTTCAGTGTGGGTCTCTGTGTGTCTCTCTGTGTGTGCTTCAGTGTGCGTCAGTGTGTCTCTCTGTGTGTGCTTCAGTGTGGGTCTCTGTGTGTGCTTCAGTGTGGGTCTCTGTGTGTGCTTCAGTGTGCGTCAGTGTGTCTCTCTGTGTGTGCTTCAGTGTGCGTCAGTGTGTCTCTCTGTGTGTGCTTCAGTGTGCGTCTGTGTGTGGGTCTCTGTGTGTGCGTCAGTGTGTCTCTCTGTGTGTGCTTCAGTGTGTGTGCATCTGTGTGCTTCAGTGTGCGTCTGTGTGTGGGTCTCTGTGTGTGCTTCTGTGTGTGGGTCTCTGTGTGTGCTTCTGTGTGTGGGTCTCTGTGTGTGCTTCAGTGTGTGGGTCTCTGTGTGTGCTTCTGTGTGTGGGTCTCTGTGTGTGCTTCAGTGTGTGGGTCTCTGTGTGTGCTTCTGTGTGTGGGTCTCTGTGTGTGCTTCAGTGTGCGTCAGTGTGTCTCTCTGTGTGTGCTTCAGTGTGCGTCAGTGTGTCTCTCTGTGTGTGCTTCAGTGTGCGTCAGTGTGTCTCTCTGTGTGTGCTTCAGTGTGCGGGTCTCTGTGCGTGCTTCAGTGTGCGTGCGTCAGTGTGTGCGTGCGTCAGTGTGTGCGTGCGTCTCTGTGTGTGCCCGCGCCTGTCTCTGTGTGTGTGCGCGCCTGTCTCTGTGTGTGTGCGCGCCTGTCTCTGTGTGTGTGCGCGCCTGTCTCTGTGTGTGTGTGCGCGCCTGTCTCTGTGTGTGTGTGTGTGCCTGTCTGTGTGTGTGTGTGTGTGTGTGCCTGTCTCTGTCTGTGTGTGTGCCTGTCTCTGTCTGTGTGTGTGCCTGTCTCTGTCTGTGAGTGTGCCTGTCTCTGTCTGTGTGTGTGCCTGTCTCTGTCTGTGTGTGTGTGTGCGCCTGTCTCTGTGTGTGTGTGTGTGTGTGTGCGCGCGTGCGTCTCGATACAGGTGCAGGACTATATGAACGTCACAATGACTCGGCATTTCTCAGGCCTTTTACGCACATTTTTCACCAAATATGTTAAAAACCAAGGCGGCAAAACGATAATGATTTCAGGAAAAAGCCGTACTAATGCAGAACCAATGACGAGAACCAATTTCTGTTCAGTTTGGACGACTTATATGAACTTCACAATGCAATGACGCAGTGTTTCAGTGAGGCCCTCCTCAGGCCTAGGGCGTGGCGCCAGCGCCTCAAGAGGGCCTTTTACACACATTATTTTACGCACATTATTCACCAAATATGTTAAAAACCAAGTCAGCAAAACGACAAGGCCCGAGGCCTGGCCCACTGAAACACTGCGTCATTGCATTGTTAAGTTCATGGGCGCTGGGCCTCAGGTCTTGGGCCTATAATTGTGAGGCCCCGGGCCTCACAAGTATAATTTTCACATCACTCAGAGGCCCACTGAACTTCATAATGCCAAAACCAAGGCAGCAAAACGATAATTGTTCCAGTACAAACATTTGAGAGTATTTTCACATATTCTCAGGAGGGGTGGGGGCCAGCTTCACATAATACACCTGATTGAGGCTGCGGCCTAGCAGCTAACTGCTACACACAAGTCATAAAACAACACAATTTTAACTTTTCACATCACTCAGAGCACATAGAAAACTTCCCCCAATATCAGCAACCACTTTAAATAAAGTTCACTTGGAAAACAGGGACTTTTTCCACATCTTCAAAATTTCAACACACAATGTTCTAGAAGGACTCACCTCCGCTCTCCAAGTTTGCTCAAAACGGTGAAAATACAACCGATGAAAAACTCTGGATGAAGAAAAAACACGAATCCAACGACGTCCTCCGGTCCTCAAATCCAAAAGAGTGGAAAATATAAAATCTTCTACCTATGGAAAAAAAGCACGGCTCTCTAGCTCACGTAATATGAGAAAAGAGGACGATGGTGGGGCGGTGTCTCGATTTATAGTTCTGACGAACGCTGACATTGACCAATAAGACGCGGAGAATTTGCGCGGGCTTGGAAATGTGATTGGCCAGGACAACTGTCAGTCATCAGATGGGCGATGTTAGCGTTCGTTGCTAACACAACAAGTGCAATGCTACGATAAAAAAGCCGGTCTCGGAGCGTCTACAAACATCACCAGCGCACAGCCACTCACCCTGGAGATGTAGAATGAAACGCTGGGCGTCCTCTGGAGTTTAACATTAAGTTCAAGGTTATATTAGTCCCGGAAGACCTCAAGCTAACGCTAACGGCTAGCGCCGGAGCACAGCCAGTGCGCAGCTAGCATGCGCAGCCTGGTGACGTCACTCTGCCTCAGTACAAGCGGCTCATCACTAAAACTTTTGTTTTGTTCTGCTTTAGTGGGAAGAAGTCACTTTATATGCAGAGACTGTCTCATTGACTCACTCTTTCCTACACTGTCTATCAAAGTAAACATTTTATTTTATATATATACACACTACTTATTTTATTCATTTACATTTTAGTAACTATTCATTTCTGCCCCACAACCAGTATTGAGTTTGTTTAATCTTAATTATATTTGTGGAATTGATTAAAAAAAGGCAACATTTGTAAAAACCACTGTTTCACGTCTGATAAATCAGATTTTTGTGGAGAAGCACATCCTCTTCACTCTTCAGCCGGTGGAAATCCTCTTGTCCTCATGGCTCCGTGTCCTCGCGTCATACACGTCCAACGCTGCTTCCTGGCTCCCACAGAGACTCCCATTTCAACTGAAAACCACCATCATAACACTCAGTGACACTCCAGCTCAAACCTAAATGTAGTGATGTCATCACCAAGCTTGTGAACAGGCCAAATTGCCAGCCCCTCATTGTAATCACATCTGCTGTTCCTGGAAGAGACCTGAAGCCTGCAGGACCCACTGTGGACACCCCTGGAATAAAGCTGGTTTCTTGTCACCGGTGAAGTGCCGTTGAGCCAGAACAGCAGTGAAAGGTGCTCACAGCCTCCTCTTCTCAGCACCAAACATCAACAAACACATTTTGAGTGACGTGTTGAAGCTTGAACAAAGGTCAGAGACAGACACACAGTCTAGATCACTTTATTCTCATGTTGGACACTCAGTTTGCTACATTGACATCTCTGTCAAGTGTTCAGCATTAACATCAATGTTTGCTATGATCTGGAAGCATTCAGCCCAAACATCCTCATAATAATGTACAAATACATGTGACATCCTCCGTGTTTGTCTTCAGGGACTAATAAAATAGACTCATCATTCAGCGTCAGCTTGATGACTTCCTGCTGTTTCATATATTTAGTGACACAGCCATCCACTGATTTACACACTTGAACCAGGACCTGTTTACTGTCAATGCAGTGCTTTGACAATTCTTGATACACATTCTGCCTTTGGAGCAAAAAGCAATATTGTCATGGGACAAAGCAGAAAGTTGTTTGCAATCTCAAATGGCTTGGTCGTTGTTCAAATGTGGTTTGTTAAAGACATGAAGCACACATGGTCCTTGTGAGAAGTGAAGAGCAAACAGGGACTGACATCATTGAAAGCTTGGTCAACACCATCTTGAATAGCACTCAGTTGATGGTTCCAGCTGCTGCAGATGGTCACATAGAACACAGGTTACCTGAGTGGAAGGTGGAGGAACAACACTGTGGGTTGGATGTGCCAGTGGACCAGTAGGTTGGGCTGCTGGAGCTCCACCACTGTTGGAAGGACAATCAGAAACAGGACATGGCCGCTTTAGTAGCAACAACATACATTTGACACCAGGAGTTTACAGTGCTTTAGCATTCTTACTAGTGATGCTTCCATCCACTGGAAGCATCACTAGACTCATGTCTGCCGTGTGGAATGATTTGACGCTACAGGAGGAGAAAAGTTCAACGGCCGAGTGCAACTTTTGTCAAAGCGCCGTCTCCAGAGGAGGACACGTCCAGCACCCAGCTGCTGAAGCAGAGAGGAGAGGACAAGTTCATTTAGAGCATCTTTTCACATCATCAAACAAATCCTGGTCCCCGAGGCTTTCAACAATGTTCTTTTTGACTCGCTCCATGGGGGGCCATGAGGTTCACCATCTCACCTGACAGAACCAGCAGGCTAGCAGACAGCTTCTTCCACAGAGCAGCACTTTACTGAAGTCTCACCCTGAAACCTGTTAAACACCTTCATGTCATATAATGTCTACATCATTTCTAGCAACAGCAACTACACACTGTTCCCTATTGATGGATTATTTATATATGTCAGTGTGTATGTGTAGGTAATATCTCTTACTGGCAATTCTGGTTGGATGCTAAACTGCATTTCGTTACATTTGTAATGACAACAAGTTGAATCCATCAATCAATACATCACACATGAATTAATAGATTAGAAGTAGATTAGATTAGAAGCTTTTATTGTCATTGTACAATAAATTGCACAACGAAATTACGGTGTAGCTAAAAACACACAGTAGACATACAATAAACACAGCAGCCATTCTCACATTCAGCATTCATTCATCTCAGCAGACGCACCATATATACAGAATAACCTAAACATTCACACACACATTCAGCTCTCACACAGTCCCGCTCACACACACCCAAGGACATAGTGCAGTAATGTAAACAGTTAAAAGAAACGACCGATAATAAGTTATGTAAAATACCAATGTAGCTGCCTGAGGTACCTTGGCTAATAAGTATGTGCGGTTGAGCACAAGGTACCTGTTATTGCACAGTAATATGGAGTTTGATGTATTGCACACAGTATGAGGTAGATAGTCTGAGGTAGTAGTGTTGAACTGTTCAGTGCCGTATATAATAGCATATAATCTCACCAAGTTTCAGCTGCTGGATGTATTGTGTATTTACACGTCTGCTTCTTTGTAGTACAATGAAGTTGTTCTGGTTCAGAGCCACAGCTTCATCATTCATGTTTCATCTACAAAGCATGAATTTAAATGTTCATGATCATATTCTAGCTACAGGTGAAACAGGTGAAACGTGCATTCATTCTCCTCTCACCTGGATAAACAATCCGCGGTCATAATCAGTATTTCTGACTTTACGACGGCTCGCGGTGGCTTGTTAATAATTACAGCACACGTTTCTTGATGCAGTTCATCACTTTCTTACCGCTATGACGTGACGCTCCACAGTGTTCTGAACCTCCTGGCTCCGTCACTCTCCTGCTCCTCCACGGCATGTAGCAGCGACACCGGAGTGTTTCAGTCCCTCGGCCGCAGACTAGAGTTTCTCCCACCTGGATCCGATGTCCGCGTCTTTCAGGAACAAAACTCTGAACTGTTAAACGTTCGACTCAAACTGGGACGAGTGCAGGAGGAGACGTCTCGCACGCCGCATTAAACAACCGACGTGAACAAGCTTGGACGCGATCCTGCCGGTGTGACGTCACATCCGGTTCCTGCTCCCAGACGCGATTCAGGCGCCATCTTGGTCAGGTCACCCGCCGCCTCTGATGCATTGATTTGTATCGTGGGAGACGTAATCCGCCTGTAAGAATCATTACTCTCCTAATTTCCACACAAGAAAATATGATGGTTAATGCTGAATTGCTTTGTATTATGTTTTTGGGACTTTTTTGATGACTGATGTATGATGTGTCAATTTAATCCATGTCTCATGTCTACTTTTACAAACAGACAGACAGAGACTCAGAGACATAGGGCCCTTACATACACACCAACAGTGTACACACACACTCACACCTACAGACAGACAGACAGACAGACACTCACTCACTCACAGACAGACAGACAGACAGACAGACAGACAGACACTCACTCACAGACAGACAGACAGACAGACAGACAGACAGACAGACAGACAGACACTCACTCACTCACTCACTCACTCACAGACAGACAGACAGACAGACAGACAGACAGACTTTCACTCTCACTCACAGACAGAAAGACAGACACTCACACTGACTCACAGACAGACAGACAGACAGACAGACAGACAGACAGACACTCTCACACTCACTCACAGACAGACAGACAGACAGACAGAGACAAAGACAGACACTCACTCTCACACTCACTCACAGACAGACAGACAGACAGACAGACAGACAGACACTCACTCTCACACTCACTCACTCACACACAGACAGACAGACACACAAACAGGCAGACAGGCAGACAGACAGAGACTCACTCTCACACTCACTCACACACAGACAGACAGACAGACAGACACTCACTGTCACACTCACTCACTCACAGACAGATAGACAGACAGATCCACTCACTCACAGACAGACAGACAGACAGACAGACAGACAGATCCACTCAGTCACTCACAGACAGACAGACAGAAGGACAGATCCACTCACTCACAGACAGACAGACAGACAGACAGATCCACTCAGTCACTCACAGACAGACAGACAGACAGACAGACAGACAGACAGACAGACAGACCGATCCACTCGCTCACAGACAGACAGACAGAAAGACAGACACTCACTCACTCACTCACTCACTCACTCACTCACTCACTCACTCACTCACTCACTCACTCACTCACTCACAGACAGAGAGACAAGGCCCTAAGGCCCTCAAATTCATGTTGGTGCATGTTTTTGAAAAACCTTTATTGTGCCATAAGTGCTGTGTCTTTTACACTAGAATTGAACTAAGACCAGATTCAGGATCGGGGCCATCTGGGGAGTACCCAACAGACATTTTCAGGCAGCTCGGCTAGCTTGCGGCTTAGCATGCCTGTTAGCATGCGAGCAAACATTGTCTGATTGAGCCGAAATTTGGTAGGTAGCCTAAGGGGGGTGCTGCGATCACAAATCACTAGCTATTTAGCTGGTTTTGACGCAGTTTTTTCATAATAAAAGTCATAAAAAAATTTTTTTTTTTTTTTTTTAATATTTAAGCAAATATTTTGAACCGTTCATAGCCACCCCCCCGACGGGCAGTCTCGAGGTCCCGACCAATGCTGCTTGCAGCTTTAATTAGGGACCTCGCCAACGGGTGGGCCCTAGGCCCAGCCAACGGCAGGTCTCTTTTGGAATTCGTCGTCGCCAAAAGTGTGGGGCCTCCGCAGGAGGCCCCACACTCATCCAGAACTCTCCTGACCCCCTCAGAGTGGCCGCGCCCCCGAAGGGGGCGCGGCCACTACCTGGTGGCGAAATTATATATTGTTTTTCGAATGTTTCTTATTATTATATATTTTTCTTTTTCGTTACGCTCATATTTGACCCCCTAGCCACGCTCAAAAACTCACCAAATTTGACAGGCTCGTGAAAAATCGCATAGAGCCGGTGACCATGTCAAAACATTCCAGGAAAATCCAAAAATGGCTCTCTAGCGCCACCTAGAAAATTTAAATCGCCCGCCACAGTCCGTAGGAATGTCGTAGAGAAATGTCGCGAATACGAAATGTCTTCGTCTACTCGAGCCCTAAGTCCCACGCACTCTAACTTTTGACCTAACTCCAACAGGAAGCCGGCTATTTGCCTTTCAAAGTAAGGTGTTCACCCAAAAAAGGCAAAAAAAGGCCGAAACGGAAAATCTAAACCATCATAGGGCGAAGGTCGTATCGGTTAAATTGAGATATACAAAAATAGAGGAGATTGTTTACTACAATAATTTAGAGGGAATTTTTCTTACCTAGTCCAGTTTAATTTTTATTAGCCGTCCAAGCTCCCCACCCCCTAATCGCCTTTTTGGCTCCTGTCATCCATTAACATGGGGAAACCGAAAATTCTCGCCGAAAATCAACGATTTTAAACTCCCCGAACTACTCTTAACTGTTTGCAAACCGTGACTCTCAGCCACAAACCGAGGGCATCGCCACTACCGCGAGACCCTGCCGAACAAGAGGATGTAACATATGTGGGGAAAATTCCAAAACAAGTCCCCAGAATGACGAGTTAAAGCGACACAGTAACATTTTCTTCGTTCTACATTTTTACATTGAATCCTGATGGGAGATATCCGGCGTTGTCGCCAAACAGCGCACCCTGGTGTCCAAAGTTTACCTCCGACTGCTTCCAAACCCATACATTCTGAAAGAGGACAAAAATCCCTACAAAAGTATGGTATTTTTATCCACATACTCCCCCGATAAGTATAGATTAAGAGCAGTTGTTCGCAAAATCTTTGAATATAATCCTCTCTGGCTCACTCTGCCGTCAGAGTGTCCGCGCTCGGTGCAGCTGTGAAATTCTCCACTGTGATTGGTCAGTGCATCACTCCATATATGGGCAGCTTCCTGTAGCTTCAGGCTCATCACTGCTGTGTGATTGACAGCCTGTCATGTCCTGCAGTTTGACCTGAGAGTGACCTCACCAGTCATTCTCAGGTCAGGTTACTCTCATGTGACCTGACCTCACTCTCATGTCTCATGTTCTCCTGTCATGAGGACATGCAAAACCTGTACGAGGTCTGGCCTGAGACATGTAATTCATGTCGGTGGAAGTTTGTGAAAAACCTTCATTGCTGCATCATTCACACCTTCGTTCACGCCGACAAAGGCCGGGCCTCCTAGGCCCGGCACTCCACCAGGTCTCTCCATCGTCCCACACTGACCTCTGTAGGAGGCTTGGCCTGAGGCCATGTAATTCATGTCGGTGGAAGTTTTTGAAAAATCTTTATTGTGCCATAAGTGCTGTGTCTTTTACACTAGAATTGAAGTAAGACCAGATTCAGGATCGGGGCCATCAGGGGAGCACCCAACAGACATTTTTAGGCAGCTCGGCTAGCTTGCGGCTTAGCATGCCTGTTAGCATGCGAGGAAACATTGTCTGATTGAGCCGAAATTTGGTAGTTAGCCTAATGGGGTTGCCGCGATCACAAATCACTAGCTAATTAGCTGGTTTTGACGCAGTTTTTTCAAAATAAAAGTCATAATTTTTTTTTTTTTTTTTTTTTATATTTAAGCAAATATTTTGAACCGTTCATAGCCACACCCCCGACGGGCAATCTCGAGGTCCCGACCAATGCTGCTTGCAGCTTTAATTATATATTTTTTTTTGCGCTTAGCCTCATTTTTCACCCCCTAAACACGCTCGAAAACTCACCAAATTTGGCAGTCTCGTCACGTCTGCGCTCCATTCGAGGTTTCTTTAAAAATATCCCCCAAAAATCCAAAAATGGCTCTCTAGCGCCACCTAGACACTTTCAATCGCCCGCCACGGTCCGTAGGAATGTCGTACAGAAATGTCGCGAATACGAAATTTGTTCGTCTATTCGAGCCCTACGACTCACGTGCTCTAACTTTTCACCTAGCTCCAACAGGAAGCCGGCTATTTGCCTTTCAAAGTAAGGTGTTCGCCCAAAAAAGGGAGAAAAAGGCCGAAACGGAAAATCTAAACCATCATAGGGCGAAGGTCGTATCGGTTAAATTGAGATATACAAAAATAGAGGAGATTGTTTACTACAATAATTTAGAGGGAATTTTTCTTACCTAGTCCAGTTTAATTTTTATTAGCCGTCAAAGCTCCCCACCCCCTAATCGCCTTTTTGGCTCCTGTCATCCATTAACATGGGGAAACCGAAAATTCTCCCTCAAAATCAACGATTTTAAACTCCCCGAACTACTCCTAACTGTTTGCAAACCGTGACTCTCAGCCACAAACCGAGGGCATCGCCACGACTACGAGACCCTGCCGAACAAGAGGATGTAACATATGTGGGGAAAATTCCAAAACAAGTCCCCAGAATGACGAGTTAAAGCGACACAGTAACATTTTTTTCATTATACATTTTTACATTGATTCCTGATGGGAGATATCCGGCGTTGTCGCCAAACAGCGCACCCTTGTGTCCAAAGTTTACCTCCGACTGCTTCCAAACGTACACAATCTTAAAGTGGACAAAAATTCCTACAAAAGTATGGTATTTTTATCCACATACTCCCCCGATAAGTATAGATTAAGAGCAGTTGTTCGCAAAATCTTCTAATATAATCCTCTCTGGCTCACTCTGACGTCAGAGTGTCCGCGCTCGGCGCAGCTGTGAAATTCTCCACTGTGATTGGTCAGTGCATCACTCCATATATGGGCAGCTTCCTGTAGCTTCAGGCTCATCACTGCTGTGTGATTGACAGCCTGTCATATCCTGCAGTTTGACCTGAGAGTGACCTCAGCAGTCATTCTCAGGTCAGGTTACTCTCATGTGACCTGACCTCACTCTCATGTCTCATGTTCTCCTGTCATGAGGACGTGCAAAACCTGTACGAGGTCTGGCCTGAGACATGTAATTCATGTCGGTGGAAGTTTGTGAAAAACCTTCATTGCTGCATCATTCACACCTTCGTTCACGCCGACAAAGGCCGGGCCTCCTAGGCCCGGCACTCCACCAGGTCACTCCATCGTCCCACACTGACCTTTGTACGATGGAAGTCGGTGGAAGTTTTTGAAAAAGCTTTAATGCTGCATCATTCACACCTTCGTTCACGCCGACAAAGGCCGGGCCTCCTAGGCCCGGCACTCCACCAGGTCACTCTCATGTCCCACACTGACCTCTGTAGGAGGATTGGCCTGAGGCCATGTAATTCATGTCGGTGGAAGTTTTTGAAAAACCTTTATTGTGCCATAAGTGCTGTGTCTTTTACACTACAATTGAAGTAAGACCAGATTCAGGATCGGGGCCATCTGGGGAGTACCCAACAGACATTTTCAGGCAGCTCGGCTAGCTTGCGGCTTAGCATGCCTGCTAGCATGGTCGCAAACATTGTCTGATTGAGCCGAAATTTGGTAGGTAGCCTAATGGGGTTGCTGCGATCACAAATCACTAGCTAATTAGCTGGTTTTGACGCCGTTTTTTCAAAATAAAAGTCTTTTTTTTTTTTTTTTTTTTTTTTACTTAAAAATTTTTCTTTTTTATTAACCGTTCATAGCCACCCCCCCGACGGGCAGTCTCGAGGTCCCGACCAATGCTGCTTGCAGCTTTAATTCTTATACTATTTTTTTCTTCTTTGTTTTTTTTTTTCTCTTTCACGCTCAAATTTGACCCCCTAAACACGCTCAAAAACTCACCAAATTTGGCAGACTTGTGAAAAGTCGCAGCCTTCAGAAGACCACGTCGAAAAATTCCCAGAAAATCCAAAAATGGCTCTCTAGCGCCACCTAGAAGATTGTAATCGCCTGCCACGGTCCATAGGAAGGTCGTAGAGAAAAACAGCGAATACGAAATTTGTTCGTCTACTCGAGCCCTACGACTCACGCGCTCTAACTTTTGACCTAACTCCAACAGGAAGCCGGCTATTTGCCTTTCAATGTAAGGTGTTCACCCAAAAAAGGGAAAAAAAGGCAGAAACGGAAAATTTAACTCCTCATAGGGCGAAGGTCGCATCGGTTAAATTGAGATGTACAAAAATAGAGGAGATTGTTTACTACTGAACTCTAGAGGGAAATTTTCTTACCTAGTCCAGTTTAATTTTTATTAGCCGTCCAAGCTCCCCACCCCAAAATAGGCTCTCACCATCCTGTCATCCATTAACATGGGGAAACCGAAAATTCTCCCTCAAAATCAACGATTTTAAACTCCCCGAACTACTCCTAACTGTTTGCAAACCGTGACTCTCAGCCACAAACCGAGGGCATCGCCACGACTACGAGACCCTGCCGAACAAGAGGATGTAACATATGTGGGGAAAATTCCAAAACAAGTCCCCAGAATGACGAGTTAAAGCGACACAGTAACATTTTTCTCGTCCGAAATCTTAACACTATAGCGGATGGAGCCAAATCTGCCGTTCCTGCCAAACAGCGCCCCCTGGTGTCCAAAGTTTACCTCTGACTGCTTCCAAGCGTACACAATCTTAAAGAGGACAAAAATTCCTACAAAAGTATGGTATTTTTATCCACATACTCCCCCGATAAGTATAGATTAAGAGCAGTTGTTCGCAAAATCTTCTAATATAATCCTCTCTGGCTCACTCTGACGTCAGAGTGTCCGCGCTCGGCGCAGCTGTGAAATTCTCCACTGTGATTGGTCAGTGCATCACTCCATATATGGGCAGCTTCCTGTAGCTTCAGGCTCATCACTGCTGTGTGATTGACAGCCTGTCATATCCTGCAGTTTGACCTGAGAGTGACCTCAGCAGTCATTCTCAGGTCAGGTTACTCTCATGTGACCTGACCTCACTCTCATGTCTCATGTTGTCCTGTCATGAGGACATGCAAAACCTGTACGAGGTCTGGCCTGAGACATGTAATTCATGTCGGTGAAAGTTTGTGAAAAACCTTCATTGATGCATCATTCACACCTTCGTTCACGCCGACAAAGGCCGGGCCTCCTAGGCCCGGCACTCCACCAGGTCAGTCTCATGTCACACACTGACCTCCGTAGGAGGCCTGGCCTGAGGCCATATAATTCATGTCGGTGGAAGTTTTTGAAAAACCTTTATTGTTCCATAAGTGCAGTGTCATTCACACTAGAATTGAAGTAAGACCAGATTTGGGATCGGGGCAACCTGGGGAGTACCACACTGAGATTTTCAGGTGTATCCGCTAGCTTGCGGCATAGCATGCCCGTTAGCATGCTAGTAAACATTGTTCGATTGAGCTGAAATTTGGTAGGTGGCCTAAAGGGGGTGCTGCGGTCACACATCACTAGCTAATTAGCTGGTTCCGACGCCGTTTTTTCAAAATAAAAGTACAAATTTTTTTTTTTTTTTTTTTTGCTTAAATATTATTTTTTTTAATTAACCGTTCATAGCCACCCCCCCGACGGGCAATCTCGAGGTCCCGACCAATGCTGCTTGCAGCTTTAATTAGGGACCTCGCCAACGGGTGGGCCCTAGGCCCAGCCAACGGCAGGTCTCTTTTGGATTTCGTCGTCGCCAAAAGTGCGGGCCCTCCGAAGGAGGGCCCGCACTCATCCGGTTACTCCCCTGACCCTCTCAGAGTGGCCGACGCCCCCCGAAGGGGGCGTCGGCCACTACCTGGTGGCGAAATTCTATATTGTATTTCGAATGTTTCTTATTATTATTCTTCTATATTATTTTATTTTTTTTCACGGACTAAATCCCATATTTGACCCCCTAGACACGCTCAAAAACTCACCAAATTTGGAAGACTTGTCAAAAGTGTGGCAATGTATATTATCACGTCAAATAATTCCCAGAAAGTACAAAAATGGCTCTCTAGCGCCACCTAGACACACTAAATCGCCCACCACGGTCCGTAGGAATGTCGTAGAGAAATGTCGCGAATACGAAATTTGTTCGTCTACTCGAGCCCTACGACTCACGCGCTCTAACTTTTGACCTAACTCCAACAGGAAGGCCGCTATTTGCCTTTCAAAGTAAGGTGTTCGCCCAAAAAAGGGAAAAAAAGGCAGAAACGGAAAATTTAACTCCTCATAGGTCGAAGATCGCATCGGTTAAATTGAGATATACAAAAATAGAGGAGATTGTTTACTACTGAACTCTAGAGGGAAATTTTCTTACCTAGTCCAGTTTAATTTTTATTAGCCGTCCAAGCTCCCCACCCCCTAATCGGCTTTTTGGCTCCTGTCATCCATTAACATGGGGAAACCGAAAATTCTCGCCGAAAATCAACGATTTTAAACTCCCCGAACTACTCTTAACTGTTTGCAAACCGTGACTCTCAGCCACAAACCGAGGGCATCGCCACGCCTGCGAGACCCTGCCGAACAAGAGGATGTAATATATGTGGGGAAAATTCCAAAACAAGTCCCCAGAATGACGAGTTAAAGTGATAGAGTAACATTCTTTTCGCCCCAGAATTTAATACTGTAGCGGATGGAGCCAAATCTGCCGTTCCTGCCAAACAGCGCCCCCTGGTGTCCAAAGTTTACCTCTGACTGCTTCCAAACCCACACAGTATTAAAGACGACAAAAATTCCTACAAAAGTATGGTACTTTTATCCACATACTCCCCCGATAAGTATAGATTAAGAGCAGTTGTTCGCAAAATCTTCTAATATAATCCTCTCTGCCTCACTCTGACGTCAGAGTGTTCGCGCTCGGCGCAGCTGTGAAATTCTCCACTGTGATTGGTCAGTGCATCACTCCATATATGGGCAGCTTCCTGTAGCTTCAGGCTCATCACTGCTGTGTGATTGACAGCCTGTCATATCCTGCAGTTTGACCTGAGAGTGACCTCACCAGTCATTCTCAGGTCAGGTTACTCTCATGTGACCTGACCTCACTCTCATGTCTCATGTTCTCCTGTCATGAGGACATGCAAAACCTGTACGAGGTCTGGCCTGAGACATGTAATTCATGTCGGTGGAAGTTTGTGAAAAACCTTTATTGCATCATTCACACCTTCGTTCACGCCGACAAAGGCCGGGCCTCCTAGGCCCGGCACTCCACCAGGTCACTCTCATGTCACACACTGACCTCCGTAGGAGGCCTGGCCTGAGGCCATAAAATTCATGTCGGTGGAAGTTTTTGAAAAACCTTTATTGTTCCATAAGTGCAGTGTCATTCACACTAGAATTGAAGTAAGACCAGATTTGGGATCGGGGCAACCTGGGGAGTACCACACTGAGATTTTCAGGTGTATCCGCTAGCTTGCGGCGTAGCATGCCCGTTAGCATGCTAGTAAACATTGTTCGATTGAGCTGAAATTTGGTAGGTGGCCTAATGGGGGTGCTGCGGTCACACATCACTAGCTAATTAGCTGGTTCCGACGCCGTTTTTTCAAAATAAAAGTACAATTTTTTTTTTTTTTTTTTTTTTGCTTCAATAATATTTTTTTTAATTAACCGTTCATAGCCACCCCCCCGACGGGCAGTCTCGAGGTCCCGACCAATGCTGCTTGCAGCTTTAATTATATATTTTTTTTTGCGCTTAGCCTCATTTTTCACCCCCTAAACACGCTCAAAAACTCACCAAATTTGGAAGTCTCGTCACGTCTGCGCTCCATTCGAGGTTTCTGTAAAAAAATCCCCAAGAAGTCCAAAAATGGCTCTCTAGCGCCACCTAGAAAATTGCAATCGCCCGCCACGGTCCGTAGGAATGTCGTAGAGAAATGTCGCGAATACGAAACTTCTTCGTCTACTCGAGCCCTACGACTCACGCGCTCTAACTTTTGACCTAAATCCAACAGGAAGCCGGCTATTTGCCTTTCAAAGTAAGGTGTTCGCCCAAAAAAGGCAAAAAAAGGCCGAAACGGAAAATCTAAACCATCATAGGGCGAAGGTCGTATCGGTTAAATTGAGATATACAAAAATAGAGGAGATTGTTTACTACAAATATTTAGAGGGAATTTTTCTTACCTAGTCCAGTTTAATTTTTATTAGCCGTCCAAGCTCCCCACCCCCTAAACGCCTTTTTCGCTCCTGTCATCCATTAACATGGGGAAACCGAAAATTCTCGCCGAAAATCAACGATTTAAAACTCCCCGAACTACTCTTAACTGTTTGCAAACCGTGACTCTCAGCCACAAACCGAGGGCATCGCCACTACCGCGAGACCCTGCCGAACAAGAGGATGTAACATATGTGGGGAAAATTCCACAACAAGTCCCCAGAATGATGAGTTAAAGCGACACAGTAAAATTTTTTTCATTCTACATTTTTACATTGAATCCTGATGGGAGATATCCGGCGTTGTCGCCAAACAGCGCACCCTGGTGTCCAAAGTTTACCTCTGACTGCTTCCAAACCCAGACAGTATTAAAGAGGACAAAAATTCCTACAAAAGTATGGTATTTTTGTCCACATACTCCCCCGATAAGTATAGATTAAGAGCAGTTGTTCGCAAAATCTTCTAATATAATCCTCCCTGTCTCACACTCTGACGTCAGAGTGTCCGCGCTCGGCGCAGCTGTGAAATTCTCCACTGTGATTGGTCAGTGCATCACTCCATATATGGGCAGCTTCCTGTAGCTTCAGGCTCATCACTGCTGTGTGATTGACAGCCTGTCATGTCCTGCAGTTTGACCTGAGAGTGACCTCACCAATCATTCTCAGGTCAGGTTACTCTCATGTGACCTGACCTCACTCTCATGTCTCATGTTCTCCTGTCATGAGGACATGCAAAACCTGTACGAGGTCTGGCCTGAGACATGTAATTCATGTCGGTGAGAGTTTGTGAAAAACCTTTATTGCTGGATCAATCACACCTTCGTTTACGCCGACAAAGGCCGGGCCTCCTAGGCCCGGCACTCCACCAGGTCACTCCATCGTCCCACATTGACCTCCGTAGGAGGCCTGGCCTGAGGCCATATAATTCATGTCGGTGGAAGTTTTTGAAAAACCTTTATTGTTCCATAAGTGCAGTGTCATTCACACTAGAATTGAAGTAAGACCAGATTTGGGATCGGGGCAACCTGGGGAGTACCACACTGAGATTTTCAGGTGCATCCGCTAGCTTGCGGCATAGCATGCCCGTTAGCATGCTAGTAAACATTGTTCGATTGAGCTGAAATTTGGTAGGTGGCCTAATGGGGGTGCTGCGGTCACAAATCACTAGCTAATTAGCTGGTTCCGACGCCGTTTTTTCAAAATAAAAGTACAATTTTTTTTTTTTTTTTTTTTTTGCTTAAATAATATTTTTTTAATTAACCGTTGATAGCCACCCCCCCGACGGGCAATCTCGAGGTCCCGACCAATGCTGCTTGCAGCTTTAATTAGGGACCTCGCCAACGGGTGGGCCCTAGGCCCAGCCAACGGCAGGTCTCTTTTGGATTTCGTCGTCGCCAAAAGTGCGGGCCCTCCGAAGGAGGGCCCGCACTCATCCAGGCCCTCTCCTGACCCTCCCGGAGTGGCCGACGCCCCCGAAGGGGGCGTCGGCCACTACCTGGTGGCGAAATTCTATATTGTATTTCGAATGTTTCTTATTATTCTTCTATATTTTTTCGCGCAAAAAAAATTCGTCTATTATCGCTAATTTGACCCCCTAAACACGCTCAAAAACTCACCAAATTTGGCACGATCGTAGAGAACCGCGAAAAATTAATTAAAATGTAAAAACCTACCCACATGGTGCAAAAATGGCTCTCTAGCGCCCCCTACAAAAACTAAATTGCCCGCCACGGTCCGTAGGAATATCGTACACATATGCAATGAACACGAAATTTGTTCGTCTACTCGAGGCCTACAACTCACGCACTCTAACTTTTGACCTATCTCCAACAGGAAACCCGCTATTTGCCTTTCAAAGTAAGGTGTTCGCCCAAAAAAGGGAGAAAAAGGCCGAAACGGAAAATTTAACTCCTCATAGGGCGAAGGTCGCATCGGTTAAATTGAGATATACAAAAATAGAGGAGATTGTTTACTACTGAACACTAGAGGGAAATTTTCTTACCTAGTCCAGTTTAATTTTTATTAGCCGTCCAAGCTCCCCACCCCCTAATCGCCTTTTTGGCTCCTGTCATCCATTAACATGGGGAAACCGAAAATTCTCCCACAAAATCAACGATTTTAAACTCCCCGAACTACTCTTAACTGCTTGCAAACCGTGACTCTCAGCCACAAACCGAGGGCATCGCCACGCTCACGAGGCCCTGCCGAACAAGAGGATGTAACATATGTGGGGAAAATTCCAAAACAAGTCCCCAGAATGATGAGTTAAAGCGACACAGTAACATTTTTCTCGTCCGAAATCTTAACACTATAGCGGATGGAGCCAAATCTGCCGTTCCTGCCAAACAGCGCCCCCTGGTGTCCAAAGTTTACCTCCGACTGCTTCCAAGCGTACACCGTCTTAAAGAGGACAAAAATTCCTACAAAAGTATGGTATTTTTATCCACATACTCCCCCGATAAGTATAGATTAAGAGCACTTGTTCGCAAAATCTTTGAATATAATCCTCCCTGTCTCACTCTGACGTCAGAGTGTCCGCGCTCGGTGCAGCTGTGAAATTCTCCACTGTGATTGGTCAGTGCATCACTCCATATATGGGCAGCTTCCTGTAGCTTCAGGCTCATCACTGCTGTGTGATTGACAGCCTGTCATATCCTGCAGTTTGACCTGAGAGTGACCTCACCAGTCATTCTCAGGTCAGGTTACTCTCATGTGACCTGACCTCACTCTCATGTCTCATGTTGTCCTGTCATGAGGACATGCAAAACCTGTACGAGGTCTGGCCTGAGACATGTAATTCATGTCGGTGGAAGTTTGTGAAAAACCTTTATTGTTCCATAAGTGCAGTGTCATTCACACTAGAATTGAAGCAAGACCAGATTTGGGATCGGGGCAACCTGGGGAGTACCACACTGAGATTTTCAGGTGTATCCGCTAGCTTGCGGCATAGCATGCCCGTTAGCATGCTAGTAATCATTGTTCGATTGAGCTGAAATTTGGTAGGTGGCCTAATGGGGGTGCTGCGGTTACAAATCACTAGCTAATTAGCTGGTTCCGACGCCGTTTTTTCAAAATAAAAGTACTAATTTTTTTTTTTTGCTTAAATAATATTTTTTTTAATTAACCGTTCATAGCCACCCCCCCGACGGGCAATCTCGAGGTCCCGACCAATGCTGCTTGCAGCTTTAATTATTATTATTATTTATTTCACGGATAAATCCCTCAATTTGACCCCCTAAACACGCTCAAAAACTCACCAAATTTGGAAGACTCGTCAAAAGTGTGGCACTCCACAATCTCATGTCAACAAATTTCCAGAAAATCCAAAAGTGGCTCTCTAGCGCCACCTAGACACTTTCAATCGCCCGCCACGGTCCGTAGGAATGTCGTAGAGAAATGTGGCAAATACGAAACTTCTTCGTCTACTCGAGCCCTACGACTCACGCGCTCTAACTTTTGACCTAACTCCAACAGGAAGCCCACTATTTGCCTTTCAAAGTAAGGTGTTCACCCTAAAAAGGCAAAAAAAGGCCGAAACGGAAAATCTAAACCATCATAGGGCGAAGGTCGTATCCGTGAAATTGAGATATACAAAAATAGAGGAGATTGTTTACTACAAATATTTAGAGGGAATTTTTCTTACCTAGTCCAGTTTAATTTTTATTAGCCGTCCAAGCTCCCCACCCCCTAATCGCCTTTTTGGCTCCTGTCATCCATTAACATGGGGAAACGGAAAATTCTCGCCGAAAATCAACGATTTTAAACTCCCCGAACTACTCTTAACTGTTTGCAAACCGTGACTCTCAGCCACAAACCGAGGGCATCGCCACGACCGCGAGACCCTGCCGAACAAGAGGATGTAACATATGTGGGGAAAATTCCAAAACAAGTCCCCAGAATGACGAGTTAAAACGACACAGTAACATTTTTTTCATTCTACATTTTTACATTGAATCCTGATGGGAGATATCCGGCGTTGTCGCCAAACAGCGCACCCTGGTGTCCAAAGTTTACCTCTGACTGCTTCCAAACCCACACAGTATTAAAGACGACAAAAATTCCTACAAAAGTATGGTATTTTTATCCACATACTCCCCCGATAAGTATAGATTAAGAGCAGTTGTTTGCAAAATCTTCTAATATAATCCTCTCTGGCTCACTCTGACGTCAGAGTGTCCGCGCTCGGCGCAGCTGTGAAATTCTCCACTGTGATTGGTCAGTGCATCACTCCATATATGGGCAGCTTCCTGTAGCTTCAGGCTCATCACTGCTGTGTGATTGACAGCCTGTCATATCCTGCAGTTTGACCTGAGAGTGACCTCACCAGTCACTCTCAGGTCAGGTTACTCTCATGTGACCTGACCTCACTCTCATGTCTCATGTTCTCCTGTCATGAGGACATGCAAAACCTGTACGAGGTCTGGCCTGAGACATGTAATTCATGTCGGTGGAAGTTTGTGAAAAACCTTCATTGATGCATCATTCACACCTTCGTTCACGCCGACAAAGGCCGGGCCTCCTAGGCCCGGCACTCCACCAGGTCACTCTCATGTCCCACACTGACCTCCGTAGGAGGCCTGGCCTGAGGCCATGTAATTCATGTCGGTGGAAGTTTTTGAAAAACCTTTATTGTGCCATAAGTGCTGTGTCTTTTACACTACAATTGAAGTAAGACCAGATTCAGGATCGGGGCCATCTGGGGAGTACCTAACAGACATTTTCAGGCAGCTCGGCTAGCTTGCGGCTTAGCATGCCTGCTAGCATGGTCGCAAACATTGTCTGATTGAGCCGAAATTTGGTAGGTAACCTAATGGGGTTGCTGCGATCACAAATCATTAGCTAATTAGCTGGTTTTGACGCAGTTTTTTCAAAATAAAAGTACTAATTTTTTTTTTTTTTTTTTTTGCTTAAATAATATTTTTTTTAATTAACCGTTCATAGCCACCCCCCCGACGGGCAATCTCGAGGTCCCGACCAACGCTGCTTGCAGCTTTAATTAGGGACCTCGCCAACGGCTGGGCCCTAGGCCCAGCCAACGGCAGGTCTCTTTTGGATTTCGTCGTCGCCAAAAGTGTGGGGCCTCCGCAGGAGGCCCCACACTCATCCAGGCCCTCTCCTGACCCTCCCAGAGTGGCCGACGCCCCCGAAGGGGGCGTCGGCCACTACCTGGTGGCGAAATTATATATTGTTTTTCGAATGTTTATTATTATTCTTTATTTCGCGGATAAATCCCTCATTTTGACCCCCTAAACACGCTCAAAAACTCACCAAATTTGGAAGACTCCTCAAAAGTGTGGCACTCCACAATCTCACGTAAAAAAATTCAGAGAAAATCCAAAAATGCCTCTCTAGCGCCACCTAGACACTTTAAATCGCCCGCCACGGTCCGTAGGAATGTCGTAGAGAAATGTCGCAGATACGAAACTTCTTCGTCTACTCGAGCCCTACGACTCACGCGCTCTAACTTTTGACCTAACTCCAACAGGAAGCCCACTATTTGCCTTTCAAAGTAAGGTGTTCACCCAAAAAAGGCAAAAAAAGGCCGAAACGGAAAATCTAAACCATCATAGGGCGAAGGTCGTATCGGTTAAATTGAGATATACAAAAATAGAGGAGATTGTTTACTACAATAATTTAGAGGGAATTTTTCTTACCTAGTCCAGTTTAATTTTTATTAGCCGTCCAAGCTCCCCACCCCCTAATCGCCTTTTTGGCTCCTGTCATCCATTAACATGGGGAAACGGACAATTCTCGCCGAAAATCAACGATTTTAAACTCCCCGAACTACTCTTAACTGTTTGCAAACCGTGACTCTCAGCCACAAACCGAGGGCATCGCCACGCCCGCGAGACCCTGCCGAACAAGAGGATGTAACATATGTGGGGAAAATTCCAAAACAAATCCCCAGAATTACGAGTTAAAGCGACACAGTAACATTTTTCTCGTCCGAAATCTTAACACTATAGCGGATGGAGCCCAATCTGCCGTTCCTGCCAAACAGCGCCCCCTGGTGTCCAAAGTTTACCTCTGACTGCTTCCAAACCCAGACAGTATTAAAGAGGACAAAAATTCCTACAAAAGTATGGTATTTTTATCCACATACTCCCCCGATAAGTATAGATTAAGAGCAGTTGTTCGGAAAGTTCTGGAATTCATCTTCACTCTCTCCCACTCTAGCTCTGACACTTAATGAGCCAAAGTGACGTGCACCTGCTGTGAAAATCTACAGCAGGATTGCGCAATCCTGCTCCGGGGACCGGGGGAGGGGGAGGGGGAGCATCTCAGTGACATTTTCAGGATCACATAGGCCTAGCATGCCAGTTAGCATTTTAACAAACATTATCCGATTGAGCTGAAATTTGGTAGGTGGCCTAATGAGGCCGCTGCGGTCATGAATCACTACATAATTAGCTGGTTTTGAGGCCGTTTTTTTCAAAATAAAACTAATTAAAAAAGTAGTATTTTTTAAACGCTTAAAAAATGATCATTAACTGGTCTAGAGGATCGTGGCCACCCCGACGGGCTTGAGCCACAGTTTACGAAAGGCCAGGCCGCAGGCCTGGCCAACGGCAGCTCTCTTTAATAATTTGTACACCGCCGACAAAGCCGGGCCTCCTAGGCCCGGCACTCCACCAGGTCACTCTCATGTCACACACTGACCTCCGTAGGAGGCCTGGCCTGAGGCCATATAATTCATGTCGGTGGAAGTTTTTGAAAAACCTTTATTGTGCCATAAGTGCTGTGTCTTTTACACTAGAATTGAAGTAAGACCAGATTCAGGATCGGGGCCATCTGGGGAGCACCCAACAGACATTTTCAGGCAGCTCGGCTAGCTTGCGGCTTAGCATGCCTGTTAGCATGCGAGCAAACATTGTCTGATTGAGCCGAAATTTGGTAGGTAGCCTAAAGGGGTTGCTGCGATCACAAATCACTAGCTAATTAGCTGGTTTTGATGCAGTTTTTTCAAAATAAAAGTCATAAAAAATTTTTTTTTTTTTTTTTTAATATTTAAGCAAATATTTTGAACCGTTCATAGCCACCCCCCCGACGGGCAGTCTCGAGGTCCCGACCAATGCTGCTTGCAGCTTTAATTATTTTATTTTTTTTCACGGACTAAAACCCATATTTGACCCCCTAAACACGCTCAAAAACTCACCAAATTTGGGAGACTCGTCAAAAGTGTGGCAATCTATATTATCACGTCAACAAATTCCCAGAACGTCCAAAAATGGCTCTCTAGCGCCACCTAGACACATTTAATCGCCCGCCACGGTCCGTAGGAATGTCGTAGAGAAATGTGGCAAATACGAAACTTCTTCGTCTACTCGAGCCCTACGACTCACGCGCTCTAACTTTTGACCTAACTCCAACAGGAAGCCCACTATTTGCCTTTCAAAGTAAGGTGTTCACCCTAAAAAGGCAAAAAAAGGCCGAAACGGAAAATCTAAACCATCATAGGGCGAAGGTCGTATCGGTTAAATTGAGATATACAAAAATAGAGGAGATTGTTTACTACAATAATTTAGAGGGAATTTTTCTTACCTAGTCCAGTTTAATTTTTATTAGCCGTCAAAGCTCCCCACCCCCTAAACGCCTTTTTGGCTCCTGTCATCCATTATCATGGGGAAACCGAAAATTCTCCCCCAAAATCTACGATTTTAAACTCCCCGAACTACTCTTAACTGTTTGCAAACCGTGACTCTCAGCCACAAACCGAGGGCATCGCCACTACCGCGAGACCCTGCCGAACAAGAGGATGTAACATATGTGGGGAAAATTCCACAACAAGTCCCCAGAATGATGAGTTAAAGCGGCACAGTAACATTTTTTTCATTCTACATTTTTACATTGAATCCTGATGGGAGATATCCGGCGTTGTCGCCAAACAGCGCACCCTGGTGTCCAAAGTTTACCTCCGACTGCTTCCAAACGTATACAATCTTAAAGAGGACAAAAATTCCTACAAAAGTATGGTATTTTTATCCACATACTCCCCCGATAAGTATAGATTATGAGCAGTTGTTCGCAAAATCTTCTAATATAATCCTCTCTGTCTCACTCTGACGTCAGAGTGTCCGCGCTCGGCGCAGCTGTGAAATTCTCCACTGTGATTGGTCAGTGCATCACTCCATATATGGGCAGCTTCCTGTAGCTTCAGGCTCATCACTGCTGTGTGATTGACAGCCTGTCATATCCTGCAGTTTGACCTGAGAGTGACCTCAGCAGTCATTCTCAGGTCAGGTTACTCTCATGTGACCTGACCTCACTCTCATGTCTCATGTTCTCCTGTCATGAGGACATGCAAAACCTGTATGAGACCTGGCCTGAGACATGTAATTCATGTCGGTGGAAGTTTGTGAAAAACCTTCATTGATGCATCATTCACACCTTCGTTCACGCCGACAAAGGCCGGGCCTCCTAGGCCCGGCACTCCACCAGGTCACTCTCATGTCCCACACTGACCTCTGTAGGAGGCTTGGCCTGAGGCCATGTAATTCATGTCGGTGGAAGTTTTTGAAAAACCTTTATTGTGCCATAAGTGCTGTGTCTTTTACACTACAATTGAAGTAAGACCAGATTCAGGATCGGGGCCATCTAGGGAGTACCTAACAGACATTTTCAGGCAGCTCGGCTAGCTTGCGGCTTAGCATGCCTGCTAGCATGGTCGCAAACATTGTCTGATTGAGCCGAAATTTGGTAGGTAGCCTAATGGGGTTGCTGCGATCACAAATCACTAGCTAATTAGCTGGTTTTGACGCCGTTTTTTCAAAATAAAAGTCTTTTTTTTTTTTTTTTTTTTTTTTTTACTTAAAAAATTGTCTTTTTTATTAACCGTTCATAGCCACCCCCCCGACGGGCAGTCTCGAGGTCCCGACCAATGCTGCTTGCAGCTTTAATTAGGGACCTCGCCAACGGCTGGGCCCTAGGCCCAGCCAACGGCAGGTCTCTTTTGGATTTCGTCGTCGCCAAAAGTGCGGGCCCTCCGAAGGAGGGCCCGCACTCATCCAGGCCCTCTCCTGACCCTCCCAGAGTGGCCGACGCCCCCGAAGGGGGCGTCGGCCACTACCTGGTGGCGAAATTGTATATTGTATTTCGAATGTTTTTTCTTCTTTTTATTTTTAGGGACCTCGCCAACGGCTGGGCCCTAGGCCCAGCCAACGGCAGGTCTCTTTTGGATTTCGTCGTCGCCAAAAGTGCGGGCCCTCCGAAGGAGGGCCCGCACTCATCCAGGCCCTCTCCTGACCCTCCCAGAGTGGCCGACGCCCCCGAAGGGGGCGTCGGCCACTACCTGGTGGCGAAATTATATATTGTTTTTCGAATGTTTATTATTATATATTTTTTTTTGCGCTTAGCCTCATTTTTCACCCCCTAAACACGCTCGAAAACTCACCAAATTTGGCAGTCTCGTCACGTCTGCGCTCCATTCGAGGTTTCTTTAAAAATATCCCCCAAAAATCCAAAAATGGCTCTCTAGCGCCACCTAGACACTTTCAATCGCCCGCCACGGTCCGTAGGAATGTCGTACAGAAATGTCGCGAATACGAAATTTGTTCGTCTATTCGAGCCCTACGACTCACGTGCTCTAACTTTTCACCTAGCTCCAACAGGAAGCCGGCTATTTGCCTTTCAAAGTAAGGTGTTCGCCCAAAAAAGGGAGAAAAAGGCCGAAACGGAAAATCTAAACCATCATAGGGCGAAGGTCGTATCGGTTAAATTGAGATATACAAAAATAGAGGAGATTGTTTACTACAATAATTTAGAGGGAATTTTTCTTACCTAGTCCAGTTTAATTTTTATTAGCCGTCAAAGCTCCCCACCCCCTAATCGCCTTTTTGGCTCCTGTCATCCATTAACATGGGGAAACCGAAAATTCTCCCTCAAAATCAACGATTTTAAACTCCCCGAACTACTCCTAACTGTTTGCAAACCGTGACTCTCAGCCACAAACCGAGGGCATCGCCACGACTACGAGACCCTGCCGAACAAGAGGATGTAACATATGTGGGGAAAATTCCAAAACAAGTCCCCAGAATGACGAGTTAAAGCGACACAGTAACATTTTTCTCGTCCGAAATCTTAACACTATAGCGGATGGAGCCCAATCTGCCGTTAGTGCCAAACAGCGCCCCCTGGTGTCCACAGTTTACCTCTGACTGCTTCCACACCCACACCGTCTGAAAGAGGACAAAAATTCCTACAAAAGTATGGTATTTTTATCCACATACTCCCCCGATAACTATGGATTCAGAGCAGTTGTTTGCGACATCTTGGAATTATGAAAATATCTCTCCCACTCTAGCTCTCACACTTAACGATCAAAGTGACGTGCACCTGCTGTGAAAATCTACAGCAGGATTGCGCAATCCTGCTCCGGGGACCGGGGGAGGGGGAGGGGGAGCATCTCAGTGACATTTTCAGGATCTCATAGGCCTAGCAAGCCCGTTAGCATTCTAAGAAACATTATCCGATTGAGCTGAAATTTGGTAGGTGGCCTAATGGGGCCGCTGCGGTCATGAATCACTACATAATTAGCTGGTTTTCAGCCGTTTTTTTCAAAATAAAAGTAATTAAAAAAATACTATTTTTTTTAAAAGATAAAAAATTATCATTAACTGGTCTAGAGTATCGTGGCCACCCCGACGGGCTTGGCCACAGTTTACGAAAGGCCAGGCCGCAGGCCTGGCCAATGCCAGCTTCCTTTTGTAATCCGTACACAACTGACAAAGGCCCTCACATTCATGTCGGTGGAAGTTTTGGAAAAACCTTTCCTGTTCCATAAGTGCTGCGTCATTCACACCTTCGTACACCGCAGACAAAGGCCGGGCCTCCTAGGCCCGGCACTCCACCAGGTCAGTCTCATGTCACACACTGACCTCCGTAGGAGGCCTGGCCTGAGGCCATATAATTCATGTCGGTGGAAGTTTTTGAAAAACCTTTATTGTTCCATAAGTGCAGTGTCATTCACACTAGAATTGAAGTAAGACCAGATTTGGGATCGGGGCAACCTGGGGAGTACCACACTGAGATTTTCCGGCAGCTCGGCTAGCTTGCGGCTTAGCATGCCTGTTAGCATGCGAGGAAACATTGTCTGATTGAGCCGAAATTTGGTAGGTAGCCTAATGGGGTTGCTGCGATCACAAATCACTAGCTAATTAGCTGGTTTTGACGCAGTTTTTTCAAAATAAAAGTCATAATTATTTTTTTTTTTTTTTAATAATATTTAAGCAAATATTTGGAACCGTTCATAGCCACCCCCCCGACGGGCAATCTCGAGGTCCCGACCAATGCTGCTTGCAGCTTTAATTAGGGACCTCGCCAACGGCTGGGCCCTAGGCCCAGCCAACGGCAGGTCTCTTTTGGATTTCGTCGTCGCCAAAAGTGCGGGCCCTCCGAAGGAGGGCCCGCACTCATCCGGTTACTCTCCTGACCCTCTCAGAGTGGCCGCGCCCCCGAAGGGGGCGCGGCCACTACCTGGTGGCGAAATTGTATATTGTTTTTCGAATGTTTTTTCTTCTTATTATTATTATATATTTAGGGACCTCGCCAACGGCTGGGCCCTAGGCCCAGCCAACGGCAGGTCTCTTTTGGATTTCGTCGTCGCCAAAAGTGCGGGCCCTCCGAAGGAGGGCCCGCACTCATCCGGTTACTCTCCTGACCCTCTCAGAGTGGCCGCGCCCCCGAAGGGGGCGCGGCCACTACCTGGTGGCGAAATTGTATATTGTTTTTCGAATGTTTTTTAGGGACCTCGCCAACGGGTGGGCCCTAGGCCCAGCCAACGGCAGGTCTCTTTTGGATTTCGTCGTCGCCAAAAGTGCGGGCCCTCCGAAGGAGGGCCCGCACTCATCCGGTTACTCTCCTGACCCTCTCAGAGTGGCCGCGCCCCCGAAGGGGGCGCGGCCACTACCTGGTGGCGAAATTGTATATTGTTTTTCGAATGTTTTTTCTTCTTATTATTATTATATATTTAGGGACCTCGCCAACGGGTGGGCCCTAGGCCCAGCCAACGGCAGGTCTCTTTTGGAATTCGTCGTCGCCAAAAGTGTGGGGCCTCCGCAGGAGGCCCCACACCCATCCAGAAGTCTCCTGACCCCCTCAGAGTGGCCGCGCCCCCAAAGGGGGCGCGGCCACTACCTGGTGGCGAAATTATATATTGTATTTCGAATGTTTTTTCTTTTTAGGGACCTCGCCAACGGCTGGGCCCTAGGCCCAGCCAACGGCAGGTCTCTTTTGGAATTCGTCGTCGCCAAAGGTGCGGGCCCTCCGAAGGAGGGCCCGCACTCATCCAGGACCTCTCCTGACCCTCCCAGAGTGGCCGGGGCCCCCGAAGGGGGCCCCGGCCACTCTGACGTGGTGGCGAAATTGTATATTGTATTTCGAATGTTTATTATTAGGGACCTCGCCAACGGCTGGGCCCTAGGCCCAGCCAACGGCAGGTCTCTTTTGGATTTCGTCGTCGCCAAAAGTGCGGGCCCTCCGAACCCCCTAAACACGCTCAAAAACTCACCAAATTTGGGAGACTCGTCAAAAGTGTGGCACTCCACAATCTCACTTCAAAAAATTCCCAAAAAATCCAAAAATGGCTCTCTAGCGCCACCTAGAAAATTGCAATCGCCCGCCACGGTCCGTAGGAATGTCGTAGAGAAATGTCGCGAATACGAAATTTGTTCGTCTGCTCGAGCCCTACGACTCACGCGCTCTAACTTTTGCCCTAACTCCAACAGGAAGCCGGCTATTTGCCTTTCAATGTAAGGTATTCGCCCAAAAAAGGGAAAAAAAGGCAGAAACGGAAAATTTAACTCCTCATAGGGCGAAGGTCGCATCGGTTAAATTGAGATATACAAAAATAGAGGAGATTGTTTACTACTGAACTCTAGAGGGAAATTTTCTTACCTAGTCCAGTTTAATTTTTATTAGCCGTCCAAGCTCCCCACCCCGAAATCGGCTCTCCCCATCCTGTCATCCGAATACATGGGGAAATGGAAAATTCGCCCCCAAAATCAATGATTTAAAACTCCCCGAACTACTCTTAACTGTTTGCAAACCGTGACTCTCAGCCACAAACCGAGGGCATCGCCACGCCCACGAGACCCTGCCGAACAAGAGGATGTAACATATGTGGGGAAAATTCCAAAAAAAGTCCCCAGAATGACGAGTTAAAGCGACACAGTAACATTTTTCTCGTCCGAAATCTTAACACTATAGCGGATGGAGCCAAATCTGCCGTTCCTGCCAAACAGCGCCCCCTGGTGTCCAAGGTTTACCTCTGACTGCTTCCAAACCCACACACTATTAAAGAGGACAAAAATTCCTACAAAAGTATGGTATTTTTATCCACATACTCCCCCGATAAGTATAGATTAAGAGCACTTGTTCGCAAAATCTTTGAATATAATCCTCCCTGTCTCACACTCTGACGTCAGAGTGTCCGCGCTCGGTGCAGCTGTGAAATTCTCCACTGTGATTGGTCAGTGCATCACTCCATATATGGGCAGCTTCCTGTAGCTTCAGGCTCATCACTGCTGTGTGATTGACAGCCTGTCATATCCTGCAGTTTGACCTGAGAGTGACCTCACCAGTCATTCTCAGGTCAGGTTACTCTCATGTGACCTGACCTCACTCTCATGTCTCATGTTCTCCTGTCATGAGGACATGCAAAACCTGTATGAGACCTGGCCTGAGGCCCTCAAATTCATGTCGGTGGAAGTTTTTGAAAGACCTTTCATGTTCGATAAGTGCTGCGTCATTCACACCGTGCACCGCCGACAAAGGCCGGGCCTCCTAGGCCCGGCACTCCACCAGGTCACTCAATCGTCCCACACTGACCGCTGTAGGAGGCTTGGCCTGAGGCCCTCATATGTATGTCGGTGGAAGTTTTTGAAAAACCTTTATTGTTCCATAAGTGCAGTGTCATTCACACTACAATTGAAGTAAGACCAGATTCAGGATCGGGGCCATCTGAGGAGTACCCAACAGACATTTTCAGGCAGCTCGGCTAGCTTGCGGCTTAGCATGCCTGTTAGCATGCGAGCAAGCATTGTCCGATTGAGCCGAAATTTGGTAGGTAGCCTAATGGGGGTGCTGCAATCACAAATCACTAGCTAATTAGCTGGTTTTGACGCCGTTTTTTCAAAATAAAAGTACTAATTTTTTTTTTTTTTTTTTTTTGCTTAAATAATATTTTTTTTAATTAACCGTTCATAGCCACCCCCCCGACGGGCAATCTCGAGGTCCCGACCAATGCTGCTTGCAGCTTTAATTCTGCTTTTTTCTCCGTTAGGCTCTAATTTGACCCCCTAAACACGCTCAAAAACTCACCAAATTTGGCAGGCTCGTGAAAAGTCGCAGCCTTCAGAAGATCATGTCAAAACATTCCATGAAAATCCAAAAATGGCTCTCTAGCGCCACCTAGACCCTTTTAATCGCCCGCCACGGTCCGTAGGAATGTCGTACAGAAATGTCGCGAATACGAAACTTCTTCGTCTACTCGAGCCCTACGACTCACGCGCTCTAACTTTTGCCCTAACTCCAACAGGAAGCCGGCTATTTGCCTTTCAAAGTAAGGTGTTCGCCCAAAAAAGGGAGAAAAAGGCCGAAACGGAAAATCTAAACCATCATAGGGCGAAGGTCGTATCGGTTAAATTGAGATATACAAAAATAGAGGAGATTGTTTACTACAATAATTTAGAGGGAATTTTTCTTACCTAGTCCAGTTTAATTTTTATTAGCCGTCCAAGCTCCCCACCCCCTAATCGGCTTTTTGGCTCCTGTCATCCATTAACATGGGGAAACGGACAATTCTCGCCGAAAATCAACGATTTTAAACTCCCCGAACTACTCTTAACTGTTTGCAAACCGTGACTCTCAGCCACAAACCGAGGGCATCGCCACGCCCGCGAGACCCTGCCGAACAAGAGGATGTAACATATGTGGGGAAAATTCCAAAACAAGTCCCCAGAATGACGAGTTAAAGCGACACAGTAACATTTTCTTCGTTCTACATTTTTACATTGAATCCTGATGGGAGATATCCGGCGTTGTCGCCAAACAGCGCACCCTGGTGTCCAAAGTTTACCTCCGACTGCTTCCAAACCCATACATTCTGAAAGAGGACAAAAATCCCTACAAAAGTATGGTATTTTTATCCACATACTCCCCCGATAAGTATAGATTAAGAGCAGTTGTTCGCAAAATCTTTGAATATAATCCTCTCTGGCTCACTCTGCCGTCAGAGTGTCCGCGCTCGGCGCAGCTGTGAAATTCTCCACTGTGATTGGTCAGTGCATCACTCCATATATGGGCAGCTTCCTGTAGCTTCAGGCTCATCACTGCTGTGTGATTGACAGCCTGTCATGTCCTGCAGTTTGACCTGAGAGTGACCTCACCAGTCATTCTCAGGTCAGGTTACTCTCATGTGACCTGACCTCACTCTCATGTCTCATGTTCTCCTGTCATGAGGACATGCAAAACCTGTACGAGGTCTGGCCTGAGACATGTAATTCATGTCGGTGAAAGTTTGTGAAAAACCTTTATTGCATCATTCACACCTTCGTTCACGCCGACAAAGGCCGGGCCTCCTAGGCCCGGCACTCCACCAGGTCAGTCTCATGTCCCACACTGACCTCCGTAGGAGGCCTGGCCTGAGGCCATATAATTCATGTCGGTGGAAGTTTTTGAAAAACCTTTATTGTGCCATAAGTGCTGTGTCCTTTACACTACGATTGAAGTAAGACCAGATTCAGGATCGGGGCCATCTGGGGAGTACCTAACAGACATTTTCAGGCAGCTCGGCTAGCTTGCGGCTTAGCATGCCTGCTAATATGGTCGCAAACATTGTCTGATTGAGCCGAAATTTGGTAGGTAGCCTAATGGGGTTGCTGCGATCACAAATCACTAGCTAATTAGCTGGTTTTGACGCCGTTTTTTCAAAATAAAAGTCATGAATTTTTTTTTTTTTTTTTATTATTATTTAAGGAAATATTTTGAACCGTTCATAGCCACCCCCCCGACGGGCAATCTCGAGGTCCCGACCAATGCTGCTTGCAGCTTTAATTAGGGACCTCGCCAACGGGTGGGCCCTAGGCCCAGCCAACGGCAGGTCTCTTTTGGAATTCGTCGTCGCCAAAAGTGTGGGGCCTCCGCAGGAGGCCCCACACTCATCCAGAACTCTCCTGACCCCCTCAGAGTGGCCGCGCCCCCGAAGGGGGCGCGGCCACTACCTGGTGGCGAAATTATATATTGTTTTTCGAATGTTTCTTATTATTATATATTTTTCTTTTTCGTTACGCTCATATTTGACCCCCTAGCCACGCTCAAAAACTCACCAAATTTGACAGGCTCGTGAAAAATCGCATAGAGCCGGTGACCATGTCAAAACATTCCAGGAAAATCCAAAAATGGCTCTCTAGCGCCACCTAGAAAATTTAAATCGCCCGCCACAGTCCGTAGGAATGTCGTAGAGAAATGTCGCGAATACGAAATGTCTTCGTCTACTCGAGCCCTAAGTCCCACGCACTCTAACTTTTGACCTAACTCCAACAGGAAGCCGGCTATTTGCCTTTCAAAGTAAGGTGTTCACCCAAAAAAGGCAAAAAAAGGCCGAAACGGAAAATCTAAACCATCATAGGGCGAAGGTCGTATCGGTTAAATTGAGATATACAAAAATAGAGGAGATTGTTTACTACAATAATTTAGAGGGAATTTTTCTTACCTAGTCCAGTTTAATTTTTATTAGCCGTCCAAGCTCCCCACCCCCTAATCGCCTTTTTGGCTCCTGTCATCCATTAACATGGGGAAACCGAAAATTCTCGCCGAAAATCAACGATTTTAAACTCCCCGAACTACTCTTAACTGTTTGCAAACCGTGACTCTCAGCCACAAACCGAGGGCATCGCCACTACCGCGAGACCCTGCCGAACAAGAGGATGTAACATATGTGGGGAAAATTCCAAAACAAGTCCCCAGAATGACGAGTTAAAGCGACACAGTAACATTTTCTTCGTTCTACATTTTTACATTGAATCCTGATGGGAGATATCCGGCGTTGTCGCCAAACAGCGCACCCTGGTGTCCAAAGTTTACCTCCGACTGCTTCCAAACCCATACATTCTGAAAGAGGACAAAAATCCCTACAAAAGTATGGTATTTTTATCCACATACTCCCCCGATAAGTATAGATTAAGAGCAGTTGTTCGCAAAATCTTTGAATATAATCCTCTCTGGCTCACTCTGCCGTCAGAGTGTCCGCGCTCGGTGCAGCTGTGAAATTCTCCACTGTGATTGGTCAGTGCATCACTCCATATATGGGCAGCTTCCTGTAGCTTCAGGCTCATCACTGCTGTGTGATTGACAGCCTGTCATGTCCTGCAGTTTGACCTGAGAGTGACCTCACCAGTCATTCTCAGGTCAGGTTACTCTCATGTGACCTGACCTCACTCTCATGTCTCATGTTCTCCTGTCATGAGGACATGCAAAACCTGTACGAGGTCTGGCCTGAGACATGTAATTCATGTCGGTGGAAGTTTGTGAAAAACCTTCATTGCTGCATCATTCACACCTTCGTTCACGCCGACAAAGGCCGGGCCTCCTAGGCCCGGCACTCCACCAGGTCTCTCCATCGTCCCACACTGACCTCTGTAGGAGGCTTGGCCTGAGGCCATGTAATTCATGTCGGTGGAAGTTTTTGAAAAATCTTTATTGTGCCATAAGTGCTGTGTCTTTTACACTAGAATTGAAGTAAGACCAGATTCAGGATCGGGGCCATCAGGGGAGCACCCAACAGACATTTTTAGGCAGCTCGGCTAGCTTGCGGCTTAGCATGCCTGTTAGCATGCGAGGAAACATTGTCTGATTGAGCCGAAATTTGGTAGTTAGCCTAATGGGGTTGCCGCGATCACAAATCACTAGCTAATTAGCTGGTTTTGACGCAGTTTTTTCAAAATAAAAGTCATAATTTTTTTTTTTTTTTTTTTTTATATTTAAGCAAATATTTTGAACCGTTCATAGCCACACCCCCGACGGGCAATCTCGAGGTCCCGACCAATGCTGCTTGCAGCTTTAATTATTATTATTCTGCTATATTTGTTTTTTTTCACCGTTACACTCATATTTGACCCCCTAAACACGCTCAAAAACTCACCGAATTTGGATGGCTCGTGAAAAATCGCATAGAGCCGGTGACCATGTCAAAACATTCTAAGAAAATCCAAAAATGGCTCTCTAGCGCCACCTAGAAAATTGCAATCGCCCGCCACGGTCCGTAGAAATGTCGTAGAGAAATGTCGCGAATACGAAATTTGTTCGTCTACTCGAGCCCTACGACTCACGCGCTCTAACTTTTGACCTAACTCCAACAGGAAGGCCGCTATTTGCCTTTCAAAGTAAGGTGTTCGCCCAAAAAAGGCAAAAAAAGGCAGAAACGGAAAATCTAAACCATCATAGGGCGAAGGTCGTATCGGTTAAACTGAGATATACAAAAATAGAGGAGATTGTTTACTACAAATATTTAGAGGGAATTTTTCTTACCTAGTCCAGTTTAATTTTTATTAGCCGTCCAAGCTCCCCACCCCCTAATCGCCTTTTTGGCTCCTGTCATCCATTAACATGGGGAGATGGAAAATTCTCCCCGAAAATCAACGATTTTAAACTCCCCGAACTACTCTTAACTGTTTGCAAACCGTGACTCTCAGCCACAAACCGAGGGCATCGCCACGACCGCGAGACCCTGCCGAACAAGAGGATGTAACATATGTGGGGAAAATTCCAAAACAAGTCCCCAGAATGACGAGTTAAAGCGACAGAGTAACATTTTTTCCGTTCTACATTTTTACATTGAATCCTGATGGGAGATATCCGGCGTTGTCGCCAAACAGCGCCCCCTGGTGTCCAAATTTTACCTTCGACTGCTTCCAAACCCACACAGTCCGAAAGAGGATACAAATTCCTACAAAAGTATGGTATTTTTATCCACATACTCCCCCGATAACTATGGATTCAGAGCAGTTGTTCGCAAAGTTCTGGAATTCATCTTCACTCTCTTCCACTCTAGCTCTGACACTTAACGAGCCAAAGTGACGTGCACCTGCTGTGAAATCCTACAGCAGGATTGCGCAATCCTGCTCCGGGGACCGGGGGAGGGGGAGGGGGAGCATCTCAGTGACATTTTCAGGATCTCATAGGCCTAGCATGCCAGTTAGCATTTTAACAAACATTATCCGATTGAGCTGAAATTTGGTAGGTGGCCTAATGGGGCCGCTGCGGTCATGAATCACTACATAATTAGCTGGTTTTCAGCCGTTTCTTTCAAAATAAAAGTAATTAAAAAAATACTATTTTTTTAAAAAGATAAAAAATAATCATTAACTGGTCTAGAGTATCGTGGCCACCCCGACGGGCTTGAGCCACAGTTTACGAAAGGCCAGGCCACAGGCCTGGCCAATGCCAGCTTCCTTTTGTAATCCGTACACAACTGACAAAGGCCCTCAAATTCATGTCGGTGGAAGTTTTTGAAAAACCTTTCCTGTTCCATAAGTGCAGTGTCATTCACACTAGAATTGAAGTAAGACCAGATTTGGGATCGGGGCAACCTGGGGAGTACCACACTGAGATTTTCAGGTGTATCCGCTAGCTTGCGGCATAGCATGCCCGTTAGCATGCTAGTAAACATTGTTCGATTGAGCTGAAATTTGGTAGGTGGCCTAATGGGGGTGCTGCGGTCACAAATCACTAGCTAATTAGCTGGTTCCGACGCCATTTTTTCAAAATAAAAGTACACATTTTTTTTTTTTTTTTTTTTTGCTTAAATAATATTTTTTTTAATTAACCGTTCATAGCCACCCCCCCGACGGGCAATCTCGAGGTCCCGACCAATGCTGCTTGCAGCTTTAATTTTGTTTTATTTCCCTTTATTCCATATATGTATATATTTTCCAAATTTGGAATTAGTTCCCTTGTTTGGGTATTTCTTTGTGTCCCTAAGTCTGGGTTTATTACCTTTGTTGAGGTTTGGTATTTTTAGAGGGTTAGGGTTAGGGTTTGGGTTGGGGTTGGGGTTAGGGTGGGAAAAATGGATCCAGCTTCCCCCAGTAGTACACTGTTTGTGTCCTATGAGTGGGCTGGTGGTGCATGGGCCGTCCAGGCTGCCCTGTTTCAAGGTTGCCCTCAGTACGCTCGGCAGAGTTTTAGGGCGGGTTTGTTTAGTAATTTTGATTTAGTCCAGCTGGATGCTGGGTGTTTAGTTTGTGAATCCATTTCCTTTCTGTTTGTTGTCTTTGTTTTTGTGTCCAGTTGATGTTTTGTTGTAGGCCGCTTACTTCTAGTGCTTTTAGGCCGTGTTGTAGGAAGTGCTGGACTATGTGTGTGTTGGTCTCTTTTTTGTTTTTGATGTTGTATTTGTGTTGTATTATGCGGGTTCTGATTGTGTTTCCTGTTTCTCCTATGTATTGGATCCCACATGTGCTGCAAGTAATTATGTATACGCAGTTTTTGGTGTCTATGTTTAGTTTTTGGGGAATGGCAATTACTTCTTTTGTTGTTCTGTTTTTTACCAATCTTTTTTGATGCTCATGTTGGTGTTTTGGTTTGTGGGGTTGGTTTGTTTTAGGTGGGAGTTTGCTTTTAACTAGGAAATCTTGTTGGTTTTTGTTTTTTCGGTAGGCTGAGATAATTTTGTATTCTGCGAGTGTGGGGCATTTTTGTTGAGTGGCCTCAAAGTTTTTTTTGATGTTGTGGTTTACATTAACGCTAAGTTGGGAGTATGTTGTTATTAGTGGGATCGTTTTTTTTGGTTCTCTTTGTTTGGTTTCCAGGAAGGTGCGTTTGGCCTTTCTCAGGAAGCTTCGTGAGTATCCCCTCTTTCTTAGTGCTGTGGATAGGGTCTGGGTTGCTTGTTCAAAGTCTGAGGTTTGGCTGCAAATTCTGTGGAATCTCAGTAGTTGGGATTTTATCAGGCCTCTAAAGGTGTGTTTGGGGTGGAAGCTGTCCTTGTGTAGGAGTGCGTGTGTGTCTGTGTCTTTGAAATGTACTTTGATGTCTAGTGTGTGGGTGAGGTTAAAATTGGGACCCTTGTAGGTGGTTGTGTCTAAGAAGTCCATTGTGTCTGGGTGTGTCGTGTGTTTGAGCTTGATGGAGGTATGGTGCGTATTTAGTGTTTGTAGGAATTGTGTAAATTTGTCTGGGCCATGTGTCCATGTGCCCCAGATGTCGTCCAAATATCTAAAGTAATGTGTGGGTTTGTGTGTGCATTTTGCGAGGGCTGCTTCCTCCCATTCGGCCATGTATATGTCTGCATAGGCCGGTGCAAACTTTTTCCCCATTGCAGTTCCTTTAATTTGCAGGTAAGTTTCCTGGTTGAATTGGAAGTCATTTTGTGTGAGGTTGATGTGTAGGAGTTCCAATATTTCTGTGTCTGGTCTGTTTTGGTCCGGGTATTTATCAAACCACTTTCTGACTGCCCTGAGGCCATCTGTGGTTTCTATGTTGGTGTAGAGGTTGTCTACATCCAGGCTAAATAGAATGGCTGTCTGTGGGACCCTGGTGTTTTTGATTTTGGCTACAAAATCATAGGTGTCCTTGATGTAACTGGGGTGATGGTTTGACAGAGGATTTAGGAAGTGGTCTATGTATTCAGCTGTCCTGTAGGATTCGCTGTTGAAGTCTGAGACTATAGGTCGGCCTGGTGGGATCTCGTATGGTTTTGGCCATGTGTCGGGTGTTTTGTGGATTTTTGGGAGTAGGTAAAATATTCTTGGTCTGGGCTTTTCTGTGCCTCTAAGGTATTGGCTTTGTTTGTGGTTTATGTAGTTTTTTTGTATCAGTGTTTGTATGATTTCCTCGATTTTTTTCGCTGTTTCTAAGTATATTGGTTCTTTTAGTTTTTTATAGTATGCTGGGTTGTTGAGTTGTCTCTCTGCTTCCCAGATGTATTGTTCCCTATCTAGAATTACTATTGCGCTGCCTTTGTCTGCTGGTTTGATTACTATGTCCTGGTTTGTGGCTAATTTCCTAAGGGCCGTTACTTCGTTTTGGGTTAAATTTTGTGGGTCCCTGTGGTGTTCTGTCAAATTGGTCATTAGGTTCCTGTCTTGTGAAATTAGGCTGTTTATTTCTTCCTGGATTTGCCCTGTTGTTGGTTCCCATGTGGATTTAGGTGTAAATGGTTTCCTAGTATTGTTTCCTTTTCCGTGGAAGAAGGTTGTTAGTTTTAGTCTCCTGTGATAAATTATGTCCTGTCTAAGATTATTCCTTTGTTCTTTGTGGATGTCCAGTGTGGGGACGAAGGAGAGTCCTTTTTCTAATAATTTTTGTTCGTTTTCTGTTATTTCAAAGTTTTCAGCCAAAAGGATGATATTTTTACTCCCCTCCTTAGGTAGGCTTGTGGGGATTTTCAGTTTAAATGGGTCAGCCAATGTTCTAGCATTTTTTCTGCTGTTCTTTTTGTCCAGTGAAGCTGGTCTTCTGCGGTACAGAAGTGTTCATCTGGGAGTAGTGGGATGTGGTTTTTATCCCTTCGGATGTAGTTGTTTAGTTCATCTAAGTTTTTGCGTTGTTGTTCTATTAGTGTGTGTGAGTAGTTCACACAGGGGATGTGGATTGTGGCCTCTGGGAAAGTTTGACGGGCTGCTCTCTTAGCATTTCGGGTTTGTTTTATAGTTGTCTCTTTTGGTTTGTTGTCCCTGCTATTTATGCCGAAGGAGAGGATAATCTTGTTAACCCTTCTGCTCCTTTCGGTCGTCTCTAGTAGGGGTGTTACGTGGGAGAATTTGGCTCCTGGGTAACTGTCAATTTGCACATTTTTGTGGTCAAAGGCTGGAAAGTTTGATAGATTAGAGTCTCCAATGATCAGGCATGCCTGTCTTGCTTTTAGGGTCCAATCTATATTTTTCCGGTGGGTATTTGGGTGGCGGGTTGGATTTTTCAGTATTGGTGTTCTCTGGGGCTCGGGGGGGGGGAGGGGAAGGCGAGGTGGGGGGGGGGGGGGGGGGGAGGCGAGGTGGGAGGAGAGGGAGAGGTGGGAGAAGGGAAGGAGAGGTTAGGGTTAGGAGGAGGGGGGGAGGAGCTTGAAACTGCTTGAACCTGATGAACACATCATTTAAACTTGAATTGAGAAAGTACTAGTTTGTTCTAATGAAATACAAACTTTATTCCAAAATCACTCTATATCCCGTGTGGAGCATCATTTCGACCACTCCTGATGAAATGAAAATAGCAGTTACTCCACTAAATATAATTGTTTGAAAGTGCTTGCAACTGCTAAGTCCATCATGTTTAAACTTGAATTGAGAAAGTACTAGTTTGTTCTCATGAAATAAAAACTTTATTCCAAAATCACTCTATATCTCGTGTGGAGCATCATTTCGGCCACTACTGATGAAATGAAAATAGCAGTTACTCCACTAAATAAAACTAGTTGAAACTGCTTGAACATGATAAACACATCATTTAAACTTGAATTGAGAAAGTACTAGTTTGTTCTAATGAAATAAAAACTTTATTCCAAAATTACTCTATATCCCGTGTGGAGCATCATTTCGGTCACTCTTAATGAAATGAAAATAGCAGTTACTCCACCAAATATAATTGGTTGAAAGTGCTTGCAACTGCTAAGTCCATCATGTTTAAACTTGAATTGAGAAAGTACTAGTTTGTTCTAATGAAATAAAAACTTTATTCCAAAATTGCTCTATATCCCGTGTGGAGCATCATTTCGGTCACTCTTAATCAGAATCAGAATCCTTTTTATTGCCATTGTTTGTGAACAGGTTCACAAACTAGGAATTTTTCTTGGTGAGATGTGCATTAAACATAAAAACATACACTTGGTTTAGATAAAAGAAAAGCTAAAAACTTTAAGCTATAAGGCTTAGGAATATACAAATAAATAAGCTAAAAATAAGAGGTAAAATATAAAATATGGTACACGGCAACAATGGACATAGAACAGCAGGAACAACAGGATGGAATTACTTACGGTGCATAAGGTGATGGAGTGATAAAAAGTGATACAGTGATAAGTGGTGCAGTGGATCTTAGAGTCATTAAGTCTTTGTATTGTTCATGAGTCTGACAGCGGTGGGGAAAAAACTGTTCAAGTGGCGGGATCTCTGGGTCTTGATAGACCGCAGCCTCCTGCCTGAGGGGAGAGGGGTGAATAGTCCGTGTCCAGGGTGAGAAGGGTCAGCAGTGATCCGACCCACACGCCTCCGGGTCCTGGAGATGAACAGGACTTGGAGAGATGGGAGCTGACAGCCAATCACCTTCTCAGCAGCACGCACAATGCGCTGCAGTCGGTACGTGTCCCGGTCTGTGGCTCCGGGGTACCACACTGTGATGGAGGAGGTGAGGATGGACTCGATGATGGCCGTGTAGAACTGCACCAGCATCTTGGTCGGCAGCTTAAGTTTCCTCAGCTGCCGCAGGAAGAACATCCTCTGCTGGGCCTTCTTGATGAGGGAGCTGATGGTTGGCTCCCATTTGAGGTCCTGGGTGATGGTGGTACCCAGGAAACGGAAGGAGTCCACAATGGAGATGGGGGGTGGGGGAGTCTGTCAGGGTGAGGGGGGACGGAGGGGCTGTGTCTTTCCTGAAGTCCACGATCATCTCCACTGTCTTCTGGGCGTTCAGCTCCAGGTTGTTGTGGAAATGAAATGAAAATAACAGTTACTCCACCAAATATAATTGGTTGAAAGTGCTTGCAACTGCTAAGTCCATCATGTTTAAACTTGAATTGAGAAAGTACTAGTTTGTTCTAATGAAATAAAAACTTTATTCCAAAATTGCTCTATATCCCGTGTGGAGCATCATTTCGGCCACTCCTAATGAAATGAAAATAGCAGTTACTCCACTAAATAAAACTGGTTGAAACTGCTTGAACCTGATAAACACATCATTTAACCTTGAATTGAGAAAGTACTAGTTTGTTCTAATGAAATAAAAACATTATTCCAAAATTACTCTATATCCCATGTGGAGCATCATTTCGGCCACTCCTAATGAAATGAAAACAGCAGTTACTCCACTAAATAAAAGGTTAAACATGATGGACTTAGCAGTTGCAAGCACTTTCAAACAATTATATTTAGTGGAGTAGCTGCTATTTTCATTTCATCAGTAGTGGCCGAAATGATGCTCCACACGAGATTTAGAGTGATTTTGGAATAAAGTTTTTATTTCATTAGAACAAACTAGTACTTTCTCAATTCAAGTTTAAACATGAAGTGTTTATTAGGTTAAAGCAGTTTCAACCTCTTTTATTATGCTAGGTTTGACTGTTATGGTCTTTTCATCAGTTGTGGCCGAAAAGATGCTTCAGACGAGATACTGAGTATGTTTTTAGAATAAAGTTTTAATTTCATTAGGACAAACTCGTACTTTCACTATTCAAGCATCTACCCAGATAAATGTACACTAACACAACTATTGCTCACCCAAGGTGCTAAAAACACTTTGTTATAGTTGCGAGGTTACAATTTGTATAGACTACAGAAGTGAAAGCCACAGGTGTAACCATCACCTGTGCATTAACAACATTTTCGCACTTTTCGAAACACAGCTTTTGCGTGACTCCTACCATGAGTCGTCAGAGACACTGCGTGCTCAGAGCAAAGATACCTCGGGAGCCACATGACCCAGTTGAAGACTGTTGTCGCCGGTCTTCTATGCCTGTCTACACAGGAGAGAAGAAACCTCAACAGCGAGTTGCTATGACACACTGATGGATATCAGTGCTCTCAGCCGCACCACCACGTGGTCTCGCAGCTCTTTCACTCCTTTTCAGGAGAAGGAACATTGTAATTTTCCAGCACCTCACAGTGCTATCAGCTCCCTCACTCTATCCACCGGAGAGAACCAGGATGTTCTAGCTCAGATGATTCTGACCATTCCGATGTCCCAAGGGTACCTGGTCTTTGGACCAGCCAGCTTGAGTCCCTTGCAGAGGACATACAGCAGTTCGAACCAAACAACCCGGAAATTCGTGTAGCGGACTACCTGGGGGAGGTTGAACGCTGCCTCTTCAACCTGCCTCATCCTTTGTCCCGAGAGAAGCTTACGCTTCTCTGGAAGATGACATCCAGGAGTGTCCATGTTTACATAGAGTCCCTCCCATCTGCCATCAGAGACCATTACTCAGCCCTCTGTCATGCGCTTAGGGAAGCAGGATCATCTGCACAATGATCCTGCCTCTGCAAACTTTGGTGCATTTACAATCACTCAAAAGGGGGCGGAGACTCCCAGATAGTATTTATAGGTGCCTAAGGGCTGCCTACTTCCAAGGCCACAATGCACCAGGATTGGACAAAGACCAGACTTTTAAGTCCCTCTTCGTTAACAACCTCCACAACAGTGTGTGGATCGATGTCGCCCTTTTCTGCAGGACCAAAAACCCCACCATGAAAGACCTCCGCAAACATGCGCAGATGGTGTGGGAGCTGCATCACCGTTCAGGTGAAAACTATGATGGTGATGCAGGTGTCCTGAGGTCTCAGGTGAGGAGAGGTAAGTCTAAAAACCGAGGCTGAGGTCAGACTCAAAACAACTGGGATGCAGATGTCCCACAGTGGATTAAAACCTGCATCAGAGAGGTGAAGCAGCACCTGAACCCGCCTGGTAAGAAGGGACCTGGCTCCCCCTGACCGCATGACTTGGCCCCTCCCCTCCGCACACAAAGTTCATTTTGGCAGGAGGAGGAGATCCAGGAGGTGAAAGAGGCCCATTTGACATTCTTGGGTAATCTTGGCTATGCCAACCACAGATACACTTCAGTGGTGGTAGGGGTTGTTGACACTCTCTCACTGCTTGGTACTGGGTCAGAAATCCCCCTCATGTGTTCAGACACCTTCGCACGGGTTTCTAGAACCACGCTTGCGCATGCCACTTAAGGAAAGCCACTTCAGGTGGAAGAGTGTAGCATAAACAACCGAGGCTTCACTCAGGACTTGCACCACATCACTCAATGTGTCTGGGTCAACAGCTTTCCAGGACATGTCAGCGACGCATCCCATCCACGTCACTGATCTGGACACAGAAGAACTGCTTATTGGTCAGGACATCCTAAACCGACTCGCTGCCACCAAACGGCGCCTTTGGTCCCAAGTCGTCAGCCCGACTCCCATTGGCTAAGAACTAGGCCACCCAGCTTCTAACAGCAATCGTTCAGCCAACCCACGGGTCCAAAATCTGACACCTGGTCAGATTAAAGTGACCGCATTTCCACCTTTAGAGATGTTAACTGACAGTTCATTCCACAATCTTGAACTAATTCTCATCTCATTGACAATCTGCCTTCGTCCCTCACCAGCGACGACACGCATGACACAACTCTCCTCATTTCCACAACCAAAACCATCACCAGCGCTCACCATGTTAACCTTGAACAGGTTCTTGATGGTACAAAACCGAGGACCGAAGGTGACATGGTTGTGCACGCTCCAATGACTCAACCAGAGAATACAGACATTTCAGGTAAACAGACCATGTCTGTACCAGAAGAACCTTATTCAGGCTTCGAGTCAAAGACCGAGCAACGCTCTGCTGAGGCTCGCGCTTTACCACAACAGAAACAAGGAGATGCATTTGTATGAGGAGGTCTCCCACGGTTATCACACGATCTTCGCAAGGGACTCGCACCAAAGAGGGGGGGGGGGGGAGTCACAGACATCCACCCAGTGCGCGTCCCCACTGACCTCGAGGCAATGCCGTCTTCTGAAACCCAGTACATACCCTTTCTAGCTGACGGGGTCAAGCGGTCCTGGTTCACTGGTTTGAAACAGCCTGCGCTCCAATCTCACACCTTCCCTGTTATTCAAGATTGTTATATCTAAAGAGAAACATTAATCAATGTAAATAACACTTTTTTTGGCATTAACTATTTCCAGTTTAGCTGGTGGTGGCCCAATGTCATTATTATTTGATAAATAACCAATTTATTATAATGAATAATTTTTCATGAATAAATTGTTTTTGATAAAATGTTGCTCCGTGCTCTTGTTTATCTTCCAACATGTGAGATGTTGTTGATGAATACACAGCACAGTTCCACAGTAACCAATGTGTTTTACACAGCCACTGTTCTTTGTGTCAACATGTAGGTCCAGAACACAACTAAAGACGATGTCTCTAGACATCCAGAAGACTTCCTCAGAAGAGCCTGAATGAAAGTTTTTTGAGATGTCTTTCTTGAACATTATATTGACGTCTTGTCTGGACGTCACTGAAAATACGTTTCAAAAGAAACAGAACACGTCATCAGTCTACCACGGGACATACACAGAGTCAGTTTAGTATTACCATTAACATGCATTTAATTGGACTATGGAAGAAAACCAGAGAACCCTGAGGAAACACATGCACACACAAGTTAATTCCACAAACACCTCCAGGTGGATTTAAACCCACGATTTTCTGTCTGTAGCCATTGAGACAATTTGACCATTGTAATTGATAGAGCTGATAAAACATTTATTTGGTATATAGTTGTAATCTCAATATGAAAGGTTGTAGAAATTAATCATGCCCAAAAACTCCTGCAGGGCCTTAACCGAGGCTGGACGAGGGAAATCTGTCACCGCTTGCACCTTAGAAGGCAACGGAATGGCACCCTGAGTTGAAATACGATGACCCAAAAAGTCAATCACAGGCAGACCAAACTGGCACTTAGCAGGGTTGACAATAAGGCCATGTTCCTCAAGGCCAGACCTGGGCATTTTAAGGCCCGCGGGCCAAATATGGCCCGTGACCCGATTCTGACCGGTCCGCGAAAGGTTGCTTAGAATTAAGAAAACAAAAGCTTCTTTCGAATTTTAATGCGTGGACTAAAACCATCGGCTGTATAAACTAAAACGGAAATGCTTTTACTTTGAAGCCTGTTTATTTATGAACAGTGTACGTAACCTACGTACGTCGTATACGTACCCCGTAAAACAAGTCAATCAGTGCATGTGATTAGCGGTCATTGTCGCCCCTCAATGATGTACGGGCACGTCAAGAAAAGAAAGGTGGATGCTGAAGGCCGAAATTTCAAGAAGATTTGGAGCACTAAATATTTGTTTACTGAAGTCGGTGGTAAACCCGTCTGTTTAGTTTGTGGTGAGCACGTCGCCGTGTTTAAGGAGTATAATGTGAGTCGGCATTATGAGACAAAACACGCGGAGAAATACAGACACTTGGTGGAGGCTGAGAGAGCGCGAATATCAGAAGACTTGCTAGCAAAGCTAGCAAAACAACAAGGCTGTTTTAGCAAGCTACACACAGCCCGGGATGCAGCGACCAAGACCAGCTTCGTCATATCCCACAAAATCGCTAAAAACAGCAAGCCGTTCTCGGATGGCGAGTTTGTGAAAGAGTGCTTGGTGGACTCTGCCGCGCTAATATGCCCTGAGAATAAAGAAGCATTTGAAAAAGTCCCGCTGTCCAGGCGAACCGTCACCAGAAGGGTGGAAGGAATCGCGGAGAATCTCGAATGTCAGCTCAAAAGTGGAGTTGAAAGTTTTGACTTTTTCTCTTTGGCTTTGGATGAGAGCTGTGATGTCCGTGACACTGCCCAGTTACTGGTGTTTCTCCGGGGAATAAGGCAGGACTTCAAGATTACGGAGGAGCTGGCAGCATTGAGGTCAATAAAAGGAACGACAACGGGAAGCGATCTGTTCAAGGAGGTCGATGCATGCATGGTCAAGCTTGGACTGAAATGGGACAAACTGGTAGGTGTCACTACTGATGGTTGTCCGAATATGACAGGAAAACATGTCGGACTTTTGAAACAGATCCAAGATAAAGTGACTGAACTCGGCACAGAGCATCATTTAGTGTTGATACATTGTATTATACATCAGCATGTACTGTGCAGGTCTGTGCTAAAACTTAACCATGTTATTGATGTTGTAACAAAAACGGTTAACTTTATCAGGGCACGAGCATTAAATCACAGGCAGTTTGTTGCACTTTTAGAGGAGCATGAGAATGAACATGGTGACATCATGTACCACACAGCTGTCAGATGGCTCAGTCTGGGCAAAGGGCTCAAAAGATTTTGGGACCTGAAAACAGAGATTCAAGAGTTTTGTGAGATGAAAGGCAAAAACATCCCCGAGCTTTCAGATATGAACTGGATGGCAGATTTTGCATTTGCTGTTGATGTGACGGCACTGATGAATGAACTGAGCACTAAACTGCAAGGCAAGGGCCTTTTCGTTCATGACATGCATAACCTGGTGAAGGCTTTTATGAGAAAGTTGCTGTTTCTTTCAAGTCAACTACAGAACAACACTCTCACTCACATGCAAACCCTTAAAGAAGTCAGACCATCAGCTAATCATCTCTGCAGGTACTCCTACCATGAGTCGTCAGAGACACTGCGTGCTCAGAGCAAAGATACCTCGGGAGCCACATGGCCAAGTTGAAGACTGTTGTCGCCGGTCTTCTATGGCTGTCTACACAGGAGAGAAGAAACCTCAACAGCGAGTTGCTATGACACACATCCATCAGTGCTCTCAGCCGCACCACCACGTGGTCTCGCAGCTCTTTCACTCCTTTTCAGGAGAAGGAACATTGTCATTTTCCAGCACCTCACAGTGCTATCAGCTCCCTCACTCTCTCCACCGGAGAGAACCAGGATGTTCTAGCTCAGATGACTCTGACCATTCCGATATCCCAAGGGTACCTGGTCTTTGGACCAGCCAGCTTGAGTCCCTTGCAGAGGACATAGAGCAGTTCGAACCAAACAACCCGGAGATTCGTGTAGCGGACAACCTGGTGGAGGTTGAACGCTGCCTCTTCAACCTGCCTCATCCTTCGTCCCGAGAGAAGCTTACGCTTCTCTGGAAGATGACATCCAGGAGTGTCCATGTTTACATAGAGTCCCTCCCATCTGCCATCAGAGACCATTACTCAGCCCTCTGTCATGCACTTAGGGAAGCAGGATCATCTGCACAATGATCTAAAACTCTCTCTCCCTCTCTCTCTCTCGGTGCATGCTGGGAGTGCGGAAGGGCTGGGAGCGTGTGTGAGCGGGGAGCGTTTGTCACAGTTTTATGTGATTTTTGTTCTTGTTCTGTTCTTTGTTAATGTTCACAATCACTGTAGTTTAATAATCACAGAGCACCTTTTGTTTTATTTCAATCTTTCTTGGGTTTCGGTGGGTTTGTGTGGTCCGTGTTTGCCGGGGACTGGCTGCAGCCATGTCGGAGCTCAGGAAGCTCACCCGCAAACACGGGGTGCGCATCTCTGCACCTTTCCCCTGCAATGTGGAGCAGGTTGCTCTGGCTGTGGGGGAAAAGGTTTGTTACAGCAGCGTGAAGGCGGCGGCCCGGATGAACGGCGCCGTGGTGGTCTTTGTGGACCAGGTGGAGAAGGCCAACTCCGTAGTGGAGACAGGAATCACCGTGTCGGACATGTTTGTCCAGGTACAGCCGCTGTCTCAGCCGGCTGTCCGGGTCATCCTGTCCAATGTCCCTCCTTATGCGCCAGACGAGCTCCTAACTAAGGAGCTTTCCAGATTTGGCAAAGTAGTTTCCAGCTACAAAGACATCGCCTCTGGAATTAAGTCTCCGCTGCTGAAACACACGACATGTTTCAGGAGACAAGTCTTTATGATACTCAACAACCGGTGTGAGGAGCTCAGCCTCCGTTTATGTGTGAGAGTAAATTATTACGACTACATTGTTTTCGCGAGCTCAGCTGGAATGAAATGTTTCGGCTGCGGTGAGGAGGGGCACACGGTGAAATCCTGTCCGCTGTGGGCTGAGTCGACTCAGCCCGGCTCTGCGGAGACCCCCGGCGCTGCCGCCGCGGCTGCCGCCACGGCTGCCGCCACGGCTGCCGCTGCCCCGGTGCCGGGGCCGCGGGCCTCCGCCTGGGGGGGCCCCCCCCCGGCGGTGACTCCGCGGTCCGGGCTCCCGGGAGATGCGGTGGCCGGGGCTCGATCTGAGCGACCGATCGCCGCTCCTCGGGCTTCACCGAGGAGACGCATTGCTATGACCGACCAGGAGAGCACCAAGCACGGGGTGAGTGATGTAAATACACCGGGTGAATGTGTGAATGTGAGCGTGAGTGAGGAGAGTGTGTCGGGTGGGGCTGGGGAGGAGGGAGGAGGAGTGAATGGCACTGAATGCAGCGTGAATGAAACAATTGTAAATATCACTGGTGAGGTGGAGGGAGAAAAAAGAAAAGGAGAAAAAGTAGGAGACAACAAAAAAAGCGAGCTTGTTGAGGAGCAGCAGGTGGAGGAGGAAGGAGAGGAGGCAGGAAGGAGCTGCAGAGCAGAACAGGTGGAGGAGCCAGAAAAGAGTGCAGCCTGGGCTGAGCAGGTGGAGGAGGCAGAGATGGAGGAGGAAAAAAGCGCAAAAAACAAACCTACAAAAAGGAGGAAAAAAACCAAAAACACAGATGCAAAGAAAAGCTGTGGAGAGAACAGAGTGTCAGAAGACGGTGAAAGTGAATGTGTGTCAGACAGCAGTGATATTTATTTTAACAGTTCTCAAAAAACAACAAAAATACCATACAGTGCAGAAAAATTAAAAATCTTTTTACAACAGACAAAAATCAGCACGGAGTGAAAATAGAGGACCATTTCCCAGACCTCAGTCTTTTTATTTTCTCGGCCAGACTCCATATGAGCAGCAGACAGTCTGGCCTCACAGAGCAGGAGGGTTTTAGACTCAGGAAACTTGTGCTGAAAACAAAAAAGCAGCTTAGTGATGAAGCTGACAGCCAAGTTTATTTTAACTAATGTTATTGTTTTTATCCTGGTTTTAAACATCTCCTTTATTATGGATGTTTTTAAACTAGGTACTTTAAATGTAAACGGAGCCAGACATCTGAGGAAAAGACAAACAATCTATGAGACAGCCACACTCAAAAAGATAGACGTCCTGTTCCTTCAGGAAACCCATATTGATTTTAGCAATGAGGCTGAGTGGAGGCAGGAGTGGAAAGGGGAGGCCGTTTTGAGTCACCACACTCCTCTCAGTGGAGGAGTGGGCCTCCTCTTCTCCCGGGCTTTTAACCCCAACTCACTGGAGGTCCAGCACTGTGTAGGGGGGAGGTTGCTTTTAGTTAAAGCTCAGTTCCACCATTTTAAATGTGTTTTTATTAATTGTTATGCCCCAACAGCCGGTGCAGAGAGGAAGCAGTTTTTCCTCAAGTTAACTGAGGTGGTAAGTGGGTGTGGGTCGGAGGACTATTTGTTTCTGGGTGGGGATTTTAGCTGTACGGAAGACGCGGCTTTAGACCGCAACCATGCAGAGCCTCATCCAGCCTCTCAGCACGCCTTGAAGCAGCTGGTCCACTCTCAGGGCATAGTGGACGTTTGGAGAAGGATGCATCCAGACTGCCGTCAGTACACCTGGTCCCACTTTAGAGAGAGCAGGATCTCCTCAGCCAGGTTATATCGTATTTATTGTTTTAAACATCACTTTAATGTTTTTAAGAGATGTGACATTTTACCTGTTGGTTTTACTGATCATTGTTTACTTTTAAATAGTATTTGTGTCCGGAATGTTGTACCGAAAAGCGCCTACTGGCATTTTAACTCAGTTTTAACCTTAGACAGAAGTTTTAGAGAGGCTTTAGCATTTTTTTGGGAGATTTTTAGACAGAGGAAAGGTGATTTTAGCAGTCTTAGGCAGTGGTGGGACCACGGTAAGACCCAAATCAAACTCCTGTGTCAGCAGCACACCCTAAATGTCACAAGTGACATCACCAGATCTTTGAAGCAACTAGAGACCGAGATAGTGGAACTGGAACATCTAAGAGAGTCCACAGGAGATCGAGGCTATTTTGAAAGCCTCAAAAGTAAAAAAATGGCTTTAGCCGACCTGCTGAACGTTAAAGTGCAGGGCGCACTGGTCCGGTCCCGGTACCAAAATATCAATGAGATGGATGCTCCCTCTAGCTTCTTCTTCAGCCTGGAAAAAAAGAATGGCCAGGGGAAAGTGGTCCACGCACTGCTCTCAGACACGGGGCAGGAGATCTCGGAACCAAGCCAGATGAGGAAGAGAGCGGTGAGCTTCTACGCGTCCCTGTACGAGAGCGAGTACAAGGAGGAGCAAGGTCTCCTCGAGGGGTTCCTGAGGGAACTGCCTCAAGTCTCCGAGGAGACCAACGAACATCTGGAGGCCTGCCTAGAAATGCAGGAGCTGCGGGCAGCACTGCAGGCGATGCCAACGGGCAGGTCTCCCGGGATTGACGGGCTCACCGCTGAATTTTATAAAACGTTCTGGGACATCCTGGGCAAGGATGTCCTGGACGTGTTCAATGAATGTCTGGCCTCTGGTTCCATGCCAGTGTCCTGCAGGAGGGCAGTCCTCACTCTGCTCCCTAAGAAAGGGAACCTGCAGGACATCAAAAACTGGCGCCCCGTGTCATTGCTCTGTGTGGACTACAAACTCCTTTCCAAGGTCCTGGCCTCCAGGCTGGGGAGAGCTATGGAGCAGGTCATCCACCGGGACCAGACCTACTGTGTCCCCGGCAGGTCCATGGTGGATAATATCCACCTGATTCGGGGTATTTTGGAAGTCTCTAGTTCTTTGGATATAGATGCTGGTCTGATTTCAGTAGACCAGGAAAAGGCTTTTGACCGTGTTGAACACGTCTTGCTTTGGAGGGTCATGGAAAGCTTCAGTTTCAGCGCTGGTTTTATAGCCAAGATCAAGGTGCTGTACATAGACATTGAGAGTGTGCTGAAGTTCAACGGCAGTCTGTGTGCTCCTTTTAGAGTGTGTAGAGGTGTCAGGCAGGGCTGTGCTCTGTCTGGGATGCTCTATGCACTCTCTCTGGAACCCCTCCTCAATAAGATACGTTCTAGTGTGGGGGGGGGGGGGGGGGGGGGTTTACCAGGTTTTAGTGAAGGCGTGATTTTATCCGCCTATGCGGATGACCTCATTGTTTTTATCAAGAACCAGGAAGAAATAGACCTTTTAAATAAAATAATCAGAGATTTTATTGTGACATCAGCAGCGAGGGTCAACTGGGAAAAAAGTGAAGCCCTCGCTGTCGGCAGGTGGCATGGCGGTCTCCCAGTTCTTCCCCAGAATTTAACATGGAAAAGAGATGGTATAAAATATTTAGGGATACATGTGGGTGAAGAACATTTTGTTCAGAAGAACTGGGAGAACGTCACGGAAAAGATTGAGGGTAAGCTCTCCAAGTGGAGGTGGCTCCTCCCAAAAATGTCACTCCGAGGCAGGGTTCTTGTTTTAAATAATCTTGTAGCATCCCAGCTGTGGCATCGGCTCACCTGTGTAGACCCTCCTCCAGGTCTCCTGGCTCAAATTCAAAAGAAAATAATAGATTTCTTCTGGGATGGTCTGCACTGGGTGCCACAGGGGGTGCTCTTTTTAGACAGAGAGGAGGGGGGTCAGGGCCTTGTCCACTTGGCCAGCCGGACTGCCACTTTTAGACTCTAGTTCTTGCAGAGGTACCTCACAGGCCCGGCAGATCTGGTGTGGAGAGGCATGGCCAGCTGCATCCTGAGGCGTGCCAGTAAGTTGGGGTTGGATAATGTTCTGTTCCTAACTGATCCCAAATTACTAAATCTCAAGGGGCTTCCTCCATTTTATCAAAGTGTTTTTAAATGCTGGGCTCTATTTACCCATAGAAGGTGCCTGAAAGCCGACTCTCTGCACTGGCTGTTGAAAGAACCCCTGATCCACGGAGCCAGACTGGACATCAGCGGAGCAACGACTCCTGGTCTGACGGCAAGGCTGATCCAGTCTGGGACCCTCACCGTGGGTCAGCTTGTGGATGCTGTGGGGCCGGACCTGAGCAACATCAAGGCCCTGGGCTCTCTCCTGATGCTGCAGTCTGTCCGGGTGTCCCAGAGGCTCCTGGAGACCTGGAGGAGGGTCCTCACAGCCAGAGACAGGAGCCTCCTGAGGAAGTACGACCAAGGAGAACTCTCCCCGGACGCTGCAGACCCCTTCCCCGAGGTCCTGTTGAGCCCGGAGCTGGGGGGATTGTCCGGCCCCCTCCTAGAAACCACACAGCCTGAGAGACTGTCACTACACAAGGCAGACAAATGAACATTTTATCAGAACTGTGTGAAGAGCATCCACAAGGGTGGACTGAGCAACAGACCCTCCACTGTGTGGTCACAAAGACTGGGTCAGGGCGGACCGGGTCCACAGTGGAGGATCTTCTACAAACCCCGTTAAAGAAACGGACTGGAGACCTTCAGTGGAGGATTTTACATGGTGCGATCGCCTCAAACGCTTTTATCTCCATCATTAACCCTGCTGTTTTAAACAATTGTCCATTTTGTGCACAGAGAGAGACTGTTTTCCATGTTTTTATCGGGTGCAAGAGACTCGCAGGTTTCTTCACTCTTTTAACAATGGTTTTTAGTCTTTTTAGTGTTGTTTTTACTGAGAGGAATTTTATCATGGGAGCTGGCTATAAACAAAGTACAAAAGAAAAATGGCAGCTCCTGAATTTCCTCTCAGGTGAGGCCAAGATGTTGATCTACGTCAGCAGGAGGAACATGATGGAGAACAAAGAAGGGCAGGATGTCATGGAAGTGTGGCGAGTCAATGTCAAATCCAGACTCTGGCTTGAATACCGTTTTTTTAAGCAAAACAATAACCTGAATTCTTTTAAAGAGGTCTGGTGTTTTAAGAACATTCTGTGCTTTTTAAAAAACGAAGATTTGCAGTTTGCACGGTTTTTAAAAAAATGATTGTAAACAAAAATGTCTGACACACAATGTAACCGTCTTCTGACAATCTAGTGCAAATAAGTGTTTTAAAAATCAAAAAAAAAATCTCTCTCTCTCTCTCTCTCGCCCCGCTTCCTCATTAGTTTTAATGTTGTTTTTTTTCCGGAATAAATGTGAATGTTTGATGAGAGGCTGTATCTGGCAGCATGAATCACTCATTGAGTAAAAAGAAAAAAGTGATGGCACGTGTCGCCCCAATTAATCCCTAAAACACAAGAGCCTCTAAACGTATTGAGAACAGGTAGGAAGCATGTTACAAGCTAATAAAACTAGTAAACAGAGTCCATGTGTGTATCAGTGAAAGTGAGCAGGTTTTATGTTTCTATGTTTCTTCAGGTGAGATGTCCAGTTCCTGGACGTTCACAGCACTTTCACGGCTGGGAGACATAGTTTGCATTGTACAGAGAGGTTCAGAGATTTCTCCGACTTTAAAACATAGTGATGAAAGCAACTGTCTGCAGAATCCATGGCAAAGCATGGATTGTCAGCCTGAAAGCGTCGGGAAGTGTCGCAATGCCAGTGCATGGCGCATGTGACAGCTGCATTTCTAGTTTATTCCATCTGATTTCTACTGTAATCCTGCTCAGTAATCCCAGTTTTTATCGAGCATACCTGTAACGAGATTACACATTTTTTTATGTACTGTAACAGATTACAGTTATATGTTTTTTGTATCCTAATTATGTAACACTGTTACATGTATTCCATTACTACCCAACCCTGGTTGCACCTAAACATGTGATACACACTCAGACCTTACTGAGACTTACTAAACTAAAGTTTTCTAGCTGTGCAATGACTTGAAGTAAAGCTCTGGTAAACAAGCTGCATGTAATGATGTTCATGTAGGTACAAACAGCCAGAAGAGTCTTTAGAGCCAGAAGTGGACAGACGAAATCACCTTGTACTGCAGGTGACAGGAGGAGCAGCAAGGTGGGCGAGATACAGGTTCTGGGAGATTCCCACAACACACTGTAGACAAAAGAAAAGTGTTAAATGCACAGGTTCCACAAGTTGAGAGACTCTTAAGATCAACACCAGGAGACACCAGATCACTTTGATTGATTGTGAGGACAACACACACGGAGTGAGGTGGTATTGAAAGGCTAATTGCAGGAGGAAAGGTTTGTTTTGTAGAATGGGTCTCTTGTATTAAATTCAATGTAATTTGGATCAAATGTCTGTTATTTTAAAAGCATGTTTTGTTGTGAGATGTAATTTAATTTAATCACAATAACCAGCCAAAGTATTTTCTATGTTTACTACGTTTAAAACTAAATGATCAACCATCTCAACAGTCATTGGTGGACATTTAATGTATATTTCATCACCTGAAGAGTCCAACTTTGCTTTACATCTTTAACTTATATACAAGTGAAATCACAGCTCTAAGTTCTTGTTACTGAATAGTCCCTAAACGGCTCACCTGTCTCTGGCTGTGAGGCCCTGTCCGGAGGGATGGATGAGCCCGATGAAACGTGGGATCAGCCGTTGGTGGAGATTTCCACTCAACCCTTTGAAGCGCTGCTCCCACGTTCCTCCACTTGGACCATGGTTTAATCGAGGAAAATCATGTCACACTGAAAAAACAATTCTGTCATTTCATTTTTGAGTGTACTTTTTTAAGATAGAGCTTCTCAGGCTGGTTTAATCAAGTAAAATCATGTTACTGTCTTAAAGGTGTACAGGAGGATTTTCTTTTTCCGGGTGGATCATCAAGACTATTGGTACTCCCAACTGTCAATCATTCTGGTGATATATTACGCAAGGCCGTCGTATGTGCTCGTCCCCAGGTAGCGTGGATCTATTAGTTTTCACTTTCTGCGCATGCGCGCTTTCAGGTGTATATGGTGAGCTACGCCTTCAGCGAGCTCGCAGTTCTCACCGGGTACTTTGAAAATGGCAGAGGGTCGCAAAAGAGAAAAAGTGTCTTCGAAGTGTATGAGAAGAAGAGAAAGGCTTCGGAAGAGAGAAACAAGACCAGAGTGTTTTTGGGAGATTCTTTCACACGATGGCGTGCGCTGAAAGCCCAGGTTGGGCTTCCCACTGATGCTTCAGTCACAAAGTGTCTACTCGACAGGTAAAGTTTGGCATTCCATTTGGAGAAATCCATTTCAAATCACTTCCAGTAAAAGTTATCTATGTCTATATTGTAACTTTCCAGGGTTGAAAAATCGTGTTACTGCCTTTAGATAGAGCTGATCAGGCTGGTTTGATCCAGAAAAGTCATATTACTGTCTTTAGATAGAGCTGCTCAGGCTAGTTTAATCTAGAAAAATTGTGTTACTGCCTTGAGATAGAGCTGGTCTTGCTGGTTTAATCTAGAAAATCACGTGCTGCTCAGGCTGGTTTAATCTTGAAAAATCGTGTTACTGCCTTTAGATAGAGCTGCTCAGGCTGGTTTGATTTAGAAAATCACGTTACTGTCTTTAGATGGAGCTGCTCAGGCTGGTTTGATTTAGAAAATCACGTTACTGTCTTTAGATAGAGCTGATCAGGCTGGTTTGATTTAGAAAATCACGTTACTGTCTCTAGATGGAGCTGCTCAGGCTGGTTTAATAAAAAAAAATAAAAAAAATCAATCCCGTTACTGTCTTTAGATATAGCATCTCAGACTGGTTTAATCTAGAGAAATCGTGTTACTGACTTTAGGTAGAGATGCTTAGTGTTGGAATTTGTTCCTGTGTTCCCCTGAATTCCTGCTTGTTCGTTTGATCCGGGAGAGGCAGGAACAGAGTTAATTTCTTCAATAGTGAATTTAATAATCACACAAACAAGAGATTACAAAAATACATATATCAGATTACATAATACGAGCTCAGACCGTTCTTCCTTGCAGACCCAAGTGTGCAGGCCAGGTTTACAATGAAGAAGGGCACAACTGCAACACGTGGTTCATATTTATACATTTGCATACACCACCTCAACCTCACATTGGTCGGTTCCTCGTGATGTATGCGTTGCTATGGTGAATTTGCTATTCCTTTGTTCCCAAAACTGCTTCAAACTGGTTCTTCTCAGAGCTTGACGTTCTGTGGGACAAAGTGACCTCTGACCTCTTATCTGTTGATCCAATCTTACCTTGACCATGTTTTTGCAAGTAGAGCACTGAGGAGACATCGCCAACCAACTTGGAATGTCCCTGAACATGGATTTATAGCTGTGTTTTCCAACTTGGGCACTGGGAGAAACCCCACTAGTGTAGAAACACAACTGAATACAATATGTCCAGTTGTCACACAGAAAACAAATGTTTAACCACTATATTCCTTCAATTCCCCTTTTGACCTCTGACCCCAGAGGTCAATAACTAGTGTCAATACAGTATGAGGCACTCTTTGTATAATAGAGGTCATATGTAAGCAAAATCAACAATCATTTTTACTCAAATAGCAACATACAAAACTTTTAAACGGTGGTGACTCCCCCTTGAACTGCAACCTTGTCGTGGTGGGGGAGTTTGAGCACCCGAATGACCCTCTATGCTATGTTGTCAGGGGACTTGCCCCTCCTGTGGGCCCACCACCTACAGAGGCGGTAGGGGTCAGGTTCATTGTGGATTGGGGGGCAGTCGACGGCAGAGGCCTCAACGACCCGATCTCCGGCCACAGAATCTGGCTATTGGGACATGGAATGTGACCTCGCTGGGGGGCAAGGAGCCCGAGCTTGTGAGGGAGGCTGAGAGATACCGTCTAGATATAGTCGGGCTCGCCTCCACTTACAGCTTGGACTCCGGAACCCAGCTCCTCGACAGGGGCTGGATACTCCACTGCTCTGGAGTTGCCCGCAGTGTAAGGCGGCGGGCTGGAGTGGGCTTGCTGATTGCCCCGCAGCTCAGCCGCCATGTGTTGGAGTTCACCCCAGTGAACGAGAGGGTTGCGTCCCTACGCCTTCGAGTAGGGGACAGGTCTCTGACTGTTGTCTCGGCCAATGCACCGAACAGCAGTTCAGAGTACCCAACCTTCTTGGAGTCCCTGGGAGGGGTGCTGGATAGTGCCCCAACTGGGGACTCCATTGTTCTCCTGGGGGACTTCAACGCGCACGTGGCCAATGACAGTGAGACATGGAAGGGGGTGATTGGGAGGAACGGCCTCCCCGATCTGAACCTGAGAGGTGTTCTGTTATTGGACTTCTGTGCCAGTCACAGCTTGTCCATAACGAACACCATGTTCGAGCACAGGGGTGTCCATAAGTGCACGTGGCACCAGGACACCCTAGGCCGGAGGTCAATGATAGACTTTGTGGTCGTGTCATCTGATCTCTGGCCGTGTGTCTTTGACACTAGGGTAAAGAGAAGGGCAGAGCTGTCAACTGATCACCACCTGGTGGTGAGTTGGATGCGCTGGACCGGGAGGAGGCCGGATAGACTCGACAGGCCCAAACGTGTTATGAGGGTCTGCTGGGAACACCCGGCCGAGCCCTCCGTCCGCGCAGTTTTCAACTCCCACCTCTGGGAGAGCTTCTCACAGATTCCGAGGGAGGCTGGAGACATTGAGTCCGAGTGGACCATGTTCTCCACTTCCATTGTTGAAGCTGCTGCTCGGAGCTGTGGCCGCAGGGTCTCTGGCGCCTGTCGTGGCGGCAATCCCCGAACCCGGTGGTGGAAACCGGAAGTAAGGGAGGAGGACTTTCGATCGGTCCCGAGGAAATTCTGACAAACCGTCCGGCGCCATAGGTGGGGGAAGCAGTTCTCCACCAACACTGTTTACAGTGGATGTGGGGAGCTGTTGACCTCAACTGGGGATATCGTTCAAGATCCCGGATACAAGCGGCTGAAATGAGCTTCCTTCGTAGGGTGGCTGGGCACACCCTTAGAGATAGGGTGAGGAGCTCAGCCACCAGGGAGGAGCTCGGAGTAGAGCCGCTGCTCCTCCACATCGAGAGGAGCCAGCTGAAGTGGCTTGGGCACCTATTTTGGATGCCCCCCGGACGCCTCCCAAGGGAGGTGTTCCGGGCATGTCCCTCCGGTAGGAGGCCTCAGGGCAGACCCAGGACACACTGGAGGGATTATGTCTCTCGGCTGGCCTGGGAACGCCTTGGGGTGCCACCGGAAGAGCTGGAGGAAGTGTCTGGGGTGAGGGAAGTCTGGGCAACTCTGCTCAGACTGCTGCCTCCACGACCCGGCCCCGGATAAGCGGCAGAAAATGGATGGATGGATGGATGGATGGACTTGGCAAGTCACATGAACAGAGAGGAGCGCTATTTCATCTCCTCCCTTGCTGTCATCTACTTCTCTGTGTTCTTCTTACTTCGGTGTACAGGGATTATTCTGCCCTTTGACGTGTGGAGCTGTCTCCTGGATTAGCCGATCCAGGGGCAACTTGCTTCAGATGGATGGAGGTTTCCTTAAGAGTGCAATGTGGTTTTCCCGCCAGAGTACACTGCGACAGATGGCACCGCATTGTTCCTCTTGTATCCAGGGTTCGACTAACGGCCGGACCCTCCTCTCCAGTACCCTGGAATAGACTTTCCTGGGGAGCCTTTGTCACTCAGCCGAACAGCGTGAGACGTCCTCTCGACGACCTTAAATCGACCCGTTCACCTGGGCTCGGACCACTTCCTCTTTATCACCCTGAGAAGTACCCAGGGGCTGGTGTTGAGGATCTCAGCCGAGTCCCCCCTGGCTGCCGGTCCCGGCAACCTGTGCAGAGAAACGAGATTCCAGACATCCCAAAACTGCGTTGTCACATCTCTCACCTGAACATAGATTTTTCTCTTGTATAGATTTGGCTAATGCTTTTTTCTGTCTGCCACTGGCGGATCAGGTGAAACCACTGCAAACAGGTCCGACTTATTGCCGCCAATGCAAACCAAACTCCTGTTGGGATTTATGGTTGGTAATTAGCATAAATAATTACTGTAAGTAATGGATTACTGAAAGTAATAGATTACTGAAAGTAATTTAGGAAAAATTGGAATTACTAATGAAGTAAACGGTTAGTTACTCATCAGCAACTCCTAGAGTAATTGAGTAATTACTCAAAAGTTAATAAATTATCAAAAATAATTTATTAATAAAAATTATTAATTTGCATAAATTGGTTATTTATCAAATAATAATTAAATCGGGGCACCACCAGCTAAGCTGGAAATAGCTAATACCAAATTTCAGTCTCGTTTGTCAAAAAGGGTTATTTAAGTAAAGTTAATATTTCTGTTTAAATATAACAATATTAAATAACAAGGAAGGTGTGAGCTTCGAGCACAGACTGTTACAAACCAGTGAATTGTCAACAATAAATACACAATGATAACCAAGAATCGATCAATTCAGTTAAAATGCGTTTATTAACAAAAAGTATTTATTCAAAAATAATTCATAAATTATTTATTAAAACAACACAATTAAGTAATAAACAATCAAACACGAAGATCTAATCTATTAAACAGCAAACACTATGTACAAAGAAAGAGGGTGTGTGTGTGTGTGTGTGTGTGTGTGTGTGTGTGTATGTGTGTGAGAGTGTGTATGAGTGAGTGTGTGGAAGCCTGAGTGGGGTGTAATGACCACGAACGTCCACCAGGTGGCGGCAGGCGTTGGAGGGTCAGTGTGTGTGGGTGTAATGACCTCGAACGGACACTAGATGGCGGCAGGCGTCTAGTTCGAGGCAGTAACCGGAACGACCACTAGGGGCGCGGCGGCGCACGGAGGGAGAATGCAATGACTCGACTTGTCCACCGAGTGGCGGTCTTTCAAGAGATTGCAATCACCAACGCGGCCACCAGAGGCGCTTAGTGTACTCTTTCTGGACAGCGTGACGTCACTGTGCTCGTGCACGGCTCGTGAGCCTGCTCGGAGCGCGCCTGGGGGCTCGTGGCTGAGAAATCCCAGGGACAGTGAACTACACACGGTCACAGAAGCGGGTGCAGCAGCGCGCGGCTGCTTTTACGCGATCGTTTATGAGGAGGAGAGGAAAAATGAAAAGGAGGGAGGGAGAAGGGCAGTGGACAGAATATGTTCAGCTCTGCACACTGTCTTGGACTACACAGTCTGGGAATGGTCTGTACAGGTTGAGAGAGCGAGCGAGCGAGAGAGAGAGAGAGAGAGGGGAGGTTCGCGTGGATGTAAATCCAACGCGCAGACACAGATTGGTTGAAACAGGGATCGGCGTCCCTGACTTCAACACAATAATAAACACACAGCAATATTACAGTCACGTTATTCTCATTGCCTGCCCAGACTCTAAGCCTTACTCAGTTTGACGAGGGTGAACGTGCTGCCGGCGGCCGGGAAAGTGCGTTGATTTCCCGGCTGGAGCTTGTTTTCTCTCTGGCGTCCCAGGTAAACAAGCTAAAATGGTCTGTGGACAGGGAAAAGTCCACAAGATGATTCCAGGATGATCAAGCGCTTCTTTTGAGGAGGGGGAGAAGAAGCGGCTTCAGGTCTGCATGCGGGAGGAGTGTGCGCTGGCAGCTGCACACTCGGACTCCGGTGAAGAAGAAAAAAAGGAAAAAGGGAAAAGTAGAAGTAGTTCCACGGTCGTTGTCGGCTCGTCCGGCCGGGTGTGGAACTCCGGGCCCGGTCAGCGGGCACACGTGGCACTTCGTCTCCGTGCGAAACGGATGCGTCCGTCTTTACGCAGGTTTCAACATTGGAGAGGCAGAAATCACCCCGGCGGGGGTGTTTTATACCTCTTGTTGTGGTTTCGTGTTACCGGTCGGCTCTGGGTCATGTGGACCAATCCTGACGGAGGGCCCGCCCTGGACCTTCCAGCTGGTGAGGGAGCTCTCAGGCTCCCCCTGCCGTTGGCCTCTAGTATTGCACCTTGGAAGGGGGGGTCCAGGGGGTGATCACGTGACCAATGGCAGACTTTTTCAGTTGTAGGCATGTGGTCCTTTGTTCTCAAAACGTGGTCTCCCCTCCCCCTTCCATGATGTTGAGTGGCCCCAACATCCCCCCTTTGGTCCGAAGAGTGGGATGCGGATCTCAGGCTTTGGAGCAAACCTGGGCCGAAACGTCTATGAGTCTGTGACTGTCCCAATGTCCTGTGGAACACAAGGTCATTTTCTGTCCAACAGTTCATACATGAGGTTATTGTCCGAGCAGGGCAAGGCTAGTCTGGGCAGGGTAAGGCTAGTCTGGGCAGACCTACTATTCCTGTTCTAACTATCTAAGCATTCATACATTTCATTTCTTACAAGTGCATCACCAGTGAAAATGAAAGAGGTAGGAAAGGGCAGGAAAGTTGAAGAACAGGAGGGAGATGGGTTAGTAGGCAGCTCGAGGACAAGTTTACAAAAGCGGAGGTACCGGATACAAGGAGTAGAGTCTGACCTGTAAACTGTGGATGTGGTTGCACCAGTGAGCAAGTGTCCAAAAGCCACCAGCCGTCTGGGGCTTTTGGTGCACCTGCTCCGGTGAGGAGTGAGAGTGAAGTGTGGTGTGTGGAGGTGCACGTGTGTGTTCCCTTCCAATACCCCAACTTTCACTACAGAGGCTTAAAACTGTACACATTATTTATGTTAATAATGGCTAAGTTTTGAAGAAATCACAACTCTTGGCTCTGTGGTTTCACAGAGGTTAAAATAGCACTGCCGAGACTGTCAGATGTATCTGTGAAGGTTGTATAACCGTGGTGGTGTTAGTCTTGAGAAATTGCTCAACCCGGGTTAGTGGAGCTAAGTAAGGTGGTTCTACCTGTACTGAAGCTGCTAACGGAGGAGCTAATCTCCCTTCGATCTCGTGTGAGATTTCTGACTATACACAGGGGTTATTTCTCCTAAACAATACTTGACTGGTCTAAGGCACGCTAAGTGGTGTTAACAGAGCTGGATATGAGTTTACAGTGACTATATTTCCCTGAATGGTTCAACTCAAGCTTTGTAACTGCTCATGTTGTCTAAGGAGGCAGGGTTAGATTTCTGATGGTGTCAGGGGTTAGTACATGCACCTGCTGGGAGCTGAGCATGCTGGCACTAAACCCTACTGATTAAAATCTGTTCTGCTCCTGGAATGGAGGTTCTCCCCCCCTCGCTAGGGGAGGAGTTAACCTTACTCCGAGGGAGTAAATCGATTGAGTGGCTCTGCGATGCAGGCCGTGACAACACTGACCTCTTCTGGCTGGTCCAGAAGGTGCAGTGTAAGGTCATTTCTCTACCAGTCATTCTTTGGAGGGAGTGGAACCTGTGGAGTGGTGTATGGTGGACCGATTGGTCACCAACACCCGTTGGAGGCTCACGTCTCCATCTGCACCACCGCTGTTGCCATACCGGAGTATGTGTGTGGTGCTGTGGTTGACTCTGTCAACCTGGGAAAATGACTAGGAGTGGTGTGGTGAATGGAGGTTGGCCTCCATTACCAAAATGTCGTACAGGGCAACCATGACACTGCGTGTGGCATGTGTGCCTGTCTGAGTCGACCAAAGATGGGAAGCTCCAGTGGCTGAACGCTTGGTTCAGAAGGAGGGCAGCAGCCGGAATGGCTGTGTCAAGATGGAGGCTCCCAAGTTATGACACGTTAGTCGGGCTCTGAGGTTTTGACTGGCGTGAACTCTCCCTGCTGGGGGTTCAGTCCCATCAGCGCCACCTATGAGCCCAATGAATTCAGCTTTGGTGCGGCCTCCCAAACTATGCTGAGAGCAAGTTTGGTTCACGCTACCAGAAGTTGATAAAGGACGTGTCGTGTCTCGGCTAAATGTTCCTCACAGGTGCAGTGACGCATGAGGAAGTCATCCACATAGATGAGGGTTGCCGTGAGCAGCAATGTTGCTCATCATGGTGTGGAGAAGGATGGTAGACACCGATGGTGGGTCTAAGTAGCCGAAGTGGCACCGGTTCCAGGCGGACGCCAAAGGAAGAAACTAGCTGCTACTGGTTAGCGGGGACCACCTTTGTGGTCCAGCACCGCTTTACCGCGTATACAGCTAGAAAGAGTATGTACTGGTGTACAGAAGATGGCGGTGCCTCGAGGTCAGTGGGGACGCACGCCAGGTGGAGGTCTGTGACCCCCCTTTCGTGCGAGACCCGCGCGAAGATCGTGTGATAATCGCGGAAGACCTCAATGAATGCATCTCCTCGTTTCTGCTGTGTAAAGCGCTAGCTTTAGCAGGGTGTGGCTCGGTCTTTGACTCGAAACCTGAATAAGGTTCTTCTGGTACAGACGCGGTCTGTTTACCTGAAGTGTCTGTATTCTCTGGTTGAGTCATCGGAGCGTGCACAACCAGGTCACCTTCAGTGCTCGGTTTTGTTCCATGGAGAACCTGTTCAAGGTTAACATGGTGAGCGCTGGTGATGGTTTTGGTTGTGGGAATGAGGAGAGCGGTGTCATGCGTGTCGTCACTGGTGGGGGACGACCGCAGGTTGTCAGTGAGAGGCACCATCAGTTCAAGATTGTGAAATGAACTGTCAGTTGACATCTCTAACGGTGGAAATGCGGTCACTTTAATCTGACCGCGTGTCAGATTGTGGACCTGCGGGTTGGCTGAACGATTGTTCAGCTCCAGAAGAGATGTGTCACAGATCACCGGCACGGGATCTGGACAGCGAGTCGAGGAGGCACATGAACCAGGGACCTTGGTTAAGGTCTGAAGTGACCATGCTGAAAGTGAGCGGTGGCTCGGAACTTTAAGCAGGCCGGCGTCGGTGGCCGATCTCTCGGACCAGCGCGCCAAAGGTGCCTCCGGAACCGAGGTTCCATCCATGTGTGCAACCCCCACGGTGTGGTGGGCGTGCAAATAAGTACTCATGTACAAAGAAGAACTCACGTCCTTCAGTGACAAGAGTAAAGAGTGGTGTGCTTGAACTGGGTCTCGGCTCGTCACCTGCAGCGGATGCTGACTATCAGGGAGCCTTGAAGTGGATTGGCTGGGGTCAAACTTTGGGAGAGACCCAAGTATTGGTAGGGGACCTCTAGACTGGATGGCATCGACTCTGCTGTTGAAAGCTTGGTGGCCTGGTTCAGGGCCAAGGGGAGTCGGGCTGGGGACTTGGGACCAAAGGCGCCATTGGTTGCAGTCCATCAGCACGGCCAGTCGGTTTAAGAGGTCCTGACCAATAAGAAGGTCCTCTGTGTTCAGGTCAGTGACATAGATGGGATGTGTCACCGACATGTCCTGGAAAGTTATGTCGACCCAGACACGTTTAGTGATGGGAGACACGTCCTGAGTGAAGCTTCTGATGGTTATGCTACACTCTTCCACCTGAAGTGGCTTTCCTAGGGCACGCATGGTTCTAGCAACCTGCGTGAAGGTGGCTGAACACATGAGGGTGATTTCTGACCCAGAATCAAGCAGGGCGAGGGTGTCTACACCCCCTACCATCACTGAAGTATATACGCGGTTGGCAGTGCCATTGCGTACAAGATCACCCAAGAATGTCAAAGGGGGCTCCTCTGTTGGTTCTGAGGGCCTGTTTGACCTCCTGGATCTCCTCCTCCTCCTCTTGACAAAGCAAACTTTGTGTGTGGAGGGGAGAGGCGACCGGCCTAGTCATGCGGTCAGGGGCCGGGAGTCCGGTTCCTCAGGGGAGCCGGGTTCCTTCTGACCAGGCGGGTTCAGGTCCTGCATCACCTCCTTAAGGCAGGTTTTAATCCACTGTGGGACGTCTGCGTCCCAGTGGTTTTGGGTCTGACCTCGGCCTCGGTTGTGAGACTTACCTCTCCGCTGGGAGTGGTGAGGTCTCGGTCTGCCTGATCTCTTACCTCTGTGCCGTTGTCCACCTCGTGGTCGAGGTTGTGGACATCTAACGGGTCCCCCATCCACAGCGAGTGCGGGGGAGGGGACCTCGTGACCTACAGGTGTCGGGTTCGTGTTTCCGGTCGCCTGCGTTCTCAGGACGCCTGCGTCACCATCATGGTTTTCACCTGAACTGTGACGCAGCTCCCACACCATCTGCGCGTGTTTGCGGAGATCTTTCATGGTGGGGTTTTTGGTCCTGCAGAAAAGAGCGACATCGAACCGCACACTGTTGTGGAGGTTGTTAATGAAGAGCGACTTTAAAGTCTGGTCTTCATCCAACCCCGGTGCACTGCGGCCTTGGAAGTAGGCGGCCCTAAGGCGCCTATAGTACTCTCTGGGAGGCTCCGCCTCCTTCTGAGTAATGGCAAGTGCACCAAAGGTTGCAGAGGCAGGATCATTGTACAGAGAATACTCTTCCCTAAGTGCATGACAGAGGGATGAGTAATGGTCTCTGACGGCAGGTGGGAGGGATTCCATGTAAACATGGACGCTCCTGGACGTCGTCTTCCAGAGAAGCTTCAGCTTCTCACGTGACGAAGGATGAGGCAGGTCGAGGAGGCAGCGTTCAACCTCCCGGAGGTAGTCCTCTATACTAACCTCCCGGTTGTTTGGGTTGAACTGCTCTATGTCCTCTGCAAGGGACTCAAGCTGGCGGGTCCGAAGACCACATTCCCTTGGGGGACCGGAATGGTCCGAGTCATCTGAGCTGGACCCCCCTGGTTCTCTCCGGTGGAGAGAGTGAGGGTCATGATGACCAAGAGGGTCTCCAGTGAGTGGAGGACCAAAGCTGACAGCACTGTGAGGTGCTGCAAAATAACTCTTTTCATTCTCCTGAAAAGGAGTGAAAGAGCTGTGAGAGCGCATTGTGGTGCGGCTAATCACCGATGGATGTGTGTCAGAGCACACCGGGACCCTGCGGTCCTTAAAGTGAAAAGCTGGGGGGACTGGGTGTCGGTTCAGTGGGATGCAGTCAACTCCCACAACACTGGGCAGGTGTCTTGTGCCACGCCCCCCTGGCTGTGTGTCAAGCCCCCCCCTCGCCATGGCTGCGGGGAAGCTTGATGCAGTCTGTCCCCCTGACGGGACAGCTCCAAGTCTACACTCACCTGTGGTGGGCGGTCCACCTGACTGGACCACCTCAGGATTGTAGAGACCTGGAGGAGGCTGTCCACCTGACTGGACAGCTTCAAGAATGCGCATAACTGGGGTCATTTGTCCATCTGACTGGACATTTTCCAGACTGCGGAGATGTGCTGCGTCTCTGCTGAGAGCTGCACCAGGTTTTACCCCAGTGTGGTTTGGCTCATTGTGCTGAGAGCCATAACCTGACTCATCGTCTGATGAATCATCAGATGATGTGTTTGTTTTGACTTCTTTCGCAGAAGTTCGGGTTAGTAACCCAATAGGTTCCGTATAAGGAGCCTGAACATCCCTGGCCTGGATCTCCTGTTGCAGGCGGGAGTTCTCCAGCTTCAGCTGGGCAGTGTTAATCCTCAGCTGCGAACTGTAAAGTTGCAGCTGGGAGAGCTGCTCTTGAGCTTCGAGAGCTTGCAGCTCGGCCTTGCGCTGGTAGAGCAGTGCAATGTGGCCTAACACATCCGGAATGGTGAGCTCTAGCTGACCAACCGGGTTCCTCACATAGCTTAACAGCTGCCTGATCTCTGCTTCACAGGTCTCTAAGCTGTAGCTGTTGAGGTTTCTTCTCTCCTGTGTGGAGAGGCATAGGAGACCAGCGACCACAGTCTGCAGGGCTGGGTCATGTGGCTCCCGAGGAGTCTCTGCTCCGAGCACGCAGTGTCTCTGACTACTCATGGTAGGAGTCACGCGAAAGCTGTGTTTTGAAAAGTGCCAAAATGTTGTTAATGCACAGGTGATGGTTACACCTGTAGCTTACAACTCTAAAGGTTGCTAATTGCTCTAACTGTAACCTCTCTCAAGTTACCAGGGTGGTTTTAGCACCTTGGGTGAGCAATAGCGGGTAAGTGTACATCTATCTCTCTGCTAGAAATAAAAGAATGCATGAAAATGCAAGAAAAAGAAGGCTTTACCACTTCACAAACACAATTGACTTTGCTTAGCAGTGCTGTAACGTGTTCTTCGAAAAACTAAGTTCTGAGAAAAACAAAGTTATCGGTTGTAAAACTAAACAGACAATTCTGGATAAACAATGCAGATATTGTGACAATACTGGTTTTAAAACAGCCTCACACGGGGCACCATTATGTTGGGATTTATGGTTGGTAATTAGCATAAATAATTACTGTAAGTAATGGATTACTGAAAGTAATAGATTACTGAAAGTAATTTAGGAAAAATTGGAATTACTAATGAAGTAAACGGTTAGTTACTCATCAGCAACTCCTAGAGTAATTGAGTAATTACTCAAAAGTTAATAAATTATCAAAAATAATTTATTAATAAAAATTATTAATTTGCATAAATTGGTTGTTTATCAAATAATAATTAAATCGGGGCACCACCAGCTAAGCTGGAAATAGCTAATACCAAATTTCAGTCTCGTTTGTCAAAAAGGGTTATTTAAGTAAAGTTAATATTTCTGTGTAAATATAACAATATTAAATAACAAGGAAGGTGTGAGCTTCGAGCACAGACTGTTACAAACCAGTGAATTGTCAACAATAAATACACAATGATAACCAAGAATCGATCAATTCAGTTAAAATGCGTTTATTAACAAAAAGTATTTATTCAAAAATAATTCATAAATTATTTATTAAAACAACACAATTAAGTAATAAACAATCAAACACGAAGATCTAATCTATTAAACAGCAAACACTATGTACAAAGAAAGAGGGTGTGTGTGTGTGTGTGTGTGTGTGTGTGTGTGTGTGTATGTGTGTGAGAGTGTGTATGAGTGAGTGTGTGGAAGCCTGAGTGGGGTGTAATGACCACGAACGTCCACCAGGTGGCGGCAGGCGTTGGAGGGTCAGTGTGTGTGGGTGTAATGACCTCGAACGGACACTAGATGGCGGCAGGCGTCTAGTTCGAGGCAGTAACCGGAACGACCACTAGGGGCGCGGCGGCGCACGGAGGGAGAATGCAATGACTCGACTTGTCCACCGAGTGGCGGTCTTTCAAGAGATTGCAATCACCAACGCGGCCACCAGAGGCGCTTAGTGTACTCTTTCTGGACAGCGTGACGTCACTGTGCTCGTGCACGGCTCGTGAGCCTGCTCGGAGCGCGCCTGGGGGCTCGTGGCTGAGAAATCCCAGGGACAGTGAACTACACACGGTCACAGAAGCGGGTGCAGCAGCGCGCGGCTGCTTTTACGCGATCGTTTATGAGGAGGAGAGGAAAAATGAAAAGGAGGGAGGGAGAAGGGCAGTGGACAGAATATGTTCAGCTCTGCACACTGTCTTGGACTACACAGTCTAGAAATGGTCTGTGCAGGTTGAGAGAGCGAGCGAGCGAGAGAGAGAGAGAGAGAGGGGAGGTTCGCGTGGATGTAAATCCAACGCGCAGACACAGATTGGTTGAAACAGGGATCGGCGTCCCTGACTTCAACACAATAATAAACACACAGCAATATTACAGTCACGTTATTCTCATTGCCTGCCCAGACTCTAAGCCTTACTCAGTTTGACGAGGGTGAACGTGCTGCCGGCGGCCGGGAAAGTGCGTTGATTTCCCGGCTGGAGCTTGTTTTCTCTCTGGCGTCCCAGGTAAACAAGCTAAAATGGTCTGTGGACAGGGAAAAGTCCACAAGATGATTCCAGGATGATCAAGCGCTTCTTTTGAGGAGGGGGAGAAGAAGCGGCTTCAGGTCTGCATGCGGGAGGAGTGTGCGCTGGCAGCTGCACACTCGGACTCCGGTGAAGAAGAAAAAAAGGAAAAAGGGAAAAGTAGAAGTAGTTCCACGGTCGTTGTCGGCTCGTCCGGCCGGGTGTGGAACTCCGGGCCCGGTCAGCGGGCACACGTGGCACTTCGTCTCCGTGCGAAACGGATGCGTCCGTCTTTACGCAGGTTTCAACATTGGAGAGGCAGAAATCACCCCGGCGGGGGTGTTTTATACCTCTTGTTGTGGTTTCGTGTTACCGGTCGGCTCTGGGTCATGTGGACCAATCCTGACGGAGGGCCCGCCCTGGACCTTCCAGCTGGTGAGGGAGCTCTCAGGCTCCCCCTGCCGTTGGCCTCTAGTATTGCACCTTGGAAGGGGGGGTCCAGGGGGTGATCACGTGACCAATGGCAGACTTTTTCAGTTGTAGGCATGTGGTCCTTTGTTCTCAAAACGTGGTCTCCCCTCCCCCTTCCATGATGTTGAGTGGCCCCAACACTCCTTTAACAAAGGGCCCCGGACTCCATGCTCCTGGAGCACCCCCCCACAGGATGTCTCAGGGGACGCGGTCGAACGCCTTCTCCAGATCCAGAAAACACATGTGGACTGGTTGGGCAAACTCCCATGAACCCTCAAGCAGCTGGTGGAGGGTATAGAGCTGGTCCAGTGTTCCACGACCAGAATGAAAACCGCATTATTCCTCTTGGATCCAAGGTTTGACTAACGGCCGGACCCTCCACTCCAGTACACTGGAATAGACTTTCCTGGGGAGGCTGAGGAGTGTGATCCCTCTGTAGTTGGAACACACCACACCACGTGGTCCCTCTCACCACAAGAGAGGGACCACGACCCCATTCTGCCTGTCCAGAGGTACCGTCCCTGCGTCACGCGATGTTGCAGGGATGAAGGGCCCCGGACTCCATGCTCCCGGAGCATGGAGTCGGTTTGCCAGAATTTCCTCGGGGCAGACCGAAAGTCCTCTTCCATGGCCTCTCCAAACTCCTCCCAGACCCGAGTTATTGCCTCCACCACAGCCATGAACTATGGGTCATGACCGAAAGAACGAGATCCCGGATACAAGCAGTTGAAGTGAGCTTCCTGCGTAGGGTGGCTGAGCGCACCCTTAGAGATAGGATGAGGAGCTTGAGAGTTGGTTTTTAGAATAAAGTTTGTATTTTACTAGACCATAGTTGTACTTCCACTATTCAAGTTTAAACATGAAGTGTTTATCAGGTTTAAGCAGTTTAATTATGCTAGGTTTGACTGTTATGGTCTTCTCATCAGTTGTGGCCGAAAAAATGCTTCAGACGAGATACTGAGTGTGTTTTTAGAATAAAGTTTGTATTTCACGAAACATACTAATACTCTCACTATTCAAGTTTTAAATCATGTGTTTATCATTTTCAAGCAGTTTCAACCAGTTTTATTTAGTGGAGTAACTGCTATTTTCATTTCATCAGGAGTGGCCGAAATGATGCTCCTCATGGGATATAGAGTAATTTTGGAATAAAGTTTTTATTTCAATAGAACAAACTAGTACTTTAACTATTCAAGTTTTAAATGATGTGTTTATCAGGTTCAAGCAGTTTCAACCAGTTTTATTTGGTGGAGTAACTGCTATTTTCATTTCATCAGTAGTGGCCGAAATGATGCTCCACACGGGATATAGAGTACTTTTGGAATAAAGTTTTTATTTCCTTAGAACAAACTAGTACTTTCTCAATTCAAGTTTAAACATGATGGACTTAGCAGTTGCAAGTACTTTCAACCAGTTTTATTTAGTGGAGTAACTGCTATTTTCATTTCATCAGGAGTGGCCGAAATGATGCTCCACACGGGATATAGAGTAATTTTGGAATAAAGTTTTTATTTCCTTAGAACAAACTAGTACTTTCTCAATTCAAGTTTAAACATGATGGACTTAGCAGTTGCAAGTACTTTCAACCAGTTTTATTTAGTGGAGTAACTGCTATTTTCATTTCATCAGTAGTGGCCGAAATGATGCTCCTCACGAGATATAGAGTACTTTTGGAATAAAGTTTTTATTTCCTTAGAACAAACTAGTACTTTCTCAATTCAAGTTTAAACATGATGGACTTAGCAGTTGCAAGTACTTTCAACCAGTTTTATTTAGTGGAGTAACTGCTATTTTCATTTCATCAGGAGTGGCCGAAATGATGCTCCACACGGGATATCGAGTAATTTTGGAATAATGTTTTTATTTCATTAGAACAAACTAGTACTTTCTCAATTCAAGATTAAATGATGTGTTTATCAGGTTCAAGTACTTTCAACCAGTTTTATTTAGTGGAGTAACTGCTATTTTCATTTCATCAGTAGTGGCCGAAATGATGCTCCTCACGGGATATAGAGTAATTTTGGAATAAAGTTTTTATTTCCTTATAACAAACTAGTACTTTCTCAATTCAAGTTTAAACATGATGGACTTAGCAGTTGCAAGTACTTTCAACCAGTTTTATTTAGTGGAGTAACTGCTATTTTCATTTCATCAGTAGTGGCCGAAATGATGCTCCTCACGAGATATAGAGTACTTTTGGAATAAAGTTTTTATTTCATCAGAACAAACTAGTACTTTCTCAATTCAAGGTGAAATGATGTGTTTATCAGGTTCAAGCAGTTTCAACCAGTTTTATTTAGTGGAGTAACTGCTATTTTCATTTCATCAGGAGTGGCCGAAATGATGCTCCACACGGGATATAGAGTGATTTTGGAATAATGTTTTTATTTCATTAGAACAAACTAGTACTTTCTCAATTCAAGGTTAAATGATGTGTTTATCAGGTTCAAGCAGTTTCAACCAGTTTTATTTAGTGGAGTAACTGCTATTTTCATTTCATCAGTAGTGGCCGAAATGATGCTCCTCACGAGATATAGAGTACTTTTGGAATAAAGTTTTTATTTCATCAGAACAAACTAGTACTTTCTCAATTCAAGGTGAAATGATGTGTTTATCAGGTTCAACCAGTTTCAACCAGTTTTATTTAGTGGAGTAACTGCTATTTTCATTTCATTAGGAGTGGCCGAAATGATGCTCCTCACGGGATACAGAGTGATTTTGGAATAAAGTTTTTATTTCATCAGAACAAACTAGTACTTTCTCAATTCAAGTTTAAACATGATGGACTTAGCAGTTGCAAGTACTTTCAACCAGTTTTATTTAGTGGAGTAACTGCTATTTTCATTTCATCAGGAGTGGCCGAAATGATGCTCCACACGGGATATAGAGTAATTTTGGAATAAAGTTTTTATTTCCTTAGAGCAAACTGGTACTTTTCAATTCAAGTTTAAACATGAAGTGTTTATTAGGTTAAAGCAGTTTCAACCTCTTTTATTATGCTGGATTTGACTGTTATGGTCTTTTCATCAGTTGTTGCCGAAAAGATGCTTCAGACGAGATACTGAGTATGTTTTTAGAATAAAGTTTTAATTTCATTAGGACAAACTCGTACTTTCACTATTCAAGTATCTACCCAGATAAATGTACACTAACACAACTATTGCTCACCCAAGGTGCTAAAAACACTGTGTTGCAGTTGCGAGGTTACAATTTGTATAGACTACAGAAGTGAAAGCCACAGGTGTAACCATCACCTGTGCATTAACAACATTTTCGCACTTTTCGAAACACAGCTTTTGCGTGACTCCTACCATGAGTCGTCAGAGACACTGCGCGCTCAGAGCAAAGATACCTCGGGAGCCACATGACCCAGTTGAAGACTGTTGTCGCCGGTCTTCTATGGCTGTCTACACAGGAGAGAAGAAACCTCAACAGCGAGTTGCTATGACACACATCCATCAGTGCTCTCAGCCGCACCACCACGTGGTCTCGCAGCTCTTTCACTCCTTTTCAGGAGAAGGAACATTGTCATTTTCCAGCACCTCACAGTGCTATCAGCTCCCTCACTCTATCCACCGGAGAGAACCAGGATGTTCTAGCTCAGATGATTCTGACCATTCCGATATCCCAAGGGTACCTGGTCTTTGGACCAGCCAGCTTGAGTCCCTTGCAGAGGACATAGAGCAGTTCGAACCAAACAACCCGGAAATTCGTGTAGCGGACAACCTGGGGGAGGTTGAACGCTGCCTCTTCAACCTGCCTCATCCTTTGTCCCGAGAGAAGCTTACGCTTCTCTGGAAGATGACATCCAGGAGTGTCCATGTTTACATAGAGTCCCTCCCATCTGCCATCAGAGACCATTACTCAGCCCTCTGTCATGCGCTTAGGGAAGCAGGATCATCTGCACAATGATCCTGCCTCTGCAAACTTTGGTGCATTTACAATCACTCAAAAGGGGGCGGAGACTCCCAGATAGTATTTATAGGTGCCTAAGGGCTGCCTACTTCCAAGGCCACAATGCACCAGGATTGGACAAAGACCAGACTTTTAAGTCCCTCTTCGTTAACAACCTCCACAACAGTGTGTGGATCGATGTCGCCCTTTTCTGCAGGACCAAAAACCCCACCATGAAAGACCTCCGCAAACATGCGCAGATGGTGTGGGAGCTGCATCACCGTTCAGGTGAAAACTATGATGGTGATGCAGGTGTCCTGAGGTCTCAGGTGAGGAGAGGTAAGTCTAAAAACCGAGGCTGAGGTCAGACTCAAAACAACTGGGATGCAGATGTCCCACAGTGGATTAAAACCTGCATCAGAGCAGCACCTGAACCCGCCTGGTAAGAAGGGACCTGGCTCCCCCTGACCGCATGACTTAGCCCCTCCCCTCCGCACACAAAGTTCATTTTGGCAGGAGAAGGAGATCCAGGAGGTGAAAGAGGCCCATTTGACATTCTTGGGTAATCTTGGCTATGCCAACCACAGATACACTTCAGTGGTGGTAGGGGTTGTTGACACTCTCTCACTGCTTGGTACTGGGTCAGAAATCCCCCTCATGTGTTCAGACACCTTCGCACGGGTTTCTAGAACCACGCTTGCGCATGCCACTTAAGGAAAGCCACTTCAGGTGGAAGAGTGTAGCATAAACAACCGAGGCTTCACTCAGGACTTGCACCACATCACTCAATGTGTCTGGGTCAACAGCTTTCCAGGACATGTCAGCGATGCATCCCATCCATGTCACTGATCTGGACACAGAAGAACTGCTTATTGGTCAGGACATCCTAGACCGACTCGCTGCCACCAAACGGCGCCTTTGGTCCCAAGTCGTCAGCCCGACTCCCATTGGCTAAGAACTAGGCCACCCAGCTTCTAACAGCAATCGTTCAGCCAACCCACGGGTCCAAAATCTGACACCTGGTCAGATTAAAGTGACCGCATTTCCACCTTTAGAGATGTTAACTGACAGTTCATTCCACAATCTTGAACTAATTCTCATCTCATTGACAATCTGCCTTCGTCCCTCACCAGCGACGACACGCATGACACAACTCTCCTCATTTCCACAACCAAAACCATCACCAGCGCTCACCATGTTAACCTTGAACAGGTTCTTGATGGTACAAAACCGAGGACCGAAGGTGACATGGTTGTGCACGCTCCAATGACTCAACCAGAGAATACAGACATTTCAGGTAAACAGACCATGTCTGTACCAGAAGAACCTTATTCAGGCTTCGAGTCAAAGACCGAGCAACGCTCTGCTGAGGCTCGCGCTTTACCACAACAGAAACAAGGAGATGCATTTGTATGAGGAGGTCTCCCGCGATTATCACACGATCTTCGCAAGGGACTCGCACAAAAGGGGGGGGGGGGGGGGGGGGGGGGAGTCACAGACATCCACCCAGTGCGCGTCCCCACTGACCTCGAGGCACTGCCATCTTCTGAAACCCAGTACATACCCTTTCTAGCTGACGGGGTCAAGCGGTCCTGGGCCTGAATTCACTGGTTTGAAACAGCCTGCGCTCGAATCTCACACCTTCCCTGTTATTCAAGATTGTTATATCTAAAGAGAAACATTAATCAATTTAAATAACACTTTTTTTGGCATTAACTATTTCCAGTTTAGCTGGTGGTGGTGTTATGTGTTAAAGCAGAACACAACAGAAACGATAGATTGCTTTATCAAGTTGACCTTTTATCTAACCGTATTTACAACCTATTTACACATCACAAACAGTTTACATAATTACCGACCAGGCCTGGTTTTAAAATAAAAGTTTCCCCTCCCAAACGAAATGAAAACGATGTCACCATGGGCCTCGAAGAAGGATGTTCTTTCTCCGCTGGTCGTTTTAACTCACGTAACCCATTCTGCGCCGCCATGCGCTTTGAACAGTTCTTGTCCTTCAAGGCGTTGCCTTCTCATTTAGTTGTCCAATGTCGTCCACGAAATGAAACCACCGTGATGCGAATGTGGAGATGATATTAAAAAAAAACAGCCAGTCGCTGTAACAACAAACATGTCCATCTTTTCCTGATGGCGAACTCGGGGTGGGTCAGAAGAGAAGTCTCGAAGAAAAAAAGAAAAAAACCGTCTTCTCCATGGGGTTCGCTTGATCATGCACATCAATCAACACAGCGTCCAATCACAGCACACCAATACTGTTCTTTTGTTAAGTGTCCATGTGGTGGGCTCATGATCAGCAGGTGACCTTTCCATTACCCTATACAGAGCATGCGCATGTACATTAAACAGAAAGGAAACTTCTCCAAAAAAAACAGAAACTTATGCAATGTAATAAATATGAAATATACAACACTGTGGTGCAAACAAATATTAATTTAAAATATTAACACCTAATTCCTTCATCCATCACAGTGGCCCAATGTCATTATTATTTGATAAATAACCAATTTATTCTAATGAATAATTTTTCATGAATAAATTATTTTTGATGAAATGTTGCTCCGTGCTCTTGTTTATCTTCCAACATGTGAGATGTTGTTGATGAATACACAGCACAGTTCCACAGTAACCAATGTGTTTTACACAGCCACTGTTCTTTGTGTCAACATGTAGGTCCAGAACACAACTAAAGACGATGTCTCTAGACATCCAGAAGACTTCCTCAGAAGAGCCTGAATGAAAGTTTTTTGAGACGTCTTTCTTGAACATTATATTGACGTCTTGTCTGGATGTCACTGAAAATACGTTTCAAAAGAAACAGAACACGTCATCAGTCTACCACGGGACATACACAGAGAGTCAGTTTAGTATTACCATTAACATGCATTTAATTGGACTATGGAAGAAAACCAGAGAACCCTGAGGAAACACATGCACACACAAGTTAATTCCACAAACACCTCCAGGTGGATTTAAACCCACGATTTTCTGTATGTAGCCATTGAGACAATTTGACCATTGTAATTGATAGAGCTGATAAAACATTTATTTGGTATATAGTTGTAATCTCAATATGAAAGGTTGTAGAAATTAATCATGCCCAAAAACTCCTGCAGGGCCTTAACCGAGGCTGGACGAGGAAAATCTGTCACCGCTTGCACCTTAGAAGGCAATGGAATGGCACCCTGAGTTGAAATACGATGACCCAAAGAGTCAATCACAGGCAGACCAAACTGGCACTTAGCAGGGTTGACAATAAGGCCATGTTCCTCAAGGCCAGACCTGGGTATTTTAAGGCCCGCGGGCCAAATGCGGCCCGTGACCCGATTCTGACCGGCCCGCGAAAGGTTGCTTAGAATTAAGAAAACAAAAGCTTCTTTCGAATTTTAATGCGTGGACTAAAACCATCGGCTGTATAAACTAAAACGGAAATGCTTTTACTTTGAAGCCTGTTTATTTATGAACAGTGTACGTAACCTACGTACGTCGTATACGTACCCCGTAAAACAAGTCAATCAGTGCATGTGATTAGCGGTCATTGTCGCCCCTCAATGATGTACGGGCACGTCAAGAAAAGAAAGGTGGATGCTGAAGGCCGAAATTTCAAGAAGATTTGAAGCACTAAATATTTGTTTACTGAAGTCGGTGGTAAACCCGTCTGTTTAGTTTGTGGAGAGCACGTCGCCGTGTTTAAGGAGTACAATGTGAGTCGGCATTATGAGACAAAACACGCGGAGAAATACAGACACTTGGCGGAGGCTGAGAGAGTGCGAATATCAGAAGACTTGCTAGCAAAGCTAGCAAAACAACAAGGCTGTTTTAGCAAGCTACACACAGCCCGGGATGCAGCGACCAAGACCAGCTTCGTCATATCCCACAAAATAGCTAAAAACAGCAAGCCGTTCTCGGATGGCGAGTTTGTGAAAGAGAGCTTGGTGGGCTCTGCCGCGCTAATATGCCCTGAGAATAAAGAAGCATTTGAAAAAGTCCCGCTGTCCAGGCGAACCGTCACCAGAAGGGTGGAAGGAATCGCGGAGAATCTCGAATGTCAGCTCAAAAGTGGAGTTGAAAGTTTTGACTTTTTCTCTTTGGCTTTGGATGAGAGCTGTGATGTCCGTGACACTGCCCAGTTACTGGTGTTTCTCCGGGGAATAAGGCAGGACTTCAAGATTACGGAGGAGCTGGCAGCATTGAGGTCAATAAAAGGAACGACAACGGGAAGCGATCTGTTCAAGGAGGTCGATGCATGCATGGTCAAGCTTGGACTGAAATGGGACAAACTGGTAGGCGTTACTACTGATGGTTGTCCGAATATGACAGGAAAACATGTCGGACTTTTGAAACAGATCCAAGATAAAGTGACTGAACTCAGCACAGAGCATCATTTAGTGTTGATACATTGTATTATACATCAGCATGTACTGTGCAGGTCTGTGCTAAAACTTAACCATGTTATTGATGTTGTAACAAAAACGGTTAACTTTATCAGGGCACGAGCATTAAATCACAGGCAGTTTGTTGCACTTTTAGAGGAGCATGAGAATGAACATGGTGACATCATGGACCACACAGCTGTCAGACGGCTCAGTCTGGGCAAAGTGCTCAAAAGATTTTGGGACCTGAAAACAGAGATTCAAGAGTTTTGTGAGATGAAAGGCAAAAACATCCCCGAGCTTTCAGATATGAACTGGATGGCAGATTTTGCATTTGCTGTTGATGTGACGGCACTGATGAATGAACTGAGCACTAAACTGCAAGGCAAGGGCCTTTTCGTTCATGACATGCATAACCTGGTGAAGGCTTTTATGAGAAAGTTGCTGTTTCTTTCAAGTCAACTACAGAACAACACTCTCACTCACATGCAAACCCTTAAAGAAGTCAGACCATCAGCTAATCATCTCTGCAGGTACTCATCCATGTTAGGAGATTTGCATGGTGAGTTTTTAAGGCGATTTGATGATTGTAAAAACATTGAGGATGAAATGCACCTGGTTTCCTCTCCCTTTGCCTGCAGAGTAGATGATGCACCCAGTGATGTTCAGCTGGAGCTCATTGACCTGCAGTCTGACACAGTACTGGCAGAGCACTTTAAGTCAGCATCACTGCTGGAGTTCTACTCATCTCTTAAGGAGGAGAACTTTCCAAACATGAGGAGACATGCTCAGAAGATGTTGGTTCTGTTTGGATCTACCTACATATGTGAACAAACATTCTCAGTAATGAAGTTTACCAGGTTCAGATCCTCTCTTACTGATGATCATCTGTCAGCTGTGCTTCGCATCTCCACCTCAGACATTCAACCTGACTTTGATGCACTCGTTAAAGGGCAGCAAAGGCTAGATTTCTCTCACTGAACAAGAAAATACACAAAAGTGTGTTCACTATTACTTTTTGTCTGCACAGCTTGGCAGTTTGACAATCATAATGTGACATATCTTGTTAATGATATTTGACATACAAAGACATTGTGATGTCTTAACCCTCTGGGGCCTGAAGCATTTTGTGCCGTTTTTCACTACAATTGATTTTTCCTTTATATCTCAGATATAAAATTCTTAAACCTTGCCTTTTTTGGTGTCATTTTGTTCAGGACAACCTCATAAATGCATTTCTGAAGTATTTTCATCACTTTGGCATACTGTATTAAAACAGTGGATCTAAAAACACCATAAAATTACAAATGCGGGTGGTAAAAACATAGATTTATTGACTATAAAATTCACAGACATGGTTAACGAATCATTTTGTTTACTTGTAAAGTAAATCTAAACTATAATTAACTAAAATGTATCAAAACAGGACTGAAAAAAACATTATATACAGATATTTACAGTGAAATAGAAGCACTGCCTCAGGCGTTTTTGTAAAACTATTTGCAAAAGGTCACACATATAATGTCAGGTGAAGACAAATGATTTGTGCCACTCAAAAAAACAGATTGTGTCCAACACAACACAGAGGGGCACATCACACATGGCATTTCCATGAAGTGTTTTTCCTTTTCTTGTGTTCCTGCAGGCAATGTTTACATTTTAGCCTTTGGCTGTTGTGGTGGAGCTGGAATGATGGGGACAGGGGTGGGGGACACATCTCCTGGTCTGGGGGACACCTCACTCCCCTCTAACAAAAATAAGATGAGGTGTTCAATATTGCCATCAGAATCACTCTCAAACTCAATGTCAGACTCGATGCTCTTCTCCTTCAAAAAAAATAAAAAAGTCGGAGCGCCTGATCGACGTTCATAAGGCGCCTCATTGTTTTGATAGAAAAAAAAAAAAAAGAGTTCACTTGAAACTAAAAAACACTCACTACACACTCACTACACACTAACTACACACTCACTACACACTCACTACACACTCACTACACACTCACTACATGGACAAATCATGATAATAGTCGCTTTTTCTCTGATATAAATCTCAACTCACTCTCGCTGTCTCCGTCTCTCTGTTTACTTTTCACGGGTGAACTAAACAAAATGACACCTCCCACTATGGAAGCTTTTGATTGGACATGGGCTCTTCTTCTCAACCAATGAGTGAAAGGTATACTGGCTCATTACAAGTGTTGTTTTTTTTTGCTGCTCCGTTACTTTCACTTTCACTCCTGACCGGTCTTCTGCACCTGACGCACTAAAATGTCGCGGAAAAACACGGACACAGTTTTCCTCATATCTCCGCTTTTATTTGGGCTATCAACATCATTTAAAAACGAGCTTGTAGTTTTATATCTGCACTTTCGACACGGATTGAAACACTGGACCAGATGACGCTGTGCTGTGACGCTACTGCCTTTTCAAACGGTCATGTGATTTTGACGCTGCAGAGCGTCAATCGGCCCCAGAGGGTTAATAGAAAAAAGTGTTTTTGGTTAATGTAATTAAAAAAAGAGTTACAAATGTTTCATGTTTACAATTGTTTTGAATAACTGCACTGAATAAAAACATTTTTTGTTAAAATAACCCTCACTTTCTCTTTACCTAATAATAACACAGACACTTACCAGCATGTGTAAACAATGCCATTTACTGCTTTCAATGTAGAAATAAAATTCATATGCAGAATAGAGTTTAAACTTTTGGCAAGGCCCTCCACAATATTTTCTGCTTCTCATTTGGCCCCTTCGGAAAAATAATTGCCCACCCCTGCTCAAGGCGCTGAAAAACTTGCTTTAGGTGTGAAAAATGCTCCTCAACTGAAGAACTAGCCACCAAGATGTCGTCCAGGTCAACAGAAACGAAAGCGAGGTCGCGCAGCACCGAGTCCATCAACCTCTGAAAAGCCGTGCCTCTACTCTTGCCTGGCCATAATAAAACATAAAAAAATGACAAGAAAGAATAGAAAGTGTCATCTGCTCAGTGTATTGACACATCTTATACACAGCAGACACAAATTGCACTTAACAAGTTTTGAACTATCAAAACTCAGTAACCAATCAGGTGTCTAACATTGATTTTTTTTTTTAGAGACTCAAAACCACAATACAAATAAAGCTTTCAATTTCTATTCAAGAAAATGTGCCCATCTTTTCTAAAACTCTCTCTCCCTCTCTCTCTCTCTCTCTCTGTCTCTCTCTCTCTTTCTCTCTCTCTCTCTCTCTCTCTCTCTCTCTCTCTCTCTCTCTCTCGCCCCGTTTCCTCATTAGTTTTAATGTTGGTTTTTTTCCGGAATAAATGTGAATGTTTGATGAGAGGCTGTATCTGGCAGCATGAATCACTCATTGAGTAAAAAGAAAAAAGTGATGGCACGTGTCGCCCCAATTAATCCCTAAAACACAAGAGCCTCTAAACGTATTGAGAACAGGTAGGAAGCATGTTACAAGCTAATAAAACTAGTAAACAGAGTCCATGTGTGTATCAGTGAAAGTGAGCAGGTTTTATGTTTCTATGTTTCTTCAGGTGAGATATCCAGTTCCTGGACGTTCACAGCACTTTCACGGCTGGGAGACATAGTTTAAGAGATTTCTCCGACTTTAAAACATAGTGATGAAAACAACTCTCTGCATAATCCATGGCAAAGCATGGATTGTCAGCCTGAAAGCGTCGGGAAGTGTCGCAATGCCAGTGCATGGCGCATGTGACAGCTGCATTTCTAGTTTATTCCATCTCACCCTAACCCTACATACAGTAGTAATCCTGCTCAGTAATCCCAGTTTTTATCGAATATACCTGTAAGGAGATTACACATTTTTTTATGTACTGTAACAGATTACAGTTATATGTTTTTTGTATCCTAATTATGTAACACTGTTACATGTATTCCATGACTACCCAACCCTGGTTGCACCTAAACATGTGATACACACTCAGACCTTACTGAGACTTAATAAACTAAAGTTTTCTAGCTGTGCAATGACTTGAAGTAAAGCTCTGGTAAACAAGCTGCATGTAATGATGTTCATGTAGGTACAAACAGCCAGAAGAGTCTTTAGAGCCAGAAGTGGACAGACGAAATCACCTTGTACTGCAGGTGACAGGTGGAGCAGCAAGGTGGGCGAGATACAGGTTCTGGGAGATTCCCACAACACACTGTAGACAAAAGAAAAGTGTTAAATGCACAGGTTCCACAAGTTGAGAGACTCTTAAGATCAACACCAGGAGACACCAGATCACTTTGATTGATTGTGAGGACAACACACACGGAGTGAGGTGGTATTGAAAGGCTAATTGCAGGAGGAAAGGTTTGTTTTGTAGAATGGGTCTCTTGTATTAAATTCAATGTAATTTGGATCAAATGTCTTTGTTATTTTAAAAGCATGTTTTGTTGTGAAATGTAATTTAATTTAATCACAATAACCAGCCAAAGTATTTTCTATGTTTACTACGTTTAAAACTAAATGATCAACCATCTCAACAGTCATTGGTGGACATTTAATGTATATTTCATCACCTGAAGAGTCCAACTTTGCTTTACATCTTTAACTTATATACAAGTGAAATCACAGCTCTAAGTTCTTGTTACTGAATAGTCCCTAAACGGCTCACCTGTCTCTGGCTGTGAGGCCCTGTCCGGAGGGATGGATGAGCCCGATGAAACGTGGGATCAGCCGTTGGTGGAGATTTCCACTCAACCCTTTGAAGCGCTGCTCCCACGTTCCTCCACTTGGACCATGGTTTAATTGAGGAAAATCATGTCACACTGAAAAAACAATTCTGTCATTTCATTTTTGAGTGTACTTTTTTAAGATAGAGCTTCTCAGGCTGGTTTAATCAAGTAAAATCATGTTACTGTCTTAAAGGTGTACAGGAGGATTTTCTTTTTCCGGGTGGATCATCAAGACTATTGGTACTCCCAACTGTCAATCATTCTGGTGATATATTACGCAAGGCCGTCGTACGTGCTCGTCCCCAGGTAGCGTGGATCTATTAGTTTTCACTTTCTGCGCATGCGCGCTTTCAGGTGTATATGGTGAGCTACGCCTTCAGCGAGCTCGCAGTTCTCACCGGGTACTTTGAAAATGGCAGAGGGTCGCAAAAGAGAAAAAGTGTCTTCGAAGTGTATGAGAAGAAGAGAAAGGCTTCGGAAGAGAGAAACAAGACCAGAGTGTTTTTGGGAGATTCTTTCACACGATGGCGTGCGCTGAAAGCCCAGGTTGGGCTTCCCACTGATGCTTCAGTCACAAAGTTTCTACTCGACAGGTAAAGTTTGGCATTCTATTTGGAGAAATCCATTTCAAATCACTTCCAGTAAAAGTTATCTACGTCTATATTGTAAAATTCCAGGGTTGATTAGTGGAAAAAGTTCAAATCTTCTTGTAAAGTGAGCTTGTGTAAGCGATGCCGACTTGTGACTTGTAAACAGTGCGTGCACGAGGAGAACTGGGCTCGTTCATGTCTCTCGCACACGTTTTAGTAGGCGTTCCATCTCGGGAGCAGGTAGAGCTTTGCGCATGTGCATTTTTCAATAGGTGGAGAGGGTGGTTCTTTCCTATAATTCGGGAAAATCCTACTGTACACCTTTAAGATAGAGCTGCTCAGGCTGGTTTAATTGAGAAAAAAATCATGTTATTTTCTTAAGATAGAGCTGCTCAGGCTGGTTTAATCTAGACAAATCGTGTTACTGTCTTTATATAGAGCTGATCTTGCTGGTTTAATCTAGAAAATCACGTGCTGCTCAGGCTGGTTTAATCTCGAAAAATCGTGTTACTGCCTTTAGATAGAGCTGATCAGGCTGGTTTGATTTAGAAAATCACGTTACTGTCTCTAGATGGAGCTGATCAGGCTGGTTTGATTTAGAAAATCACGTTACTGTCTTTAGATAGAGCTGATCAGGCTGGTTTGATTTAGAAAATCACGTTACTGTCTTTAGATAGAGCTGATCAGGCTGGTTTGATTTAGAAAATCATGTTACTGTCTCTAGATGGAGCTGCTCAGGCTGGTTCAATAAAAAAATAAAAAAATAAATAAAAATCAATCCCGTTACTGTCTTTAGATATAGCATCTCAGACTGGTTTAATCTAGAGAAATCGTGTTACTGACTTTAGGTAGATATGCTTAGTGTTGGAATTCGTTCCTGTGTTCCCCTGAATTCCTGCTTGTTCGTTTGATCCAGGAGAGGCAGGAACAGAGTTAATTTCTTCAATAGTGAATTTAATAATCACACAAACAAGAGATTACAAAAATACATATATCAGATTACATAATACGAGCTCAGACCATTCTTCCTTGCAGACCCAAGTGTGCAGGCCAGGTTTACAATGAAGAAGGGCACAACTGCAACACGTGGTTCATATTTATACATTTGCATACACCACCTCAACCTCACATTGGTCGGTTCCTCGTGATGTATGCGTTGCTATGGTGAATTTGCTATTCCTTTGTTCCCAAAACTGCTTCAAACTGGTTCTTCTCAGAGCTTGATGTTCTGTGGGACAAAGTGACCTCTGACCTCTTATCTGTTGATCCAATCGTACCTTGACCATGTTTTTGCAAGTAGAGCACTGAGGAGACATCGCCAACCAACTTGGAATGTCCCTGAACATGGATTTATAGCTGTGTTTTCCAACTTGGGCACTGGGAGAAACCCCACTAGTGTAGAAACACAACTGAATACAATATGTCCAGTTGTCACACAGAAAACGAATGTTTAACCACTATATTCCTTCAATTCCCCTTTTGACCTCTGACCCCAGAGGTCAATAACTAGTGTCAATACAGTATGAGGCACTCTTTGTATAATAGAGGTCATATGTAAGCAAAATCAACAATCATATACTCAAATAGCAACATACAAAACTTTTAAACGGTGGTGACTCCCCCTTGAACTGCAACCTTGTCGTGGTGGGGGAGTTTGAGCACCCGAATGACCCCCTATGTTGTCGGGGGACTTGCCCCTCCTGTGGGCCCACCACCTACAGAGGCGGTAGGGGTCAGGTTCATTGTGGATTGGGGGGCAGTCGACGGCAGAGGCCTCGACGACCCGATCCCCGGCCACAGAATCTGGCTATTGGGACATGGAATGTGACCTCGCTGGGGGGGAAGGAGCCCGAGCTTGTGAGGGAGGCTGAGAGATACCGTCTAGATATAGTCGGGCTCGCCTCCACTTACAGCTTGGACTCCGGAACCCAGCTCCTCGACGGGGGCTGGATACTCCACTGCTCTGGAGTTGCCCGCAGTGTAAGGCGGCGGGCTGGAGTGGGCTTGCTGATTGCCCCGCAGCTCAGCCGCCATGTGTTGGAGTTCACCCCAGTGAACGAGAGGGTTGCGTCCCTACGCCTTCGAGTAGGGGACAGGTCTCTGACTGTTGTCTCGGCCAATGCACCGAACAGCAGCTCAGAGTACCCAACCTTCTTGGAGTCCCTGGGAGGGGTGCTGGATAGTGCCCCAACTGGGGACTCCATTGTTCTCCTGGGGGACTTCAACGCGCACGTGGCCAATGACAGTGAGACATGGAAGGGGGTGATTGGGAGGAACGGCCTCCCCGATCTGAACCTGAGAGGTGTTCTGTTATTGGACTTCTGTGCCAGTCACAGCTTGTCCATAACGAACACCATGTTCGAGCACAGGGGTGTCCATAAGTGCACGTGGCACCAGGACACCCTAGGCCGGAGGTCAATGATAGACTTTGTGGTCGTGTCATCTGATCTCTGGCCGTGTGTCTTTGACACTAGGGTAAAGAGAAGGGCAGAGCTGTCAACTGATCACCACCTGGTGGTGAGTTGGATGCGCTGGACCGGGAGGAGGCCGGATAGACTCGACAGGCCCAAACGTGTTATGAGGGTCTGCTGGGAACATCTGGCCGAGCCCTCCGTCCGCGCAGTTTTCAACTCCCACCTCTGGGAGAGCTTCTCACAGATCCCGAGGGAGGCTGGAGACATTGAGTCCGAGTGGACCATGTTCTCCACTTCCATTGTTGAAGCTGCTGCTCGGAGCTGTGGCCGCAAGGTCTCTGGCGCCTGTCGTGGCGGCAATCCCCGAACCCGGTGGTGGACACCGGAAGTAAGGGAGGAGGACTTTCGATCGGTCCCGAGGAAATTCTGACAAACCGTCCGGCGCCATAGGTGGGGGAAGCAGTTCTCCACCAACACTGTTTACAGTGGATGTGGGGAGCTGTTGACCTCAACTGGGGATATCGTTCAAGATCCCGGATACAAGCGGCTGAAATGAGCTTCCTTCGTAGGGTGGCTGGGCACACCCTTAGAGATAGGGTGAGGAGCTCAGCCACCAGGGAGGAGCTCGGAGTAGAGCCGCTGCTCCTCCACATCGAGAGGAGTCAGCTGAAGTGGCTTGGGCACCTATTTCGGATGCCCCCCGGACGCCTCCCAAGGGAGGTGTTCCGGGCATGTCCCTCCGGTAGGAGGCCTCAGGGCAGACCCAGGACACACTGGAGGGATTATGTCTCTCGGCTGGCCTGGGAACGCCTTGGGGTGCCACCGGAAGAGCTGGAGGAAGTGTCTGGGGTGAGGGAAGTCTGGGCAACTCTGCTCAGACTGCTGCCTCCACGACCCGGCCCCAGATAAGCGGCAGAAAATGGATGGATGGATGGATGGATGGACTTGGCAAGTCACATGAACAGAGAGGAGCGCTATTTCATCTCCTCCCTTGCTGTCATCTACTTCTCTGTGTTCTTCTTACTTCGGTGTACAGGGATTATTCTGCCCTTTGACGTGTGGAGCTGTCTCCTGGATTAGCCGATCCAGGGGCAACATGCTTCAGATGGATGGAGGTTTCCTTAAGAGTGCAATGTGGTTTTCCCGCCAGAGTACACTGCGACAGATGGCACAGCATTGTTCCTCTTGTATCCAGGGTTCGACTAACGGCCGGACCCTCCTCTCCAGTACCCTGGAATAGACTTTCCTGGGGAGCCTTTGTCACTCAGCCGAACAGCGTGAGACGTCCTCTCGACGACCTTAAATCGACCCGTTCACCTGGGCTCGGACCACTTCCTCTTTATCACCCTGAGAAGTACCCAGGGGCTGGTGTTGAGGATCTCAGCCGAGTCCCCCCTGGCTGCCGGTCCCGGCAACCTGTGCAGAGAAACGAGATTCCAGACATCTCAAAACTGCGTTGTCACATCTCTCACCTGAACATAGATTTTTCTCTTGTATAGATTTGGCTAATGCTTTTTTCTGTCTGCCACTGGCGGATCAGGTGAAACCACTGCAAACAGGTCCGACTTATTGCCGCCAATGCAAACCAAACTCCTTTAACAAAGGGCCCCGGACTCCATGCTCCCGGAGCACCCCCCCACAGGATGTCTCAGGGGACGCGGTCGAACACCTTCTCCAGATCCAGAAAGCACATGTGGACTGGTTGGGCAAACTCCCATGAACCCTCAAGCAGCTGGTGGAGGGTATAGAGCTGGTCCAGTGTTCCACGACCAGAATGAAAACCGCATTATTCCTCTTGGATCCAAGGTTTGACTAACGGCCGGACCCTCCACTCCAGTACGCTGGAATAGACTTTCCTGGGGAGGCTGAGGAGTGTGATCCCTCTGTAGTTGGAACACACCACACCACGTGGTCCCTCTCACCAAAAGAGAGGGACCACGACCCCATTCTGCCTGTCCAGAGGTACCGTCCCTGCGTCACGCGATGTTGCAGGGATGAAGGGCCCCGGACTTCATGCTCCCGGAGCATGGAGTCGGTTTGCCAGAATTTCCTCGGGGCAGACCGAAAGTCCTCTTCCATGGCCTCTCCGAACTCCTTCCAGACCCGAGTTATTGCCTCCACCACAGCCATGAACTATGGGTCATGACCGAAAGAACGAGATCCCGGATACAAGCGGTTGAAGTGAGCTTCCTGCGTAGGGTGGCTGAGCGCACCCTTAGAGATAGGATGAGGAGCTTGAGAGTTGGTTTTTAGAATAAAGTTTGTATTTTACTAGACCATAGTTGTACTTTCACTATTCAAGTTTAAACATGAAGTGTTTATCAGGTTTAAGCAGTTTAATTATGCTGGATTTGACTGCTATGGTCTTCTCATCAGTTGTGGCCGAAAAAATGCTTCAGACGAGATACTGAGTGTGTTTTTAGAATAAAGTTTGTATTTCACGAAACATACTAAACTCTCACTATTCAACTTTTAAATGATGTGTTTATCAGGTCCAAGCAGTTTCAACCAGTTTTATTTAGTGGAGTAACTGCTATTTTCATTTCATCAGGAGTGGCCGAAATGATGCTCCTCATGGGATATAGAGTAATTTTGGAATAAAGTTTTTATTTCATTAGAACAAACTAGTACTTTCTCAATTCAAGTTTAAACATGATGGACTTAGCAGTTGCAAGCACTTTCAACCAATTATATTTAGTGGAGTAACTGCTATTTTCATTTCATCAGGAGTGGCCGAAATGATGCTCCACACGAGATTTAGAGAGATTTTGGAATAAAGTTTTTATTTCATTAGAACAAACTAGTACTTTCTCAATTCAAGTTTAAACATGAAGTGTTTATTAGGTTAAAGCAGTTTCAACCTCTTTTATTATGCTGGATTTGACTGTTATGGTCTTTTCATCAGTTGTGGCCGAAAAGATGCTTCAGACGAGATACTGAGTATGTTTTTAGAATAAAGCTTTGATTTCATTAGGACAAACTCGTACTTTCACTATTCAAGTATCTACCCAGATAAATGTACACTAGCACAACTATTGCTCACCCAAGGTGCTAAAAACACTGTGTTGCAGTTGCGAGGTTACAATTTGTATAGACTACAGAAGTGAAAGCCACAGGTGTAACCATCACCTGTGCATTAACAACATTTTCGCACTTTTCGAAACACAGCTTTTGCGTGACTTCTACCATGAGTCGTCAGAGACACTGCGTGCTCAGAGCAAAGATACCTCGGGAGCCACATGACCCAGTTGAAGACTGTTGTTGCCGGTCTTCTATGGCTGTCTACACAGGAGAGAAGAAACCTCAACAGCGAGTTGCTATGACACACATCCATCAGTGCTCTCAGCCGCACCACCACGTGGTCTCGCAGCTCTTTCACTCCTTTTCAGGAGAAGGAACATTCCACTTCAGGTGGAAGAGTGTAGCATAAACATCCGAGGCTTCACTCAGGACTTGCACCACATCACTCAATGTGTCTGGGTCAACAGCTTTCCAGGACATGTCAGCGACGCATCCCATCCACGTCACTGATCTGGACACAGAAGAACTGCTTATTGGTCAGGACATCCTAAACCGACTCGCTGCCACCAAACGGCGCCTTTGGTCCCAAGTCGTCAGCCCGACTCCCATTGGCTAAGAACTAGGCCACCCAGCTTCTAACAGCAATCGTTCAGCCACTCCACGGGTCCAAAATCTGACACCTGGTCAGATTAAAGTGACCGCATTTCCACCTTTAGAGATGTTAACTGACAGTTCATTCCACAATCTTGAACTAATTCTCATCTCATTGACAATCTGCCTTCGTCCCTCACCAGCGACGACACGCATGACACAACTCTCCTCATTTCCACAACCAAAACCATCACCAGCGCTCACCATGTTAACCTTGAACAGGTTCTTGATGGTACAAAACCGAGGACCGAAGGTGACATGGTTGTGCACGCTCCAATGACTCAACCAGAGAATACAGACATTTCAGGTAAACAGACCATGTCTGTACCAGAAGAACCTTATTCAGGCTTCGAGTCAAAGACCGAGCAACGCTCTGCTGAGGCTCGCGCTTTACCACAACAGAAACAAGGAGATGCATTTGTATGAGGAGGTCTCCCGCGATTATCACACGATCTTCGCAAGGGACTCGCACAAAAAGGGGGGGGGGGGAGTCACAGACATCCACCCAGTGCGCGTCCCCACTGACCTCGAGGCACTGCCATCTTCTGAAACCCAGTACATACCCTTTCTAGCTGACGGGGTCAAGCGGTCCTGGTTCACTGGTTTGAAACAGCCTGCGCTCGAATCTCACACCTTCCCTGTTATTCAAGATTGTTATATCTAAAGAGAAACATTAATCAATTTAAATAACACTTTTTTTGGCATTAACTATTTCCAGTTTAGCTGGTGGTGGCCCAATGTCATTATTATTTGATAAATAACAAATTTATTCTAATGAACAAATTATTTTTGATAAAATGTTGCTCCGTGCTCTTGTTTATCTTCCAACATGTGAGATGTTGTTGATGAATACACAGCACAGTTCCACAGTAACCAATGTGTTTTACACAGCCACAAAAGAAACAGAACACGTCATCAGTCTACCACGGGACATACACAGAGAGTCAGTTTAGTATTACCATTAACATGCATTTAATTGGACTGTGGAAGAAAACCAGAGAACCCTGAGGAAACACATGCACACACAAGTTAATTCCACAAACACCTCCAGGTGGATTTAAACCCACGATTTTCTGTATGTAGCCATTGAGACAATTTGACCATTGTAATTGATTGAATGTCCCTGAACATGGATTTATAGCTGTGTTTTCCCAACTGCAGCACAGAAATTCAACTTTAAAAAACCCTTAATAAATCATACAACATCCCCTCTGGAGAGCGAATGAAAGAATATTTACAGTATGTAGGAATTCAGTCAGACAACAAAAAGAAGACACCAATGAGTTATAGCTGATCATCTTGTTCCAAGTAGAAAAATTGCTCCTCACCTGAATTCATTCACCCATTTCTTGGTTTTTAGGCTGGAAAAATAACAGATAAGAGATAAGCCTCAAATAATGAGACAAGAGATGATTGGAAAAAAAAGTAAGAGACAGACAGGGAATAACCAGTAACAGTAACCCAACGTGACAAACCAATTGCTCCATGTGAATAGATGCCATCTGGTAAACTGTTTATTTTTAAGACAAAACATAGACGGGAGAAAAAAATATCCCAAACAGTGCATTCATTATTTAGTTGACTTCATGAGGTACCTTTTCTGGAGGATTTGAGAGTAGGTCTTCATGAAAAAGCAACAACAAATGTGCGTTCTTACATCATCCATGAGGACAGCGAGCTCCTGAGAGACGGACGTGACGGCCTGACTGATGGACCTGAGGTCTCCAGCATTGACCATCAGACACTCTCTCTGGAGGAGACGCACACAATATCACCAATGGTGAATTAGGAAACTCCTTGGGAAGATTTAGAAACTAGAAAGTGACAACTTAGTGTAAATGAACTTGAGTATGTTCATTCTGCAATTTTTGAGTTTATTATTTTAAGTTGAAATGACGGTATATTATGTATGCTTTTATTTTGAAATGACTGCAAGTGCCGTAAATCGGAAGTGACGGTGGTAAAGAAGAAAACACCGAAGACGTCTGTGGACAGTGACATGTGCTCTGTGAAACTTGAGAATTTAGTTTAAGGAGAAGTTTATAGTTACATTTCAATAGCACCCGGTTTTTAAGGAGACAAGGTTTGTATTAAGTTTGTTAAATGTTTCTTAAATGTATGTTTCTTTCATTTTACAGACCTCGTGTTTATCTGCTTTGTTAGAGTAATTTTCTAACCACTAGAGAGTGCTATTGTGTTTTGGTTCAAATAGGTTTACTACAAAGTGATTTCAATGTTTAAGTTAATTGTTATGCAAGGTAATGTATTTCATTTAAGGCAGTAATTTAAGGCTAAGGTTAAGGGTAAACATGCTGTTAAGAGTTGCTAATTGTATGTTTCTGTTTTTTACGTTGTAGCTCTTACGGTGTGTTCACACACAAGGTGCAATAAAGGTTGTGAACCATCAGTTTATGAGACCATCTTTAGACCGCGGATGCTACACTTAGTTTGTACAACACATAAAAGGAAGCATAGGACCTGCATGCACTAATAAAGTGCTCTTATGAAGTACGTACATACAGCAGAATGCCAAGTGGATATTATCTCCCGATAATATCAGCCATAGTCAACATACGATAACGCTTCTTTGTAAAAACCCCGGTTCCCCTGTTAACTGGAGTCTACCGTGAGGAACTTGGTGAGGTGGAGTTGAGACAGAAAGAGGCAGAACGTCAGCAGGATGGTCACACAGCCGTCTGGAGGTCGTTCATGGCGGCTTCTCCCTCGTCCACCGTCAGCCACTGTCTCAGGACACTCGCATTGCACACCAAGTCCTTCAGCTGCATTTGAGGTCCAGTCGGAGAAACCTGCGTGGCACAAAATTAAAATCACGTTACGAAACAAATAATCACACAACAGAAAGAAGAACAGCAGGAGAATAAGTCATTGGGCTCCAGAGCGATACCATGAGGACATCCTGAAGATCACATTTCTACAGTTTGAAATGTACTTCATATTTTCTGAGTCTTATTATTCTTGACTGATTTCCAACTTTAGTTCATAGAATCAATTAAATCAGTATAGAATAATGGTATCTATTTTCTGACTGTTTTTGTGTTACCATTAATATAATTATAAATCACAATAATCTATAATTTAATCTTTATTTCTAAGCTGAATACGTTTTGTATCTCAGGTTGACACACATTCACAAAACATCACGTTGACCAAACTTTTGCTCTACACACGGAAAAAAAAACCATTTCGTTAAATGAGGACTAAAGTTGGAGAATGTACCTGAAAGTGAAGCCGAGCCCTCAGCAGCTGGTCCACAGTCTCCGGTGACCAGCTGCTGTTCGCCAGGAGGAAGGTGGAGAACGTCTCGTTGGCCCTCAGAAGGAACCCCCTCAATCTTTTCCCTGCGGGTGTTCCAGAACTGCGCCTGCAGTAATAAAGTAATAAACGTTAAACACGGAGATCTAATCTACTAACAGCAAACACTATGTACAAAGAAAGAGGGTGTGTGTGTGTGTGTGTGTGTGTGTGTGTGTGTGTGTGTGTGTGTGTGTGTGTGTGTGTGTGTGTGTGTGTGTGGAAGCCTGAGCGGGGATGTAGTGACCACGAGTGTCCACCAGGTGGCGGCGGACCTTGGAGGGTCAGTGTGAGTGGGTGTAATGACCACGAACGGACAGCAGAGGGAGGCAGGCGTCTGGTTCGAGGCAGTGACCGTAACGACCACTAGGGGCGCGACGGCGCACAAAGGGAGAATGCAATGACTCGACGTGTCCACCAAGTGGCGGCCTCTCAAGAGAGACATGCCTGGAGACTCACCCTGAGCTTGAACTTGTTGAGGGAGACGGTGCAGCACTGGGAACCTCCTTCCTAATGTCATAGGCGATGTAGGCTGCAGAGCCCAGAGCATTTCCAAGCAGCCACTGGAAGGTGACGCCCTGAAAATGACCAAACTGCACAGTAAACTGCCCCAACACATGCACCTGGTTGTTTGGGTCACCCCCAAGACGCTGAACTGCCGCTGGCCTCCTGCAGGACTTCCTGCATAGGAAGAGCATCGCAGAAGCCACCTGGAGGCTTTTGATAGGCAGAAGCAGCAGCAGAGTTGGCCAGGATGACCTGGCCTCCCCGAGTCTTTCTAAAAACCGGCTCCATCTGCAGAAACAACCAAATCAACATTGAAATACCAATTTGAACAGTGTCCATAGTAACATTGACTTTGGGGGCTTCTGAAGTATTACAAGATATAGAGAGTTCCTAGTATTTCAGGTAATCTGATGTCCAGTATGAAAAAAACAAGAATAAAATACAACATTTAACATATATTTTCTAAATCTACATTTGTTTTTTTTTAATCTCAGCTCAACATGGCACAAAAACCTGAAGACAGTCAGGATAGTTGCACTTAAAAGAACAGACTGTATAGATAATTAGATAAATATATATGCATCTATACATATTGTAGCGATCACGGAGGTGGTCGCTGCAAGGCATGATGGGAATTCATGTTTTGTTGTTGTTGTTGTTGGTTATTGTTGGGCTTGGTGTTGGTTGATTGTGCTTTTGCTGTGTTTTTGTTCCCCAGTTCAGGGAGTGTTTGTTTCATCTAGTTTATTTTGGTTGTTAGAAAGTTTGGTTGCAACCATGAGTGATGATGGTGTTGTGTGGAGTGTCGTCCACTCTGAAGTTCCGGTTGTGTTGTTCGTGTTGTCAGAATAAAAGCCTCTGGGTGATCAGCTGGCAATCTAAAAAGAGCAATTCTTCCACGGCGCTCACCACATTGGTGTCAGAAGTGGGATGATGGCAGCTGAAAGAAGAATTGCAGAGGAGTTACGCCAGCTGGAGAAGGACATTAAAAAGAGCATGTCATTCCTGAAGAAAGAGCAGCAGAGAGCAAATTTCTCAGGAGCAGAGGAAGACCATCTCCAGCCACTTGGTCCTGTAACTGCTGGCAGAACCACTGAATACTCACCGGTGAATGGGAGGAGCGGCGTTGAGGTTGACGCCCCGCAGTTTCGACGCCCTCTGGTGACGAGAGAGGGGAGTGCAGCCAGATCGACGCTACAGGCAGGCCTGCCGGATGGAGCCAGTGCGCCACGGCATTATCATCCCCTGGAGGCCGGGAGGGATACTGCAGCTAGTTCCAGGAGAGCTGCTGGTCTCCCCCCACCAATCGTCAGCACTATGGCTAATGCAGATGGACTTTTGCCCTTAACCACACCAAGCCCATCGCTCCCGGTAACTGCACCCAGGACATCTGTGAAGCTTCCCAGATACAACGGGACAACGCTGCTGGAGCCGTACCTTTCTCAAGTTCAGCTCGCCGCACTGCACAGTGGATGGAGTGACGAGGAGGCAGCCACTCACCTGGCCCTGGCATTGGAAGGGAAGGCGGTACAAGTGCTTCTTGACCTCACCCCGGCAGAACAGCGAGACCTCCACCACCTGATGACAGCACTACAGAGGCGGTTTGGGCAGCGACGTTCCACTGACCACAGCAGGGAGCATCTGGCCAGCCGCTGCCGACAGGAGGGTGAGAGCCTGGGCACCTTCGCCGCCGATCTGCAACTGTACGCCCAACAAGGTTACCCTCACTTTGAAGCAACTGTCCTAGAGGAGCTGGCCCTCCACGCCTTCTTACCTGAGCAGCTACGTCAGCATGTTCGCCTGTCGTTGCCCCAGTCACTCACCGAGGCTCTGCATGAAGCTGAACGGGCTGAAGTGGTGCTCTCCCCAATACCAGTACAACCGAGACCCCTGACTCCAAGACCCCTTGACCCCTTGGCTGCCTTTGAGGAGACGGAGGAGGCTGAAGAGGTCTGCCAAGCCATGCCACTTCAGTCCTGGGGAAGGCCTTCCCGCTTCAAACGTGCAGCTCGACCAAGTGACCGCTGCTACAGGTGTGACGAACCTGGACACATTGCACGTGAATGCCCAGCTCCTGCCCCGAAAGCAAATATGACGGGAAACAGCCATGGAGTGGCTCAGTGAGGGGACTGCCACTCCAAACTCCACTCCCCCTCCAAGGCAAGTGTACGCTGGTGGGCCGCTGTGGCCACACAAAAGGATTGTACCTGGACTGCCAACTTGATGGTCAATCCTGCCTGGCTTTGATAGACACTGGGTCGACAATCTCTTTGGTACGACCAGGCACTATTCCTGATGTCACCAACCAACCTCCCGTGGCCTGGACCCCAACCAACACCCAGCTGATGACAGTGACCGGAGAAAGGTTCAGCATGAAGGGGAGGAAGCTGTTGACAGTCCAGGTTGGGGACCAGAAGGTCGTACATGAGTTTTGGCTTGCCAACATCCAGGACCCATGCATCATCGGCTTGGACTTGCTGAGACACTGGGGAGCCCAGATTGATGTGATGAAGAAATCTGTTACCCTTGGCATTGAGACTGTCGTGCTGCAGTCTGGTCAGAGAACGAATTCCAAGCCAAGTGGACAACGCAAGTCGGCTGCAGCCCAACCAGTCTCAAGTCCATGTGCTCCAACACCTCCTGCAGAGCCGGTGAGTACCCCATCTGTTGAAACCACCGAGGCCATACATCAGTTGTGGCAGCGCAGCAGTGCCAGCCTCAACCCACAGCAGAGCCATAAGCTGAAATGCCTTCTTGATGGTTATGGGGACATTTTTGCTGCTAGAGATGATGAATGTAAACAGACTGGACTGGTTCAACACACCATTGAGACTGGCAGCGCTCAACCTGTTCGACTACGCCCCCATCGGCTGGCCCTCTCTAAACGACAGGAAGCGGAGCAAAAGATTCAAGAGATGCTCGCTGCTGGGGTGATTGAGCCATCAGATAGCCCATGGGCAGCCCCAGTGGTCTTGGTGAGGAAGAAAAATGGCACCTGGCGGTTCTGTGTGGATTATCGTCTTCTCAATGCAGTCACCAAAAAGGACTCCTACCCCCTCCCTCGCATTGATGACGCCCTTGACCACATCGCAGGCTCCAGTTGGTTTAGCTCCCTAGACCTCCGCAGTGGATACTGGCAGGTAGAACTACACCCTGAGGCAAGGCCAAAGACTGCTTTCACTCTCGGACAAGGACTATGGCAGTTCCGGGTCATGCCATTTGGCTTGTGCAATGCACCAGCCACATTTGAGCGGCTGATGGAGAGGGTACTTGCTGGTGTGTCCCAGAGCCGATGTGTGGTCTACCTTGACGACCTGCTTGTGCATGCTGCAGACTTTGATGGAGCTCTGTGCAATCTGCAAGAGGTCTTCAATGCCATCCGCCGGGCTGGGTTACGACTGAATCCTTCCAAGTGCCGTCTGCTGTCACGGGAAACTGAGTTCCTCGGTCATGTTGTCAGTGCTCGTGGTGTCGCCACTGACCCTGCAAAGGTGGCTTCTGTCCGAGATTGGCCGACCCCTGCCAATGTTAGTGAGCTGCGGAGCTTCCTGGGGTTGGCCTCCTATTATCGGAGGTTTGTCCAAGGCTTTGCCACCATTGCCAGCCCCCTGCACCGCCTCACCGACAAAGGCCAGGCATTCCATTGGGACGACAACTGTGCAGCAGCGTTCGCAGAGCTCCAGACGGCACTCACTGAGGCACCAGTTTTGGCATACCCCGACAGCCAGCAGCCCTTTATTGTGGACACAGACGCTAGTAATGTGGGCGTTGGGCCTGTCCTCTCCCAGCAGAGAGAAGACGGTGAGCGTGTGGTGGCCTACTTCAGCCGGGCATTGAGCAGAGCTGAAAAGAATTACTGCGTTACTCGCCGTGAGCTACTGGCAGTTGTTCTGGCCCTGCGCCAATTTCGGCCATATCTGCATGGGAGCCACTTCCTCCTCCGCACTGACCATGCCTCACTCACCTGGCTTCTGAACTTCAAAAATCCTGAAGGCCAGGTGGCCCGCTGGTTAGAGGCTCTCCAGGGTTATGACTTTGAGATCCAGCACCGCCCTGGATGGCTTCACAGCAATGCAGATGCCCTCTCACGTCATCCATGTGAAGCAGTGGAGTGTCGCTACTGTGTGCGCCAAGAAGAGCGGAGCCAAGAGGGGCAGTTGGTGGCAGCTGCATGCCCCATAGATGATGGGGAGGAGTGGACCGCACTGAGCACTGAGCAGCTGAAGCGAGAGCAGGAGGCTGATGCAACCTTGGCACTGGTGAAAGGCTGGCTGGAGACAGGACAGCAACCAAAGTGGGCTGAAGTGTCAGCCTTGGGTCCCGAGGTGAAGGCCTATCACTCCCAGTGGGGCAACTTTGTTGTCCATGATGGACTAATGTACAGGCGCTGGCAGGCACCTGAAGGAGGAACTCATCTCCTGCAGCTGCTGGTGCCCCAGGCCCTGCGTCCCCAAGTTCTTCGGAGTGTCCATGGTTCGGCGGGGGTGGGGCACTACGGGAACGCAAAGACCCTCCACCGGCTCCGTGGGCGGTTCTATTGGCCGGGCTGCCGACGAGATGTGGAGCTACATGTCCATTGTTGCGATGCCTGCACCGCTCAGAAAGGGCCGACCCAGCGCTCCCATGCACCACTGCAGCAGTACTTGGTGGGGGCCCCGATGGAGCGGGTGGGAGTGGACATCCTTGGACCCTTCCCGGTCACCGATTCCGGCAACCGCTATGTTTTGGTGGCCATGGACTATTTTACTAAGTGGCCAGAAGCATATGCGGTTCCAGACCAGAGTGCCATCACCACGGCAGGGAAGTTGGTAGAGGAGATGTTTACTCGATTTGGGGTTCCCGAGGAGCTCCATAGTGACCAGGGGCGGAATTTTGAGGCCCATGTCTTCGGTGAGGTCTGCAGACGGCTGGGAGTGAGTAAGACCAGAACAACTCCCCTCCACCCACAGAGTGATGGTCTAGTAGAGCGATTTAATCGCACCCTGGCCACCCAGCTTGCCATTCTCACCAGTGAACATCAGAGAGACTGGGACCGCCACCTGCCCCTTGTCCTGTGGTCCTATCGGTCGGCTGTCCAGGAATCCAGCCGGTGCACGCCTGCAGCTCTCATGTTTGGGAGAGAGCTCCGAACACCCGTGGACTTGGTCTTTGCATTTGGTGCATGACTATGCTCGCCAAGCCCAGGCTGACTCTGGTGTCCGGCAGAAGAGAGGCTTTGACACCCGTTGCAGAGGGAACCCTTTCAGGCCAGGGGATAAGGTTTGGGTGTACTGCCCAGTCCGCAAAAAGGGAGTTTCCCCCAAACTTCAGAGCCACTGGCAAGGGCCTGGAGAAGTGGTTTGCCGCTTGTCTGAAGTAGTTTACCGTGTTCGGATGCCCGGCAGAGGTCGCATGGTGGTGCTGCACCAGGACAGGCTCTCACCCTACCGTCCACTTGCCTCACCTGCTACTGAGGGCGGGAATGGTGGTGTTGCCTTACCCCAAGAGCCTGGACAAATTGACTCATCCATTGGGACAACTCCTGATCGGCCGGAACGGTCAGTTCGGCGGCAGCCAGGTCGACAGCGGCAGCGGCCCCGATACCTGCAGGACTTTGTTTTGGATGATGGGGTCGCCGAGGACGTCTGACCCCTCAGATGGGGGCTATGTAGCGATCACGGAGGTGGTCGCTGCAAGGCATGATGGGAATTCATGTTTTGTTGTTGTTGTTGTTGGTTATTGTTGGGCTTGGTGTTGGTTGATTGTGCTTTTGCTGTGTTTTTGTTCCCCAGTTCAGGGAGTGTTTGTTTCATCTAGTTTATTTTGGTTGTTAGAAAGTTTGGTTGCAACCATGAGTGATGATGGTGTTGTGTGGAGTGTCGTCCGCTCTGAAGTTCCGGTTCTGTTGTTCGTGTTGTCAGAATAAAAGCCTCTGGGTGATCAGCTGGCAATCTAAAAAGAGCAATTCTTCCACGGCGCTCACCACAATATAAATACAGAAGTAACTATATATTTACAATATCCAGTGGAAATTAAACAGTTGATTCATATAAATACAGGAGTAACTATATATTCATAATATCCACAGTAAAAAAAAATTGGTTAATAAAATAGTAAATTTACTTAAACTATTTTATTGACCGACCAACAATTTTTTTTCAGTCATACAAGTGAAAATTGCTGCTTTAAAATGTGAATTTTAAAGGCACAACATCTCCGACGGAAAATGCACACGCAAGCACTTACACACGCACACACACACACACACACACACACACACACACACACACACACACACACACACACACAAAATGTATACAGAAAGTAACGTCTACTAACCTTTCAAATCGGGTGAAAATTGTCGTTAAAGACGAGGGATCCTGCAAAAAAGCCGTAGGAGTGAACCTTTCGAGCTGGTAATTCAGAGAGAAGTAACGTAAAGTCACGGAGAACGAGCTCGTTAATTGGTCGAGGCGGCATTGAGGGCGGGACAATGCACCCCGGAAGCAGAGCCACAGATATAAACAACAAGTCAAAGCACAAAGAAAAAACAAAGATGTTAATATTCAGAAAAATCAGAACGAATAAGTTAACAACAATAAAAACAAAGAGAATTCTTGTTTAATTGGACATCGTGGTTGATGGTGACAGGGAGCAATAAGTCATATTATGATTGTGTGTATAAGTGTGTGTGTGTGTGTGTGTGTGTGTGTGTGTGTGTGTGTGTGTGTGTGTGTGTGTGTGTGTGTGTGTGTGTTTAAGATTTTTGGATTGAGGTGAGGAATTGACACAGATGTTCTCACAGCATCACCACGAGTCCATCAGGCGATAGAGCCACACTTCTTCTGTCCTGTTTGGTTACCTTGCAGACAGAGTCCTCTGGCGCCCCCCGCAGGCGGGCATACAGCTCCAGATGTTCCCGACCGGTCAGCAGGTCACTGATGGCATCAAACTGTTTCTCACAAACTATTGCAGGATTACTTTGGAATAAGAAAAAGACAGAACAAGAGTTACACGCATGTGAGTTAATGTCACTAATAGCCAATAGTGAATAGAAGAGACCGGACACACACTGGCCAGTAACAGGTAGTAATGTTCAGTATTGCTGGAGATTATCATGGAGGTCAGCTACTGTCGCCTCATTTCTTTTGTTAAGGTGAAGGCAATGTATTAAAAAAATGTTTGTCTTATTTTGGTCAACACATTAGCATGAATGACAGGAGGCACCATATACATATCAGCTCTAATTGTAATGTAGATTATCAACTCCACTGAAAAAAAAAACAACAAAAAATTATGGTATAATTATTTAAAAACCTTCAGTGTGATGTAAAATAAACTACAAGAGCAGAATTGACAACAACGTCATTGAACTGGATCACAGTGTTTTGCAGAAATAGACTATTGAGGTGGCTGAGGAGTGCCTGGTCAAAATGAAGCCATTCCAGAAAGTAGATTAACATATATGTTAAAAGATATTACTGTCGTGACAGCAGTGTGTGAAATCTTGTTAAAAGTACCCGTAAAGCAGGAGGAGAAGAACCAGAGCAGGCAGATTGGTCTCAGAGACGTACAACATAGCCATAGGCCTGACACAAAAAAATGAATTGAATAGAGATATGTTAAAGTTAAAAGGTGAGGTCCAAATAATGTATAGCATCCATTGTCTTATTTTTACAACGCTTAAAAGTGTCTTCTGTCACATTATTCTGTATCTTTTCTAACTTTTCAGTGTTGGTGTTTTATTAATAAGGAAAATATTCCTAATAAACCATCTGACTTCTCACTTTCATTGCTCGAATCTTGTGTTTTTATGTTATTTTGTCATCATGATCATTAAAAAAATACTAAAACCAAAAGTCAACAGACAAATTAAATGATTATTTATTATAATTTGGTGAACAAACATGTATAAAAACTATTAACATTCTGTAAAACAATAATTTCTCACAGCGCAGACAGCAGATGTCAGGGTGTAGGGTGAGGTCCCCTTTAAGAGTGGGTGGGCCATAGGTCTGGGCTGTCAGCACCTCACCTGTGGCCACTTCTGGTAATCACCCTGCCCTATATATGTCCTGTCTGTGTGTTTGTTCAGTGTTGGTTTGTTTGTTATCGATGTCCTGTCCGTCCGATCCAGTGTTAGTCGTCCATGTCTCGTCCGGTCTGTCCAGGGCGTTGGAGTCAAGTCTGCTGTGCTCCTCATGTCAAGGAGCAATCTGCAAGTCATCGGTCTGTGCTGTCATTGAATAAAAGACTTGTTTGAACTCAGCCTGTTTCCAGAGTCCTGCACTTGGGTCCTGTCCGTATCCGTGACAGAACAAACCAACCATCATGGACCCAGCGGACTTTGGTCACCAGCTGGAGCAGTTGGTCAGCAGGGAGACCGGCTCACGCAACATGACGAGCAGTTGTCTGGTTTAACGGCGGGTCTCCACGACCTTTCTCATCGACACACGTCAGTGGAGAGTCAACTGAACCAACTCACCGGTCACCTCCAGCAGCTCATCACTCGCCTCTCGGTCCCAGAGGTTCGGGCTGCCGCTGCCGCCGCAGTGCCGCCAGCTGCCGCCGCTGCCGCCCTCGTGATGTCGCCGTCACCGCTCTCAAGCCCAGCACGCTTCTCGGGGGACTCCGGGGATTCGCGACCCTTCCTGGTCCAGTGTGGTCTCCACTTCGAGATGCAGCCGGGCGCATTTCCAACAGAGAAGTCCAGGGTCGCGTACATCATCTCCCACCTGTCCGGGCAGAGCGGAGGCTTGGGCCACCGTTGAATGGAACCACCGATCCCGGCTGTGTGACTCGGTGGACGAGTTCGCAGCCGCGCTGTCTAAGATCTTCGATCGGCGTCCCGGCGGACAGGAGGCGGCTCGAGCGCTGGCAGCGCTGCGTCAAGGAAGGAGGTCGGTGATCGATTACGCAATTGAGTTTTGCACCCTCTCCGCAGACTGCACCTGGAACGATGCGTCACTGCGGGACGCCTTCCTCTACGGGCTGGCCAGTCCGGTTCGCGACCAGCTCTTCCTGAGGGATCTCCCCGACGACTTGGACTCCCTCATTGCCCTGGCGGTCAAGATGGAGAATCGTCTGACGGTCCGTGATCGCCTGAGGCAGACTGACCTGCAGGGAGGAGAATCCAGGAGCGCGCGGGAGGAGCACGCCCCTCTCCGTCCCGCCTCCCAGCAGGAGCAGGTCCCGGGTGCTGCACAGCTTCCGGAGGAGCCGATGCAGCTTGGCCGCACCGGCATCTCCACGCAGGAGCGGCATCGGCGCCTGACCGGCGGCCTGTGTCTGTACTGTGGTCAGCATGGGCACAGAGCTGCAGCGTGTCCTCTTAAAGGGACAGGCTCACCTGGGTTAAGGAGGGCTCCGGTGAGTCTTAAGAACTCCTCCACTGCGCCTTTAAGAAGACTCACACCGGCTCAACTGAGGTATGCCGACACCACCTTGGACATTGATGTTTTCATTGACTCTGGTGCTGATGAGAACTTTATGGACCTTAAGTGGGCTGAGAGACATAATATCCCCACTGAACTGTTATCAGTGCCTTTAAAGGCTTTTGCTTTAGATGGACGCAAAATATTTTCTATTGATAAAAAGACACTTTCTGTTCAGTTATGGTTCGGTCCCTCCCATGTTGAGGATATTTCTTTTCATTTAGGTTTAAGTCCGTTCTACCCAGTTATCCTGGGCCTTCCTTGGTTACGTTTGCACAAGCCCCATATTGACTGGGAGTCGGGGGTTATTTTGAGTTGGGGAGGGGATTGTTCCGAGCACGGTCGGTCAGTGTCTGGAGTTAAGGTAGCAGCTGTGGAGGTTCCTGTGTATCCGGACCTCGAGTGAGTTCCCAGCTGCTACCACGATCTAAAGGAGGTGTTCAACAAAGGGAAGGCGACATCCCTGCCACCGCATCGTCCTTATGACTGTGCCATTGAGTTATTGCCGGGTACCACTCCTCCCAAGGGTCGCATTTACTCTCTCTCACAACCCGAGAATCAGGCCATGAAAGAGTACATTGAGTCTGGCTTAGAGGCTGGGATAATCAGACCCTCGTCCTCCCCTGCAGGGGTGGGATTTTTCTTTGTAGCAAAGAAGGACAAGACTCTTCGGCCGTGCATTGACTACAGGGGCCTCAATGAGATAACCATTAAAAACCGCTACCCACTACCCCTCATGACTTCGGCCTTTGAACGCCTGCAGGGAGCCAAGGTCTTTACTAAGTTGGACTTGCGCAATGCTTACCACCTGGTCCGGATTAGGCAAGGGGACGAGTGGGACGAGTGGAAAACGGCATTTAACACACCTTCTGGCCACTACGAGTATTTGGTGATGCCTTTTGGTTTATGCAATGCTCCCGCAGTGTTCCAGAATCTCGTAAATGATGTGCTGAGAGACGCATTGAATAAGTTTCTGTTCGTTTACCTCAACGACATTTAGATTTTTTCTTCGGATCTTGCCAGTCATGTCAAGCATGTTCGTTTTGTTTTGGAGCGTCTTCTCAGCAACAACTTATTTGTCAAGGCCGAGAAATGTGTTTTTCATGCTCCCACAGTTTCGTTTCTTGGGCATGTCATCTCAGAGGGGAGGGTGGAGATGGACAGGGAGAAGGTCAGGGCTGTAGCGGATTGGCCGACCCCGGGTAGCCGCAAGCAATTATTACGATTTTTGGGGTTTGCTAACTTCTACCGGCGGTTTATCAGGGGATTCAGCTCCATCGCGGCGCCACTACATGCCTTAACTTCTCCCAAGGTCCCGTTTTCTTGGGGTCCCTTGGCTGAACAGGCGTTTTCTGAGCTCAGGGCCAGGTTCACCTCAGCTCCCGTGCTTAGTGTGGCAGATCCGGGATGGCAGTTTGTGGTGGAGGTGGACGCGTCTGATGTCGGTGTCGGGGCAGTGCTCTCTCAGCGCAGCAGTAAGGATGGGAAGCTGCACCCATGTGCCTTTTTCTCCAGGCGGCTGACCCCGGCTGAGCAGAACTACGACATCGGCAATCGAGAGCTCCTGGCCATCAAGGCTGCGTTGGAGGAGTGGTGGCACTATCTGGAGGGCGCAGAGCACCCGTTTGTGGTATGGACCGACCATAGAAACCTTGAATACATCAAATCTGCCAAACGATTAAATTCGCGGCAGGCTCGGTGGGCGCTGTTCTTCACCCGGTTCGACTTTGTGGTGTCGTATCGGCCTGGCTCGAAGAACGTGAAGCCTGACGCCCTTTCCCTGGTCTTTGAGCCGGATCCTGCTCCTCATTCCCCCACGCCAATTTTACCTCCGACCTGTGTGGTGGGGGCGGTGACGTGGGAGATTGAGGAGCAGGTTCGACGGGCTCTTGAGGGGGTGACGGTGCCGCCTGGTTGTCCTCCCAACCGCCCGTTTGTGTGTCCCCCGGTACGGTCTAGTGTCATTCAATGGGCCCACACTAACCTGCTGTCGTGTCACCCAGCAACTCAGCGCACCCTGTTTGTGGCGAGCCAGCGTTTCTGGTGGCCAGAGATGCCAATAAGTTAGGGTTAGGGTTAGTTAAGTTAAAAAAAAAAAAAAAAAACGTGTGGCCAATGACGGGGATCGAACCCGTGACCATCAACTTACGAGCACCACGCGCTAACCGACTGAGCTAAAATAGCGCGTTTTTCAGGTGTGGGAAAAAAAGTGCTTTTATCCTATCCATCCCATCTACGCTCTGTGCTGCCATCTAGTGGCAAAAAGTATTGCGGCGGATCACGGACTCGGTCGCCGCCGCAGGGCATGATGGGAGTTCAGGTTAGTGGTTGTGAGGAAGTGCCACTGTGGGGCTCGTTGGGTCGCTGATCTGTGCTGATGTTGTGTCTTTGTTCCTCGCTTCAGGTAGTCATTGTTTCGTGTTGTTTTGTTCTGCGTGTCGGATACTTGTGTGCAACCGTGAGTCAGACACGCGTCTGCTGGAGAGCACTTATAATGTGGACGTGGTTGGGCGCGCATGCGCACGTGACCGACACACATCACGAGTGCAGTCCCGTTGCAATATCACGGATGGGCTCGTTCAAGTCACCATAGAAGCCGAAGCGGCACGCTCCCGCCGCTCGCCACTCATCCGGACGGTTTGCGGCACCCGCGCCGAGCACGTCATCACACAGACATCACACAAACTCCGACAGATTTCAGGAGTTTGACCTGTTGACTGCGTCAAAATCATCCTCGTCCTGCGGTGCCCGAGAGCGACGACTGGGAGTGCGTGATTTGTCATCGTCGCCATCCGACGGATGTCCTTGACATTCCTACCGGAGGCGTCTACGTCCTCCGACAGGCCGAGGGACGGGGTCCTCACACCCAACTACCGAAATTGGAGAGTTCACGCGGCACACCTGAGCACGTCTCGGTGTCCAGCGGCACAGTGGTTGCAAAACGTTGCTTTTAATGTGTTTTAATGTGTTCGAATTCACTCTATACAAAAAATATCCAAAACTACTCATCGTAATCTCAACTGCTTCAAACTAATAAGACACTACATTCCAAATCAAGCAATACAAATTATGGACAAAAAAACCAACCCGTTATCACCACTGCAATATACTCGACAACTATCATTGACTAAATTTGGAAAACTTCATTAAACTATACTCTGTAAAGCTAACATTCAAATGCATCCATAACCTAGACAAAACAGCAATAGAGTCACCAGGAGCACCTCCCACAAGAACTGTGCGACCCCCCACAGGAGGACCACGTTTATTCGGTCTGCTTTCTCCATAAAGACGGCCAAACTGTGGAACCCACTGCCCACTGACCTCAAAAATAGACCAGAGTTTAAGGAGTTCACATCAAAGCTAAAGTTGTGGCTTAAAACAAACCAAAGATGTACCCACCTCTGAGTCTGTAAATAATGTATAGTGTGTGTGCGTGTGTGCGTGGAGACCACTGTTGTAAACATGTATTTTAGGGTTGTGTATTTTATTCATTCTGTATCATTTGTATGTACTACAGGGAAAAGCTCAACCAGGGGCAGGAGTTGAAAAGGAGCATTCTCTGCTACACACTCTGTATGTGTCTTATCAGCTGCATCTTTCATGTTGTAACTATGAAAGATGACTTTCATTGTCCCTGTCAAACAAATCAATCAATCAATAAAAAATAAATAAATAAAAACTGTGATTGGTGTCACCAAATGTCACGTGTTGAGCGGAGGCCGCTGGATTTTTGGAATGAAAAATTCATTTACAGAAGGTAGCGTTGTATCGTGGTAACCGTTATCTAGTCTTTATCTCGTCTTAGTTAAGTTAGGGTTAGGGTTAGTTAAGTTAAAAAAAAAAAAAAAAAAACATGTGGACAATGACGGGGATCGAACCCGTGACCATCAACTTACGAGCACCACGCGCTAACCGACTGAGCTAAAAAAGTGCGTTTTTCAGGTGTGGGAAAAAAAAGGGCTTTTATCCTATCCACCCTCTACGCTCTGTGCTGCCATCTAGTGGCGAAAAGTATTGCGGCGGATCACGGACGCGGTCGCCGCCGCAGGGCATGACGGGAGTTCAGGTTAGTGGTTGTGAGGAAGTGCCACTGTGGGGCTCGTTTGGTCGCTGATCTGTGCTGATGTTGTGTTTTTGTTCCTCGCTTCAGGTAGTCATTGTTTCGTGTTGTTTTGTTCTGCGTGTCGGATACCTGTGTGCAACCGTGAGTCAGACACGCGTCTGCTGGAGAGCACTTATAATGTGGACGTGGTTGGGCGCGCATGCGCACGTGACCGACACACGTCTCGAGTGCGGTCCCGTTGCAATGTCACGGATGGGCTCGTTCAAGTCACCATAGAAGCCGAAGCGGCACGCTCCCGCCGCTCGCCACTCATCCGGACGGTTTGCGGCACCCGCGCCGAGCACGTCATCACACAGACATCACACAAACTCTGACAGATTTCAGGAGTTTGACGTGTTGACTGCGTCAAAATCATCCTCGTCCTGCGGTGCCCGAGAGCGACGACTGGGAGTGCGTGATTTGTCATCGTCGCCATCCAACGGATGTCCTTGACATTCCTACCGGAGGCGTCTACGTCCTCCGACAGGCCGAGGGACGGGGTCCTCACACCCAACTACCGAAATTGGAGAGTTCACGCGGCACACCTGAGCGCGTCTCGGTGTCCAGCGGCACAGTGGTTGAAAAACGTTGCTTTTAATGTGTTTTAATGTGTTTTAATTCACTCTATACGAAAAATATCCAAAACTATTCATCGTAATCTCAACTGCTTCAAACTAATAAGACACTACATTCCAAATCAAGCAATACAAATTATGGACAAAAAAAACAACCCGTTTTCACCACTGCAATATACTCGACAACTATCATTGACTAAATTTGGAAAACTTCATTAAACTATACTCTGTAAAGCTAACATTCAAATGCATCCATAACCTAGACAAAACAGCAATAGAGTCACCAGGACCACCTCCCACAAGAACTGTGCGACCCCCCACAGGAGGACCAGGTTTATTCGGTCTGCTTTCTCCATAAAGACGGCCAAACTGTGGAACCCACTGCCCACTGACCTCAAAAATAGACCAGGGTTCAAGGAGTTCACATCAAAGCTAAAGTTGTAGCTTAAAACAAACCAAAGATGTACCCACCTCTGAGTCTGTAAATAATGTATAGTGTGTGTGCGTGTGTGCGTGGAGACCACTGTTGTAAACATGTATTTTAGGGTTGTGTATTTCATTCATTCTGTATCATTTGTATGTACTACAGGGAAAAGCTCAACCAGGGACAGGAGTTGAAAAGGAGCATTCTCTGCTACACACTCTGTATGTGTCGCATCAGCTGCATCTTTCATGTTGTAACTATGTATGACCACATTGTCCCTGTCAAATAAATCAATAAATCAATACAAAATAAATCAATAAAAACTGTGATTGGTGTCCACAGTCATCGCTCTGTGCTGCCATCTAGTGGCGAAAAGTATTGCGGCGGATCACGGACTTGGTCGCCGCCGCAGGGCATGATGGGAGTTCAGGTCTGGGGTTGTGAGGAGGTGCGACTGTGGGGCTCGTTGGGTCGTTGATTGGTGCCAGTGTTGTGTTTTTGTTACTTGTGTGCGACCGTGAGTGAGGCTCGTGTCCGGCGGACGGCTCTTATAAGGTCATCACGGTTTGGTCCGACCGTGAGTGACACACGCGTCGGGTGGATAGCTATTATAATGTCGTCACGGCTGGGCGCGCATGCGCATTTGGTGTCACCCTAATGTCACGTGTTGAGCGGAGGCCGCTGGACTTTTTGAATGAAAAATTAATTTACAGAAGGTAGCGTTGTATCGTGATAACCGTTCTCTAGTCTTCATCTCGTCTTAGTTAAGTTAAAAAAAACAAAAAACTGTGTGGCCCATGACTGGGATCGAACCCGTGACCTTCAACTTACGAGCACCACGCGCTAACCAACTGAGCTAAAAAATTGCGTTTTTTGGGTGGGGGGGAAAAAAGGGCTTTTATCTTTTGAACTGTCTTCGCTCTGTGCTGCCATCTAGTGGCGAAAATTATTGCGGCGGATCACGGACTTCGTTCATTGAGACCACTGTTGTAGACATGTATTTTAGGGTTGTGTATTTTATTCATTCTGTATCATTTGTGTGTACTACAGGGAAAAGCTCAACCAGGGACAGGAGTTGAAAACGAGCATTCTCTGCTACACACTCTGTATGTGTCGCATCAGCTGCATCTTTGATGATCTCATCAAACCATGTAGTTTCTGAGAAAACCTTATTGGGACCTGATGAGTGTTGTGTTGTGGGACAGAGAATGATCTCATCAAACCATGTAGTTTCTGAGAAAAGTGATGTCCGCATATGTGGACCTTCGTTTTATATTCCAATAAAACACAATAAAGTCACAATTGAGTAATGATGTACAAAACCCTGTGTTTGGTACCTGGACATGGCAACATTGTCTCCTGAGTGCAAAACCAAAGTAGGAAGCTACTGTCCATTTCTCTAAGTGCAAAAACCAAAATATAAGCAGTGATTGTGTGCTTTTTCTCCGCACAAAATCCCCCAAATAAATAACTTCTAATTTTTGCTCAGTGCAAAAATAAAATGACAATGAAAACAAAAGTCAGAGTTGTTATTGTCATGCTGACCCGAGATGGTTATGGCCACTTCCATCTGAAATTTTAAGAACGGCATGACGTTCTTCTTTGAAGTAGCCAATACACGGAGGTGACATGAAAATAGAAGCACCAAAAAAACCACATATTTCATGAGTTGACGTGTTGACTGCGTCTCAACCTCTGGCCAGTGATGTAGCATTGGAGCAATCGGCAACCATTTATCAAGTCTTTTTCAATATAGTGTCCCACGCGGTCCAGTGGGGTCCACAGCCCTCTCTGTCATCCACAGTGTCCTTTGCTTGAGACATCATCCTCGTCCTGCGGTGCCCGAGAGCGACGACTGGGGGTGCGTGATTTGTCATCGTCGCCATCCCAACGATGTCCTTGACATTCCTAACGGAGACGTCTACGTCCTCCGACGGGCTGAGGAACGGGGTCCTCACACCCACTACCGAAATTGGAGAGTTCACACGGCACACCTGAGCGCGTCTCGGTGTCCAGCGGCACAGTGGTTGGAAAACGTTGCTTTCAATGTGTTTCAGTCACTGTGATCGGTGTCACCCTAATGTCACGTGTTGAGCGGAGGCCGCTGGACTTTTTGAATGAAAAATTAATTTACAGAAGGTAGCGTTGTATCGTGGTAACCGTTATCTAGTCTTTATCTAGTTTTTGTCAAGTTTTAAAAAATATGTGATGATCTGTGATGTGTCATGTCCATTTCTCTAAGTGCAAAAACCAAAACATAAGCAGTGATTGTGTGCTTTTTCTCCGCACAAAATCCCCCAAATAAATAACTTCTCATTTTTGCTCAGTGCAAAAATAAAATGAAAATGAAAACAAAAGTCAGAGTTGTCATTGTCATGCTGACCCGAGAAGGTTATGGCCACTTTCAAAGCATTTTAGAATGTTTTGATAGAAACCTCAAAACAAGAAGTGGGAAAACTTCATTAAACTATACTCTTTAAAGCTAACATTCAAATGCATCCATAACCTAGACAAAACAGCAATAGAGTCACCAGGAGCACCTCCCACAAGAACTGTGCGATCCCCCACAGGAGGACCACGTTTGGTCAGTCTGCTTTCTCCATAAAGACGGCCAAACTGTGGAACCCACTGCCCACTGACCTCAAAAATAGACCAGGGTTCAAGGAGTTCACATCAAAGCTAAAGTTGTGGCTTAAAACAAACCAAAGATGTACCCACCTCTGAGTCTGTAAATAATGTATAGTGTGTGTGCGTGTGTGCGTGGAGACCACTGTTGTAAACATGTATTTTAGGGTTGTGTATTTTAGGGTTGTTCATTCATTCTGTATCATTTGTATGTACTACAGGGAAAAGCTCAACCAGGGGCAGGAGTTGAAAAGGAGCATTCTCTGCTACACACTCTGTATGTGTCGCATCAGCTGCATCTTTCATGTTGTAACTATGTATGACCACATTGTCCCTGTCAAATAAATCAATAAATCAATACAAAATAAATCAATAAAAACTGTGATTGGTGTCCACAGTCATCGCTCTGTGCTGCCATCTAGTGGCGAAAAGTATTGCGGCGGATCACGGACTTGGTCGCCGCCGCAGGGCATGATGGGAGTTCAGGTTAGGGGCTGTAGGAGGTTAGTGGGGGCTACTGTGGGGCTCGTTGGGTCGTTGATTGGTGCTAGTGTTGTGTTTTTGTTCCTCGCTTCAGATAGTTATTGTTTCGTGTTGTGTTGTTCTGTTTGTTGGATACTTGTGTGCGACCGTGACAGAGGAACGTGTCGGGCGGAGGGCTCTTATAAGGTCGTCACGGTTTGGTCCGACCCTGACAATGAAACCCTAACCCTAACCCTGCTGCAGGAACATCCTCCATCATGAGCCGTGGAGAACGTTCTGCTGCAGGAACATCCTCCAGCACCGTGGAGAACGTTCTGCCGCAGGAACATCCTCCAGCATGAGCCGTGGAAAACGTTCTGCTGCAGGAACATCCTCCATCATTGTGGAGAACGTTCTGCTGCAGGAACATCCTCCAGCATTGTGGAGAACGTTCTGCTGCAGCGACATCCTCCATCATGAGCCGTGGAGAATGTTCTGCTGCAGGAACATCCTCCATCATGAGCTGTGGAGAACGTTCTGCTGCAGGAACACCCTCCAGCCTCATGGAGAACGTTCTGCTGCAGGAACATCCTCCATCATTGTGGAGAACGTTCTGCTGCAGGAACATCTTCCAGCATTGTGGAGAACGTTCTGCTGCAGCAACATCCTCCATCATGAGCCGTGGAGAACGTTCTGCCGCAGGAACATCCTCCAGCATTGTGGAGAACGTTCTGCTGCAGGAACATCCTCTGGCATTGTGGAGAACGTTCTGCCGCAGGAACATCCTCCAGCATCATGGAGAACATTCTGCTGCAGGAACATCCTCCATCATGAGCCGTGGAGAACGTTCTGCTGCAGGAACATTGTCAGGTTTAGGCTACAGACATTTATTAAATCTGCAAGAAAGAAGAAGACAACACGAATGAGCTTTGGTTACTCGCGAGGAGAATGGCCTAGGAGCGTGTTCAGATTACACCTCCTACCCACTCTGAGCTTCAGACCATTCTCCTGCATTTTTATTTCATTAAACAAAGGGGAGGGTTTACAGGATACACATCATAGTAACAAAACATTCTGTGAGTATTAACAGTTTATCAACTATGAATACAATCAAAGGACATCCCGCACATGGGACGTCGAGATGGCAGCTGTGTGGAAGACGTGGCTCATCTTGTTTATCAGCCTCGGTCAGGTTGACCTGCTCAGAACATGTGATTAGTGAGAGAGAATACACAGAAATAAGATAGAACTTGAATATTAATATAATTAAGCACGAATATGGCAACTACATATAAAATTACTCTGACAAACATCCTCCATCATGAGCCGTGGAGAACGTTCTGCTGCAGGAACATCCTCCAACATCGTGGAGAACGTTCTGCTGCAGCAATGTCCTAAGTAAGAAAGAAACATAATCAAGTTGATTGTGATGTTTTGTTTACAGGATGTTTGTCTGGTGAAATGTCTCATATCACAATAATCAAGTGACACTAAATCACTATTAATCTACTTTCTGCTCTGGACATAAAGCTTGGAGAAGCTGGGGATTGATCCCAGGACCTCATACATGCTAACTCCAAGGTCCAAAGACCTAACAACTCCTAACCAAGTCCTAACAAGTCCTAACAAGTCCTAACATGTCCGAACGCAGTCCTAACTGGTCCTAACGGGTCACGTGGTACAATACGTCATGTCATCAAAACTCCGCCCCCCTGAGACGTGCCTGCACAACACTTGAGGAAGAGAGGAAAAGGGAAGAAAACTAAGAGGTACGTCCAGTACGTTCATTATTGTTCTTTTCCCTAAGTCTAAATCAGTTTCGTGTTGTCATACTACCGTCATAGTTGCTCCTAATATAACTGCTTCATAATTGCGCGATTATGAATCCCGAAAAAAATCGGCGGTGGTTCACTTTTAAATATAAATGTATATATCTATAAGTAGACATCTTTATCGATATGTCCTGTATGCATTCATATATACTTGTATGCAAACATGTATATTATGTCTTGGACTGTACGCGGAATATTTAACTGAATTTCCTCCGCTTTTATGATTTAATGAGCATTATTTATTCTCCGATCGCAATGTGCCCACTCCATAGAAGACTTAAATACTCTTCTTATTGGTGCGCGCATGTGCAATATTGTATGCAACAATAGGTTACGTTAATTTGCTCTTTTATTATGACGACTGTACTCAAAAAATAAAGACGTATATCTTGTGTAATTTTTATATGTGTATATAGTATGTGTAATGTATAAAAATTATATAGTGTATGGATTTCATCGTAGTATTGCATAATTATTATTTTAATATAATATAAATAACTTCTTTTCCTTCTTCTTCTTCTTCTACTTCTACTTCAGTTTTACGTCTACTTATTATTATTGTTAATAATATTATTATACTCAATTATAATATATAATATATTTTATAATAATAAAACATGATAAATCTCAAAGACAGACCTTATTTCTTGAATAAAAAATAAAATATTTCTTCTCTGACGGCCCAGTGTTTATTCTGGGCTGTATTCAACCATGTGTATTTGTTTATTATTAAAGAGAAGACATTTTTAAATACATTACAGTCATTCTAACGTGCTTTTATAGAGAAAATAGAAAGCAAGCAGGTTTGTTTGTGACTGTGGAAAGAAAAACTCCCCCGACAGGGAGAAACTTTGTAGAAACCAGAATCAGAGGTGGAGGAGAGGAGAGGAGAAGAGAGGAGAGGAGGGGAGAGGAGAGGAGAGGAGAGGAGAGGAGAGGAGAGGAGAGGAGAGGAGAGGATAAAGGAGAGGAGAGGAGAGGAGAGGAGAGGAGAGGAGAGGAGAGGTGGAGGAGAGGAGAGGAGAGGAGAGGAGAGGAGAGGAAAGACAGAGATAGACTTGGTGAAAAAAAATCATGTGTATTCTGCTCATTCACAAAAACATTCTTCCCTTTTCTTTGCTGTTCTCAATGTGTTGTTTGTGTGTTTTTGTTTGTTTACAACAGGCGAACCATCGCTGTGGAACACCTTCTCACACAGTCCAACAGGGAGACTGTCCCCAGCAGGACAGTGAGCTGGACATCACTGGACCAGATCTGCAGGAGGAACGTCCTGATGTCACCATCAGTGATCAGCTGATCTCTGTGAGAGAGCACCTGAAGAGCCCCCTGTGGGACACCATGGACTCTTCCCCTCCTCACAGTCCCTCTGGCCATGGTGACTCCCCTCATCCATCATCTCAGGTCATGAAGGATTGAACAAGAATGTTTTACAGGCACTGAACATAGAAATTATTCATTTGTACATGCTGTGAAGAACTCGGTACACAATGTTTCAGAGTTTCCAGGAGCAATTTGTGCCACATTTTTAACACCATGCACTGAAAAAAACCTATAGAATAAGAATACAAGTGATCAAATCATTGCCAGAGTTTCAGCTGGAACCTTGTCAATTAGAAACAGTACCAAAGAGGGGATTATTGATGTTCAGCATAGTGAACCTGTTCATTCTGGTCATCACATGACAGGAAGTGACCTCGACACAAAGTCATCACATGTGTCCAGGCATCATTTCTAATGATTGTGTCTTTCTTCCAAGGATACTAGTACCAAGGATACTAGCACCAAGGATACTAGCACCAAGGATACTAGTACCAAGGATACTAGCACCAGCAGTCACCACCAGCTCCATCTCCCACCTGGTCCATGTTTCCCCACCAGCAGCCACCACCAGCCCCATCTCCCACCTGGTCCATGTTTCCCCACCAGCAGCCACCACCAGCCCCTTCACCTGCCTGGTCCTCCCTTGGACAGAGTCAACAGCTGCAACCAGCTGCTTGGCCTCAGCATCAGCTGCACCAACCTCCACCAGCGCCACCATCTGTCCCCTCTTCATCTTCAGGTTCTGCTGCCTCCACACAAGACGTGTTTCCTTCTTTATGTGAACCGTCAATTAAAATGGAGGCACCAGAGGGCAGCCATGGAGAGGGGGTAGACACCAAAAAAGCCCCCTTTCAAGGAGGACTATTATGACACATGTAAAATGTGTGGCCTCTCAAAAAACAAGAGCACTGGACACACTCAAATAAAGGGGAAATGGTACTGTCCAGCCTCTGGCAAGACTGTGACAGAATGGAGAGAGAGCCTGGAAAAATAGCTTCTTTCTTCTTTTTATTGCATTATTTTTGTTGGACAAATCTAAGATGCAATCATCTGTCAGTTTTGTGTGCACAAATAAACTTCATTTCTTTGTAAATAGTTACAAAAGTGCCTTTTTTCCGTTTTGTGTGCATAAATAAACTTCATTTCTTTGTAAATAGTAAAAAAAGTGCCTTTTTTCCATTTTGTGTGCACAAATAAACTTCATTTCTTTGTAAATAGTTACAAAAGTGCCTCTTTTCCATTTTGTGTGCATAAATAAACTTAATTTCTTTGTAAATAGTTACAAAAGTGCCTTTTTTCCATTTTGTGTGCACAAATAAACTTCATTTCTTTGTAAATAGTTACAAAAGTGCCTCTTTTCCATTTTGTGTGCATAAATAAACTTCATTTCTTTTTAAATAGTTAAAAAAGTGCCTTTTTTCTGTTTTGTGTGCACACATAAACTTCATTTCTTTGTAAATAGTTAAAAAAGGGCCCTTTTTCTGTTTTGTGTGCACAAATAAACTTAATTTCTTTGTAAATAGTTAAAAAAGGGCATTTTTTCCGTTTTGTGTGCGCAAATAAACTTTATTTCTTTGTAAATAGTAAAAAAGTGCCTTTTTTCTGTTTTATGTGCACAAATAAACTTAATTTCATTGTAAATAGTTACAAAAGTGCCTTTTTCCATTTTGTGTGCATAAATAAACTTCATTTCTTTGTAAATAGTTACAAAAGTGCCTTTTTTCCATTTTGTGTGAACAAATAAACTTCATTTCTTTGTAAATAGTTACAAAAGTGCGTTTTTTCCATTTTGTGTGCACAAATAAACTTCATTTCTTTGTAAATAGTTAAAAAAGTGCCTTTTTTCCATTTTGTGTGCACAAATAAACTTCAATTCTTTGTAAATAGTTACAAAAGTGCCTTTTTTCCATTTTGTGTGCACAAATAGGCACTTTTGTAACTATTTACAAAGAAATGAAGTTTTTTTTCCATTTTGTGTGCACAAATAAACTTCATTTCTTTGTAAATAGTTACAAAAGGGCCTTTTTTTCAGTTTTGTGTGCACAAATACACTTCATTTCTTTGTAAATAGTTACAGAAGTGCCTTTTTTCTGTTTTGTGTGCATAAATAAACTTCATTTCTTTGTAAATAGTTAAAAAAGGGCCTTTTTTCCATTTTGTGTGCACAAATAAACTTCATTTCTTTGTAAATAGTTAAAAAAGGGCCTTTTTTCCGTTTTGTGTGCACAAATAAACTTCATTTCTTTGTAAATAGTTACAAAAGTGCCTTTTTTCCGTTTTGTGTGCACAAATAAACTTCATTTCTTTGTAAATAGTTACAAAAGTGCCTTTTTTCCATTTTGTGTGCACAAATAAACTTCATTTCTTTGTAAATAGTTACAAAAGTGCCCTTTTTCCGTTTTGTGTGCACAAATAAACTTAATTTCTTTGTAAATAGTTAAAAAAGGGCCTTTTTTCCGTCTTGTGTGCACAAATAAACTTCATTTCTTTGTAAATAGTTAAAAAAGGGCCTTTTTTCCGTCTTGTGTGCACAAATAAACTTAATTTCTTTGTAAATAGTTACAAAAGTGCCCTTTTTCCGTTTTGTGTGCACAAATAAACTTCATTTCTTTGTAAATAGTTAAAAAAGGGCCTTTTTTCCGTCTTGTGTGCACAAATAAACTTCATTTCTTTGTAAATAGTTACAAAAGTGCCTTTTTTCCATTTTGTGTGCACAAATAAACTTCATTTCTTTGTAAATAGTTACAAAAGTGCCTTTTTTCCATTTTGTGTGCACAAATAAACTTAATTTCTTTGTAAATAGTTACAAAAGTGCCTTTTTCCCGTTTTGTGTGCACAAATAAACTTCATTTCTTTGTAAATAGTTGAAAAAGGGCATTTTTTCCGTTTTGTGTGCACAAATAAACAATTCTTTGTAAATAGTTACAAAAGTGCCTTTTTTCCATTTTGTGTGCATAAATAAACTTCCTTTCTTTGTAAATAGTTAAAAAAGGGCCTTTTTTCCATTTTGTGTGCACAAATAAACTTAATTTTTTGTAAATAGTTACAAAAGTGCCTTTTTTCCGTTTTGTGTGCATAAATAAACTTCATTTCTTTGTAAATAGTTACAAAAGTGCCTTTTTCTGTTTTGTGTGCATAAATAAACTTCATTTCTTTGTAAATTGTTACAAAAGTGCCTTTTTTCCATTTTGTGTGCACAAATAAACTTTATTTCTTTGTAAATAGTTGAAAAAGGGCATTTTTTTCCGTTTTGTGTGCACAAATAAACAATTCTTTGTAAATAGTTACAAAAGTGCCTTTTTTCCATTTTGTGTGCATAAATAAACTTCCTTTCTTTGTAAATAGTTAAAAAAGGGCCTTTTTCCGTTTTGTGTGCACAAATAAACTTAATTTTTTGTAAATAGTTACAAAAGTGCCTTTTTTCCGTTTTGTGTGCATAAATAAACTTCATTTCTTTGTAAATATTTACAAAAGTGCCTTTTTCTGTTTTGTGTGCATAAATAAACTTCATTTCTTTGTAAATAGTTAGAAAAGGGCCTTTTTTCCATCTTGTGTGCACAAATAAACTTAATTTTTTGTAAATAGTTACAGAAGTGCCTTTTTTCCGTTTTGTGTGCATAAATAAACTTCATTTCTTTGTAAATAGTTACAAAAGTGCCTTTTTTCCGTTTTGTGTGCACAAATAAACTTCATTTCTTTGTAAATAGTTAAAAAAGGGCCTTTTTTCCGTTTTGTGTGCACAAATAAACTTAATTTCTTTGTAAATAGTTACAAAAGGGCCTTTTTTCAGTTTTGTGTGCACAAATAAACTTCATTTCTTTGTAAATAGTTACAAAAGTGCCTTTTTTCCATTTTGTGTGCACAAATAAACTTCATTTCTTTGTAAATAGTTGAAAAAGGGCCTTTTGTCCGTTTTGTGTGCACAAATAAACTTAATTTTTTGTAAATAGTTACAAAAGTGCCTTTTTTCCGTTTTGTGTGCATAAATAAACTTCATTTCTTTGTAAATAGTTACAAAAGTGCCTTTTTCTGTTTTGTGTGCATAAATAAACTTCATTTCTTTGTAAATAGTTACAAAAGTGCCTTTTTCTGTTTTGTGTGCATAAATAAACTTCATTTCTTTGTAAATAGTTACAAAAGTGCCTTTTTTCCGTTTTGTGTGCACAAATAAACTTCATTTCTTTGTAAATAGTTAAAAAAGGGCCTTTTTTCCGTTTTGTGTGCACAAATAAACTTAATTTTTTGTAAATAGTTACAAAAGTGCCCTTTTTCCGTTTTGTGTGCATAAATAAACTTCATTTCTTTGTAAATAGTTAAAAAATGGCCTTTTTTCCGTTTTGTGTGCACAAATAAACTTCATTTCTTTGTAAATAGTTAAAAAATGGCCTTTTTTCCGTTTTGTGTGCACAAATATACTTCATTTCGTTGTAAATAGTTACAAAAGTGCTTTTTTTCCGTTTTGTGTGCACAAATAAGCTTCATTTCTTTGTAAATAGTTAAAAAAGGGCCTTTTTTCCGTTTTGTGTGCACAAATACACTTCATTTCTTTGTAAATAGTTACAAAAGTGCCTTTTTTCCGTTTTGTGTACATAAATAAACTTCATTTCTTTGTAAATAGTTACAAAGGTGCCTTTTTCCGTTTTGTGTGCACAAATAAACTTCATTTCTTTGTAAATAGTTACAAAAGTGCCTTTTTTCCGTTTTGTGTGCATAAATAAACTTCATTTCTTTGTAAATAGTTACAAAAGTGCCTTTTTTCCATTTTGTGTGCACAAATAAACTTCATTTCTTTGTAAATAGTTACAAAAGTGCCTTTTTCCCATTTTGTGTGCACAAATAAACTTCATTTCTTTGTAAATAGTTGAAAAAGGGCATTTTTTTCCGTTTTGTGTGCACAAATAAACAATTCTTTGTAAATAGTTACAAAAGTGCCTTTTTTCCATTTTGTGTGCATAAATAAACTTCCTTTCTTTGTAAATAGTTAAAAAAGGGCTTTTTCCGTTTTGTGTGCACAAATAAACTTCATTTCTTTGTAAATAGTTGAAAAAGGGCATTTTTTTCCGTTTTGTGTGCACAAATAAACAATTCTTTGTAAATAGTTACAAAAGTGCCTTTTTTCCATTTTGTGTGCATAAATAAACTTCCTTTCTTTGTAAATAGTTAAAAAAGGGCCTTTTTCTGTTTTGTGTGCACAAATAAACTTAATTTTTTGTAAATAGTTACAAAAGTGCCTTTTTTCCGTTTTGTGTGCATAAATAAACTTCATTTCTTTGTAAATAGTTACAAAAGTGCCTTTTTCTGTTTTGTGTGCATAAATAAACTTCATTTCTTTGTAAATAGTTAGAAAAGGGCCTTTTTTCCATCTTGTGTGCACAAATAAACTTAATTTTTTGTAAATAGTTACAGAAGTGCCTTTTTTCCGTTTTGTGTGCATAAATAAACTTCATTTCTTTGTAAATAGTTACAAAAGTGCCTTTTTTCCGTTTTGTGTGCATAAATAAACTTCATTTCTTTGTAAATAGTTGAAAAAGGGCCTTTTGTCCGTTTTGTGTGCACAAATAAACTTAATTTTTTGTAAATAGTTACAAAAGTGCCTTTTTTCCGTTTTGTGTGCATAAATAAACTTCATTTCTTTGTAAATAGTTACAAAAGTGCCTTTTTCTGTTTTGTGTGCATAAATAAACTTCATTTCTTTGTAAATAGTTACAAAAGTGCCTTTTTCTGTTTTGTGTGCATAAATAAACTTCATTTCTTTGTAAATAGTTACAAAAGTGCCTTTTTTCCGTTTTGTGTGCACAAATAAACTTCATTTCTTTGTAAATAGTTAAAAAAGGGCCTTTTTTCCGTTTTGTGTGCACAAATAAACTAAATTTTTTGTAAATAGTTACAAAAGTGCCCTTTTTCCGTTTTGTGTGCATAAATAAACTTCATTTCTTTGTAAATAGTTAAAAAATTGCCTTTTTTCCGTTTTGTGTGCACAAATAAACATCATTTCTTTGTAAATAGTTAAAAAATGGCCTTTTTTCCGTTTTGTGTGCACAAATAAACTTCATTTCTTTGTAAATAGTTAAAAAAGGTCCTTTTTTCCGTCTTGTGTGCACAAATAAACTTAATTTCTTTGTAAATAGTTACAAAAGTGCTTTTTTCCGTTTTGTGTGCACAAATAAGCTTCATTTCTTTGTAAATAGTTAAAAAAGGGCCTTTTTTCCGTTTTGTGTGCACAAATACACTTCATTTCTTTGTAAATAGTTACAAAAGTGCCTTTTTTCCGTTTTGTGTACATAAATAAACTTCATTTCTTTGTAAATAGTTACAAAGGTGCCTTTTTCCGTTTTGTGTGCACAAATAAACTTCATTTCTTTGTAAATAGTTACAAAAGTGCCTTTTTTCCGTTTTGTGTGCATAAATAAGCTTCATTTCTTTGTAAATAGTTAAAAAAGGGCCTTTTTTCCGTTTTGTGTGCACAAATACACTTCATTTCTTTGTAAATAGTTACAAAAGGGCCTTTTTTCCGTTTTGTGTACATAAATAAACTTCATTTCTTTGTAAATAGTTACAAAGGTGCCTTTTTCCGTTTTGTGTGCACAAATAAACTTCATTTCTTTGTAAATAGTTACAAAAGTGCCTTTTTTCCGTTTTGTGTGCATAAATAAGCTTCATTTCTTTGTAAATAGTTAAAAAAGGGCCTTTTTTCCGTTTCGTGTGCACAAATAAACTTCATTTCTTTGTAAATAGTTACAAAAGTGCCTTTTTTCCGTTTTGTGTGCATACATAAACTTTATTTCTTTGTAAATAGTTACAAAAGTGCCTTTTTTCCATTTTGTGTACATAAATAAACTTCATTTCTTTGTAAATAGTTACAAAGGTGCCTTTTTCCGTTTTGTGTGCACAAATAAACTTCATTTCTTTGTAAATAGTTACAAAAGTGCCTTTTTTCCGTTTTGTGTGCATAAATAAGCTTCATTTCTTTGTAAATAGTTAAAAAAGGGCCTTTTTTCCGTTTCGTGTGCACAAATAAACTTCATTTCTTTGTAAATAGTTACAAAAGTGCCTTTTTTCCGTTTTGTGTGCATACATAAACTTTATTTCTTTGTAAATAGTTAAAAAAGGGCCTTTTTTCCGTTTTGTGTGCACAAATACACTTCATTTCTTTGTAAATAGTTACAAAAGTGCCTTTTTTCCGTTTTGTGTGCATAAATAAACTTCATTTCTTTGTAAATAGTTAAAAAAGGGCCTTTTTTCCGTTTTGTGTGCACAAATACACTTCATTTCTTTGTAAATAGTTACAAAAGTGCCTTTTTTCCATTTTGTGTGCATAAATAAACTTCATTTCTTTGTAAATAGTTAAAAAAGTGCCTTTTTCCGTTTTGTGTGCACAAATAAACTTCATTTCTTTGTAAATAGTTAAAAAGGTGCCTTTTTTTCTCCCTACTCTCTTCCTTCTTTTCCCCCCTTTTCCCCTCTTTTTTCCTTTTTCTTCCCCCACCTTAGCAGTCCCTTTTGCCCCATCTCTCTGTCAATGAACCACTCATGTCACCGATGACTCGTTGGAATTGTGTTTAGAATGTAACTTCAAGCATAAAGTGGAAGGAGCTTCCCCACATTTACTAAGTCTTTCATCCTATAGAAAACACTAATAAATCTATTTCTGGTTCTAATTTTAAGATTCGTGTAACTTTTTCAAAGCTGTTTTACTCTGATCAATCAGGATAAACATCTTAAAGTCCCAATGCCAAGTTTTATGTTGTTCATGACCGTATATTCAGTGGAAAGAAAAAACTCCCTCTCACATGAAGAAAACTGCAGAACCAGAATCAGAGGTGGCGTCTTTCTACTCTTCTGGTTGGGGTGAGGGGACAGAGGAGAGGAAGGAGGACGATCATTCTACTGAGACACTAGGACAGGAGACAATGGTTGACTTGGGATCTGAACCTCACATGCAACTACTTTACTGTGACCACTTTAGTGTTGTCACATTACTATTGTAGCATTGCTATTATAGCATCACTATTGTCGCAATACTACTAAGCCCTGTTTCCACCGCACAAAAAGTGGCACTATATCGCGGACCGCAGAAGCGATGAAGCTATAAAGCAATGAAGCTATAAAGCAATGAAGCAATGAAGCGATGAAGCTATGAAGCGATGAAGCTATGAAGCGGAGCTCGGCGCCTCCGTGTTCTGGTGCTGAGCTGCCGGAAGGTGATCAGCGCCAGAGTGGAGTGGCTGCTCCTGCGTTTGAGCAGGAAGCTCCAGACTCCTGTCTGTGCCTCAGCTAACCGGGGGGAACGCTCCGGCCACTTGCCCCGCACCCGAGCGCGGGAGTGCGGGGCAAGTGGCCGGAGTGTTCGCTCTCTCAGAACAAGGAAGTTGCGGCTGCAGTGCTGCCGCTGCAAAAAATGGCCGCTGCAAAAAATAACAGTTAACTAAACAACAAGTGCAAAGTGGAGGATGTAAACAACAGAGGATTCATAAGATGTAGAACTGACGACTTTCTTTTCTGTTGTAACATCACATATCTGCGGAGCTCCTAAGCCCCGCCCACTTTTTAAGCTCCTCTCTGCAGTGGAAACGGGTACCACACCGAGCTCCGGCTTCACTTTGCCGTACCGCTCCGTACCTCTCCGCTCCGTCCCCGCACTTGTGTGCAGTGGAAACGGGACTTTATTGCATTACTATTGTAGCATTGCTATAGAAGCATTACTATTGTAGTGTTACTATTGTCGCGTTACTATTGTAGCATGTCTATAGTAGCATTACTGTAGTAGCATTACTATTGTAGCATTACTATAGTAGCATTACTATTGTAGCATTACTATTGTAGCAGTAGTAGCAGCAGTGGGTTCAAATCCCACTTCTGAAAGCAGAGCATGTGTTAAGACATGCAGGTGTGTCTGTGAACCTTCAAAGTGATCATATTCTACTTCCTGTCATGTGCCAGAGCAGAGCTGACTAATATTTCCAGGCTTAAAGGGAGGGCCGATGATATGAATGATGACATTCAAATCTAATGTTCAGACTGCAGTCAGTGTTTGTAAAGGATGACAATTAGGAAGCAGCAATTCATGTGCTGAATGTCTCCTTGAAAGTTGTGCAAATTGAACTAAACCCATATTTGCCAGAGATGAACTGTGTTTTGGAATTTAAAAAAAGCTTCCCTTGTGTTTCTGCCCAGTTTCAAACAGGGGACCTTTTGCGTGTTAAGCAAACATGATAACCACTACACTACAGAAACTATGCATGAGACCAATAGGGTGGTAGAATTCTGAGATTCAAGGGCTCATATTCCACAAAATTCCCTTTGTCATGGTTTTGCAGCAGTAATATGAATCCCTAAACCTGGAATTAGAGAGGAGTGAGTTCACTACTATCTGTATCTGAAACTGTTCAACCATCTAAATGATCTGTATCTGTATCTGTACTTGGAGTGTGCGAGGCCTAAATCGGAAGTGGGCGTGGTTCTAGTAAAACTGGGTGGGGCTTAAATCGGTAGATTATCTTAAGTCTAAAATTGATATGGATGATCAGAAGTTGTTTTATTTATTGTTTATTTGAAAATGATTTACAGAACAGCCTCAGAATCGAGATTCAATGTTTTATACAAATCAAAAACTATCTACTATCTACATTATCCATCCATCCATCCATTGTCTGCCGCTTATCCAGGCCCCACATCCCCCTGACACCCCACCACGCCCCACCATTTGAGAAGCACTGGTGTAATGGGAATCAACATTTTGCAAGTTATCGTTGATTCATGCATGTTTGTGTTGTTCGCTGCTTTACGCCTGCCAGGCCACGAGTCGTTGTACCTTGTGCTTATGAGAAGATATTTTAACGGCGCCGCTCTGAGATGTCTTCAAGGTCTCTGGCCTTCGGGCTGGAGGAATAACTTATCTTGTAGCGTTCCTACCTTCTCAGCTCACATAGAAGCATACTTACACACACACACACACACACTAGTGTTAAACTTGCTTTGTTGTATCATGGAATGAGAATGTGGGCAGCAGAGGGAAGAACGGGGAAGATTGATGAACGAGCTGTCAGGTGACTTCACTCTCTGCCCTTGAGCAAGAATCTTGATTGTTGTGACTATTATTGCTCTCGATACTGGGGTTGTCTCTTTTCTATCCTTCTAGCAGGTTTTTCACCTAACAGTAAACGAGCTTCATGCTGAAGATACATGGATGATGCGTTCAGGTGCATCAGGTAACTCTGAACTCTGTTGCTGTGCTCCAGGCTGACCAAAGCTCTCCTCACAATAACAACCAGCTAATACTTTATGACCTGAGATGAAACCCTCAGTGTTTGTGTATTTTTGCAGTAATTCACTTGCCTTCCCTCCCTCCCTCTCTTTCCCTCCAGTCCAGTCCATCACCCACCATGGAAGCAGTGTTTAAAACGTGTTTATTTTTAAAAAAGAAGAAGAAAAAACCTGCAATCCCACAGTGAAATCCATGCCCTGTTACTAGTGGACACATGTACTTATATACAAGTGTTTGTACTGTATATGTACAAATATATATATTGTGGAGGCGGAGAAAGATGAGACGGACGAAGGAGTCGAGTCGCTTTCTATAATTTCGTCTCACAGTTCTGACAGTTCACCTGTCAATAACCAACCCCCTTGTGTCACTGCACTTCCCCTTATAACTCCTCCCACTACCAACACCACACTACGTCACCACACTTCCCCTTATAACTCCTCCCACTACCAACACCACACTACGTCACCACACTTCCCCTTATAACTCCTCCCACTACCAACACCACACTACGTCACCGCACTTCCCCTTATAACTCCTCCCACTACCAACACCACACTACGTCACCACCTTCCCCTTATAACTCCTCCCACTACCAACACCACACTACGTCACCGCACTTCCCCTTATAACTCCTCCCACTACCAACACCACACTACGTCACCACACCTCCCCTTATAACTCCTCCCACTACCAACACCACACTACGTCACCACACTTCCCCTTATAACTCCTCCCACTACCAACACCACACTACGTCACCACACCTCCCCTTATAACTCCTCCCACTACCAACACCACACTATGTCACCACACCTCCCCTTATAACTCCTCCCACTACCAACACCACACTACGTCACCGACACACCCACTGCACTCTGTTTGGGAGAACCTCCCCCTCAGATGCACACCACACAGCCCCCCCACCCCCCCCGAACAATCAGAACGGTACTACAACAAGATTCTATATTTTTGTTTTGTCCCGCTTGGGAGGTCTGCACAGCCGACATATGGGCACCTCCTCCTGCTGGAGACCCAGTTCCATCCATCCATCCATTGGCTACCGCTTTATCCGGGGCCAGGTCGCGGAGTCAGCAGTCTGAGCAGAGTTGCCCAGACTTCCCTCGCCCCAGACACTTCCTCCAGCTCCTCCGGTGGCACCCCAAGGCGTTCCCAGGCCAGCCGAGAGACATAGTCCCTCCAGCGTGTCCTGGGTCTGCCCCGAGGCCTCCTACCGGAGGGACATGCCCGGAACACCTCCCTGGGGAGGCATCCGGGGGGCATCCGAAATAGATGCCCGAGCCACCTCAGCTGGCTCCTCTCGATGTGGAGGAGCAGCGGCTCTACTCCGAGCTCCTCCCTGGTGACTGAGCTCCTCACCCTATCTCTAAGGGTACGCCCAGCCACCCTATGGAGGAAGCTAATTTCAGCCGCTTGTATCCGGGATCTCGTTCTTTCGGTCATGACCCATAGTTCATGACCATAGGTGAGGTTAGGAACGAAGATCGACCGGTAAATCGAGAGCTTCGCTTTTTGGCTCAGCTCCTTCTTCACCACGACGGACCGATACAACGTCCGCATAACTGCAGACGCTGCACCGATCCGCCTGTCGATCTCACGCTCCATCTTTCCCCCACTCGTGAACAAGACCCCAAGATACTTAAACTCCTCCACTTGGGACAAGGGCACTCCACCGACCTGGAGGGGGCAAGCCACCTTTTTCCGGTCGAGAACCATGGCCTCGGATTTAGAGGTGCTGATCTTCATCCCAGCTGCTTCACACTCGGCTGCGAACCGTGTCAGTGCACGCTGGAGATCCAGATTTGATGGGGCCAACAGAACCACATCATCCGCAAATAGCAGAGATGAGATTCTGTAGTCCCCAAACCGGACCCCCTCCGGCCCCCGGCTGTGCCTAGAAATTCTGTCCATATATATGATGAACAGAACCGGTGATAAAGGACACCCCTGCCGGAGGCCAACGTGCACAGGGAACAGGTCCGACTTACTGCCGGCAATGTGAACCAGACTCCTGCTCCGGGAATACAAGGACCGAACAGCCCTCAACAAGGGACCCCGGACTCCGTACTCCCGGAGCACCCCCCACAGGACATATCGGGGGACGCGGTCGAACGCCTTCTCCAGATCCACAAAACACATGTGGACTGGTTGGGCGAACTCCCACGAACCCTCAAGCACCTGGTGGAGGGTATAGAGCTGGTCCAGTGTTCCACGACCAGGACGAAAACCGCATTGTTCCTCTTGGATCCGAGGTTCGACTAACGGCCGGACCCTCCTCTCCAGTACCCTGGAATAGACTTTCCCGGGGAGGCTGAGGAGTGTGATCCCTCTGTAGTTGGAACACACCCTCCGATCCCCCTTCTTGAAGAGAGGGACCACCACCCCGGTCTGCCAGTCCAGAGGTACTGTCCCCGCCCTCCACACGATGTTGCAGAGACGAGTCAGCCACGACAGTCCCTGCACATCCAGAGACTTAAGGAACTCTGGGCGAATCTCATCCACTCCCTGTGCCTTGCCACTGAGGAGCTTCACAACAACCTCGGTGACTTCAGCTTGGGAAATGGACGAGTCCACCTCTGAGAACCCAGCCTCTGCTTCCTCAATGGAAGATGTGGTGGTGGGATTGAGGAGGTCCTCGAAGTATTCCTTCCACCGCCCAACAATGTCCCCAGTTGAGGTCAACAGCTCCCCACGTCCACTGTAAACAGTGTTGGTGGAGAACTGCTTCCCCCGCCTGAGGCGCCGGACGGTTTGCCAGAATTTCCTCAAGGCCGACCGAAAGTCCTCCTCCATGGCCTCTCCGAACTCCTCCCAGACCCGAGTTTTTGCCTCCACCACAGCCCGGGCTGCGGCTCACTTGGCCTGCCGGTACCTGTCGATTGCCTCAGGAGTCCTATGAGCTAACAGTGCCCGGTAGGACTCCTTCTTCAGCTTGACGGCCTCCCTTTCTTCCGGTTTCCACCACCGGGTTCGGGGATTGCCGCCACGACAGGCGCCAGAGACCCTGCGGCCACAGCTCCGAGCAGCAGCTTCAACAATGGAAGTGGAGAACATGGTCCACTCGGACTCAATGTCTCCAGCCTCCCTCGGGATCTGTGAGAAGCTCTCCCGGAGGTGGGAGTTGAAGGCTGCGCGGACGGAGGGCTCGGCCAGATGTTCCCAGCAGACCCTCACAACACGTTTGGGCCTGCCGAGTCTATCCGGCCTCCTCCCGGTCCAGCGCATCCAACTCACCACCAGGTGGTGATCAGTTGACAGCTCTGCCCTTCTCTTTACCCTAGTGTCAAAGACACATGGCCAGAGATCAGATGACACGACCACAAAGTCTATCATTGACCTCCGGCCTAGGGTGTCCTGGTGCCATGTGCACTTATGGACACCCCTGTGCTCGAACATGGTGTTCGTTATCGTCAAACTGTGACTGGCACAGAAGTCCAATAACAGAACACCACTCGGGTTCAGATCGGGGAGGCCGTTCCTCCCAATCACCCCCTTCCATGTCTCACTGTCATTGCCCACGTGGGCGTTGAAGTCCCCCAGGAGAACAATGGAGTCCCCAGTTGGGGCACTATCCAGCACCCCTCCCAGGGACTCCAAGAAGGTTGGGTACTCTGAACTGCTGTTCGGTGCATAGGCCGAGACAACAGTCAGAGACCTGTCCCCTACTTGTAGGCGTAGGGACGCAACCCTCTCGTTCACCGGGGTGAACTCCAACACATGGCGGCTGAGCTGTGGGGCAATAAGCAAGCTCACTCCAGCCCGCCGCCTTACACCGCGGGCAACTCCAGAGCAGTGGAGTATCCAGCCCCTGTCGAGGAGCTGGGTTCCAGAGTCCAAGCTGTGAGTGGAGGTGAGCCCGACTATATCTAGCCGGCATCTCTCAACCTCCCTCACAAGCTCGGGCTCCTTCCCCCCCAGCGAGGTCACATTCCATGTCCCCAAAGCCAGAGTCTGTGTCCGGGGATCGGGTCGTCGAGGCCCCTGCCGTCGACTGCCACCCAATCCACAATGCACCCGACCCCTACGGCAGCCTCTGTAGGTGGTGGGTCCACAGGAGGATGAGAGGAGGGGCCCGCGTCGTCCTTTCGGGCTGAGCCCGGCCGAGTCCCGCGGGCAAGAACGCGGCCACCAGGCGCTCGCGTGCGAGCCTCCACCCCGGGCCTGGCTCCAGGGTGTGGCCCCGGCTGCGCCAAACCGGGCGATGTCACATTGCTCCTCGTGATTGTGTCCATGGGGTCTTGTGAACTGCTTTTAATCTGACCCGTCGCCTCGGACCTGTTTGCCTTGGGAGACCCTACTGGGGGGGCAAGCCCCCCGGCAACATAGCTCCGAGGGTCATTCGGGCGCTCAAACTCCCCCACCACGACAAGGTTGCAGTTCAAGGGGGAGAGAGAACAACTGGGTCTCAGAACAACTGGAGACCCAGTTGTTCTGAGAAAAACAATGATTTTGATGAGTGTGAATCAATGAGATGTGTCGTATTCTGCAGTTTCAATTAGATACCAAAGCACATTCAGCTCATGTTGGTCAGACTTCAGGGGCTTTCAGGTATTGAAGCACACATGTCGCTATTGAAATCATACATTTGTATTCTAAAGACTGAAAATGTTCCCAACTTTTCAATCTTTGTCAGCATTTCTAACTGTAATATCACAGAAACAATGTTTGGGTTTCTTTTTGTTTAACATTGCATCAACTCCAATCACACTTTGCTTCATCATGAATTCAACACGACTTAGACTTCAAGTAGATGGACAATCAAAATGTGAGCAGTACACAAATATTGTGTTTCAGGAAGTTCAAGAAATCAAGACAATGAATCAATGTAGGGCAAAGCATGAGCTTTGCAGGATTTCAGAAAGCAAACATATAAACAAACACTCACCTTTCCCAGGTGGAGAACGTCCTGGAGCAGGAACCTGATTCTGGAGGAGGAACTTTTATCATTAGTGATGTTCTTCATATCCTCAAGAACTTTCTCCAGTTGAGGCTGATGGACAAAAAACAGAGTATGTGAGATGTAGTTCTACTTTAGTTTCTCTGTTTCATAACAACAAGCAGTGGCTCAATTCCCAACAGAAACCCTCATTAATGTCTTTGCAAACTGTGTTGAATCCACAAATCTACTTTTTCTGTCTCACCTTGGCTTTCTCAGAGAGGTCCTGGAGGTCCTGGAGGTCCTGGCCGACAGTTGTGATCAGCCTGCATAGACCTTCCAAAGACTCCTCTGACTCCTCACGGTCAGAGAAGTGATGCCTGAACATTCCACCAGAGGGCACTCAAACCCCACTGTAAAACCATATAGCCAGTTGGAGCGACAGAGAAGTCTCTCACAAAAGTGCATCTTCTGAGTCTTTAAATCTTTGATTAATTGTTTCTTTCCAGTGGTTCCTTTTTCTGCACTAGAACTCCTTCATGGTGTTAGAAAGGTCAACTCCATCATAGTTGTCCTGAGGGGCAGTAGTGGCAGGAAGGAGGAGATTCAAGTTGGGAGACAAAGGCCAACATTTGCTCTGAGGGTCAATCTTCTGTTGAGCTTTGTTTGTTCCAACAAACAGGAATTGCTCAGGTTACAAGTGATGGTTGGTTTATCTACAGTTCCAGAAACAACCACATTCTCAGCACCACCCCCCCCCACCCCCCATTAAAAAAAAATATTAAGGATGAATTTTTGAATATGTATGTCTTGAACAGTATTACTGAATACAATTTCTTTTGCCAATTTGGATTAGATACATAGCAAGAATTGAAAAGACGACTCCTGCTTAGTACAAGTAGTGAAGGTACACACTCTATACAGAACCAAGCACACACCAATCTTGTATATATTATATTATACATGCTGCTTGTGGTGTGGATCTGAGTTTTGATCACTATTACGTTTATGTCAGCGTATCTCCAGGTGATCTTGACTGCATGTCCATCATGGGGGATCAGAGACGATCACTGGAAACTGGGTCAGAACAAATACATTAACTCAGTGACTCACTGGACTGTTTTGGATGAAATGACACAGGCTTGGTATATACAACTGTCTCGATAAGTCAAAGAGTGATTGTGACTGCATGATCAGCTTCACCATCATTTAGAAACAGAATATTGAACCCTGAGGGTAAAAACAAGCCTACATCTCCTACAAATCACTTGAGGCCAAAGGAGTGAGAAAAGAAAGGGTCAGCTCCTTGTTGAAACATTGGTGAGAAAGAGATTTCAGTATGTTCCTTGTTTTTCCACATTGACCTTGATGATCATTGAAGAGGTGAACACACCTTTCCTGAAAGACACCTGAAGCCTTCAGTTCAAACTCAGACCTCTGCCTCCACCAGGAACCCCGGTCAGGCTGAGTCAGACCAAAGATCAGGTGCAGAGCAGAACTGATAGAAGATATTGTGGCAGGTAGTTTTGCAATGACGTTTCCTATACAATGCAACAGTTTTGAAGATTATCTCCGAGCTGTAGCACTCGGCTTATGTTGAAATTATTCTGAAACATCATGAACTCCTGATTTCATTCCATTTTGTTAAAGCTGGACATTTTTTCCACCCAAAACTGAAAAAATGTGAACATGTTGCTGTTTTCCACAGCTTGAGATTGAGTGCACTTTGTTGATTTGTCAATAATCTTGTTTAATGGAGATCCAAGTAGAGTGCAAAAGTAGGGAGCTTTCTTTAAGTAGATTATCACAGTGTTATGATTTCTTCAGTGAAATATTCCCAAACAAACTTAATTAATGAAATGAATCAGACATGCATTCTGGAATCAAGTAACACGACGCCACAAAGTCTAGTGATTCCTTTCAGCTTCCCAACATGTAGTGACTCTTTCTAGTTTGTCGTCAGTCCAAAGGCAGCATGAAAAGAATAGAAAAGGAGGATCAGTGGGTAAATTTAGTCTGATGACAGAAATGTAAATATTATGCACAGTTCAGATAATAAAGTCTCACTTTGAATTGGTTGAATGAAGAACTTTGTATATTACAGACGAAGAACACAGTCGGAGCTCAGGAGCCCAAATTAAATGTTTTATGTCAACCCAGTTCTCTGCTTACCACAAAATGTGTACTTTCTTTGATTTCTTTAGGACCACCGGGTGAGACAAAGGTATGACATTTAAGGTGACGTATCAGTTCCAGTCGGTGTTTCCTCACATACACAAGCAACCCAAAGCGAAATAAAATTCAAAAGTGGGAATTACACATATACACAATTCTCTTATTTGTTTTTTAAAACAGGTCAGATGTGGTACCACACAGTGCAAGCTTCAGATTTCTCTGCTGATCCAGGTGCGTCTAGGTTCCTGTGCTAAAGTCCTCCTGACTCAATGAAACTCAAGAAAATTAAAAAGAAAGAAAAAAAATCCGACACAGTCTGAAATCTGCTCCTCCAGCCCGTCTTTCTTTCCATCATTGTCCACTGGGGGGATGAGAAGCCGAGTCCTGGGCGGTGAAATCTAGGAGAAGCTGAGGTGGGCACAGGGGCCAGGGCGGACATTAACACATGTTTGTTCAGTGAATGTCTTAGTTGAAGAGCTCTGTTGGGAAGAACAGCAGAAAACCTTCGTCATCAAAGCTGAAGTCTTGAGTTGAGTTCGGACATGTTGGTACATAACAAAACAAAGACTAACCAACACAAACAAACAACAAGCATCACCGAGCAAAGAAAACAAGACACAAAAAGTAGCAGGTAACTAACAAATAATAAGCCAACATATCCAAAAAGGAGGAGGAAGAAACAGAGATTTAGTCCCACTCCTCAGTCACATCTAACAACAACTTTGTTTTTCATATGAACACACACACACACACACACACACATATATATACACATACACCAACAAGTGTATATCTATTTTCTTTACAAGAAAAAACAAAACCACAACAGAAACAAACCAGCAAATAGAAATATAGATCAATAATAACTAATCAATATCTGCAGCTCTTCCTCCCTGTACTTTGTGCTGTTTTTCTTTAATTGCTTCATGTTTGGACACTGCCTGAGCTCCACCCCTAAACTATTCCACAACCTCACTCCACATGTAGAAAGACAAAAGGACTTCAGTGTGAAACCTTCCATGTTTAAACTTTAAATCCCCTCTCCAGTTGTAACCGCCTTGTCTGGTAAAAAAAAAAAAAATGGTTTTGAAGATTTGACAGAAGTTGGTTGTGTATTGCTTTATACACTAGCTGGGACACAACTGGGACAGGAGACACTGAGTGGACTGGTCATGTTGTCCATAGAGACTGAGAGAGCAAAGAAAACGGACATGGAGCATCGCGGACGAGTTCGTGGAGCACAAGGCTCGTCGTAGTGGTGAGTAGGTCTGTAGTGCTTCATATTGAAACTGTTTGACTAACCTTTAGAACTCTCCATACAGCCTGCTGAGCTCCCATTGGTTGAACCAGTTAAAGTGATGTGGTCACTCTCCGTGGTGCTGAACTGACGTCACTTGGTCTTGTTTTATTATTAGAGGCCATGTTGCCTCATGTGTTTGTTGTTCTCTTGGTTTCTTATACTTCATGTCCGTTTGATGGACTTCAACATGACATAGTTGCTCTTTGTGCTGCTGAAGCTTGTAAGATGTGTAAGTACAACATGTGTATGTTGTAAAATGACGTTATGATGATACTTTACTATTTGGGTTTAAAGGACAAGGTCATGACTGTTTTCTTTCCCTCTGTGCCTCCAAGGTTCCTGAAGGACCAACTCTTGAAGACTCCCAGGCTCAACTGCTGGACCGAAGGTGCTTTCTTGATGGAACCACCAAAATGCTCCATGTTGATCCTAATCGAAGAATAAAGGCCCCAGAGATCCTCAATCATCCTCTTCTAGCCCAGATGTAAAACTTTGACAGCCAGTAAGTGTCTCTCTCTGATGTTTGGTGCTTCATCAGCCTGTACATGAAGATGTTTCCCTCAATGACTGATTGTCTGACAGCCCACCAGAGTCCATCAGTCTCATGAGAGACTGCCCCTCCTGCAGTGCCCATGAGATGACACCTGCTCCTCCATGACCGCGGGACAGACCAAGATTATTTTGGTTTAGAATATTTTATTTTGGGCTTTCAATTCAACAAAATAAACATGAAAACACAAACAAACAGCTCCAGACCCCTCCCCCAAACCCACCCACCCACAACGTGAGAGAAAAAGAGGACAAAAGTAAGAGTAATGATAATAATAAAAGATATAAATATATAAAAGTGGTCGAGGGGCGACAGAGACAATAAGCACTGACAGCAGAGGACCTACAACCCGTCCGTCATCCAAGTGGACAATATGACCATATGTGCCAAATAAGGCTGCTGATCTCTATGAAAGTATCCTAGTCTTTCCTGAGTGTATATGTCATTTTGTCAAGTGGAACACAGCTGTTCATTTCTGAGACAAGACTTCCAGGTGACGGCTATGACTTCCTGGCAACACACAAGGCCAGTGAGAGACATTTCTTCTGAGCCCTTATTCATGGTGTATCAATATTTGAAGTGTCTCCTAATAAGCAGGTTTGAGGATCTAGTGGGAGATGCTCTCCTAGAAGTCTTGTCATGGTGTCTTCAGTGTTGTTCTGAACCAGCGCAGTGCAGGAAAGAGCCTCTTCTACACCACATCTAAAACACAAGTTGGGCATCAGGATTGTATTTATGCAATGTCTGTGGCGTTAGATAGGTTTGATGGAGAAAGTGGTTATTGGTTATCCTGAATCTGGAGTTCAAAGTGGCACAATGCAGACCGTAGCTCTGTACCTAGGGTCACGCCCAAGCCGGACTCCCATTTCTCCCTTGATTTGAAAACCTGCTTTTGAAGCATCGTCCATCAAGAGAGAAAACATTATTGAGAGAAGACGAGGTGCGTTACCCTCATGGAGCAGTCTTTGTGGATTGTTCAGCTTGGGTAAACTCATTTCAGATCCCAAAGCAGATTTAAGAAATGATCTTAACTGTAGGGAACAAAAACGTTTCTGCTCCAGATCAGACTTCCTCCTGAGGTCTTCAAAAGAAAAATCATTTTTCTTCTTTTGTTTTAATAATTAAAACGTCATTCTGAAATCTGTGTCTGGAATCAATTAGTGACTTTATCAACTTTATCCAGAAGACGACTGGTTACATTTTCATGCATACATACATTTTGATGATTTGACTCAAGACGGGGTAATCAGTTCTTCTGCAGATAATTGTAGGAGTCCACTTATAGATAAAGTCTGCTGGAATAGTTTCTTTAGGAGCATACATTCCAATTGAAACCCAGGGTGGACATTTTCACCCTCAAAAAGAAAATAAATAAGTCATTTCTGGGTTGCGGTTTACTCATGTAATCTACAGACCAATACAAATATCAAATACTTAAAACCTAAATCTTCTGTGAAAATACTGAGTCCTGTGTTGATCCAAGTTCTGTTGATCATCCAAACTGTTCACACAGCTCCAGATGTGACTTTATATCAGTATGGAACAGCTTCTCAAATTGAAAATGAAATTAATTTGGTTTTCTCTAAAACAGTTTCCACCAACACACGTCACTGACAACTAACTGTACATGCAGACAAGAAATGTAGTCAAAAGGTCAGCTCTTGGATCAAAAACCTATGTTTATTGTAATACAAAGCACCAAATCCAAGTAGACTGTTCTGGTGGGACTTCGGAGGCTCAGGTGTGGAGAAACCAGCGGGAGACAGAAGAGTACATTTGGCAGAGTTTATTCTCTTAACAAGAGTGAATGAAAGGTGCTGCAGGCTCCAGGGGCAGGAGGTCAAGACTGCTTGCTGAGGCGGGAGCAACTGGGGCACGAGTTGGGTCTGGTCACGGTGGGTCAGGGAACCAAGGAAGCTGCGGCTGGCGAGTTCTGGGAGCGCCCAGTGGAGTCCAGCACCGTTTAAGAGGTGTAGCTGATCAGGGGAAAACGAGCTCCACCCGGTCGTCGCAGCTGAATGGAATTAGGTGATGAATCCCTCAGCAGCTCCACTTCCTGAAAAGCAAAAGGAGAGGAGAGAGAAACCACCCAACCACGCCCCTAGGAGGCCTCTGAGGAGTGGGGCGGGACATGGACACAAGTCAATGACTTTCTGTGTGCCTGTTTTATTTCCTAGATGTATCAGTAGGTACTCAAGTGGAGCAGATCACATAAAACACTTCATGACACTCGTTGAAAACTTTTCTGAATTAAACAAAAAAAGCAAAGAATGAAAAAAACCTAATCATAATCAGACAGTTTTATTTCACACATGCTTATGGAATCACAGGAGGGCCAAAATTAAAAGGAAATCAATGTGGAATATGAAGAGAATCCATAATACAAACAAATATACAAAGGTAGTCATGTTCTTTTTCAGGTATAGATGAGTCACCCTGAACAGAAAGACACTTGCTGCTGGGCATGCTATTGCTTTTGTCTTTGCCATTTCGCCTAAATTTACTTGAATCAAATATAATTCTCCATCCAACCACAGACATTCTATAAAGTCACAAAGCTTTTATCTCTGTATTTCAAAGACTGAACCGCTCCTGCATTGGTTTGATGAAGAAAAACAAATAAATGATCAGTCTCGTCACTGTATTGGAGACCGATAAAGTTCAGTTTTATCTGCTTATTATATGTATGAATTAGATATTTGAACAGCGACTTGTAAAAAGCCTGTCAAGTGAGCGGCTTTGATCAGGATTTACAGCCATAACGTAAAAATATCCTAAACTGTATCACGTATCACGCATGTATAAGGGAGACCAGGTACGGTTGTAACACGTTTTGCTTCAGCACTTGTAACTCACTGAAAGTTTGGGCTGGAGTTCTCAAACTTTTATACCAAGTTCCCACATTTGTTTTCTACAAATGGCACCAATTCAAACCTCAGCAAGAATATCAGCAAGAATATCACAGACGGCGTGAGTTGATGTCAAATGCGTGGTGTTCATTCGTTACATCCTCCCCCACTACCGGGGGTGGTTTTAACACATGCTGGGGTCAGTGGTGATAATTAGACCAAAGAAGACGGGCCATGTAATGTGCTTCAAAAAGAGGTTTATTTATCCTCATTGACAGGCTGAGGTTCTGCTTTCCTCAGAGAAAACCTTGCTGTTGCTCCTGTAACCCACACTGGGAGGAGGACTGGTCGCTCAGCTTCTGTTTGCAGTATCTGCTCAGTGTTACAAGGCAGATCCACTGATCTGACTGACTTGTCCTCCTTTGTGACCTCATCAGATGCTTTTCATTTAAAAACATTGGCAGGCACACCTCGTCAGTCTATCTTTTCCACTGCCTTGGCATTCTGTAAAAGTATTAAAATCAAGAAAGTTGTATTAGCTGTAGGTAAGGGGATGGTGGTAAGGCTTTTTAAAGATGTGTTACGACCCACCCCAGTAAGCCATTGTTTAGCTTGATGTGTTAGCATAGTGGTTTGAAATAAGCAGGGGAAACATGCAGCACATTGTGTCTGAGAACGTGCATCCATCCATCCATCCATCCATTGTCTGCCGCTTATCCGGGGCCGGGTCGCGGAGGCAGCAGTCTGAGCAGACTTGCCCAGACTTCCCTCATCCCAGACTCTTCCTCCAGCTCTTCCGGTGGCACCCCAAGGTGTTCCCAGGCCAGCCGAGAGACATAGTCCCTCCAGCGTGTCCTGGGTCTGTCCTGAGGCCTCCTACCGGAGGGACATGCCCGGAACACCTCCCTAGGGAGGCGTCCGGGGGGCATCCGAAATAGATGCCCGAGCCACCTCAGCTGGCTCCTCTGGATGTGGAGGAGCAGCGGCTCTACTCCGAGCTCCTCCCTGGTGACTGAGCTCCTCACCCTATCTCTAAGGGTGACTGAGCTCCTCACCCTATCTCTAAGGGTGACTGAGCTCCTCCCCCTATCTCTAAGGGTGACTGAGCTCCTCACCCTATCTCTAAGGGTGACTGAGCTCCTCCCCCTATCTCTAAGGGTGACTGAGCTCCTCACCCTATCTCTAAGGGTGACTGAGCTCCTCCACCTATCTCTAAGGGTGACTGAGCTCCTCACCCTATCTCTAAGGGTGACTGAGCTCCTCCTCCTATCTCTAAGGGTGACTGAGCTCCTCACCCTATCTCTAAGGGTGACTGAGCTCCTCCCCCTATCTCTAAGGGTGACTGAGCTCCTCCCCCTATCTCTAAGGGTGACTGAGCTCCTCACCCTATCTTTAAGGGTGACTGAGCTCCTCCCCCTATCTCTAAGGGTGACTGAGCTCCTCACCCTATCTCTAAGGGTACGTCCAGCCACCCTACGGAGGAAGCTCATTTCAGCTGCTTGTATCCAGGATCTGGTTCTTTCGGTCATGACCCATAGTTCATGACCATAGGTGAGGGTAGGAATGAAGATCGACCGGTAAATGGAGAGCTTCGCTTTTTGGCTCAGCTCCTTCTTCACCACGACGGACCGATACAACGTCCACATAACTGCAGATGCTGCACCGATCCACCTGTCGATCTCACGCTCCATCTTTCCCCACTCGTGAACAAGACCCCAAGATACTTAAACTCCTCCACTTGGAACAAGGGCACTCCACCGACCTGGAGGGGGCAAGACACCTTTTCCCGGTTGAGAACCATGGCTTCGGATTTAGAGGTGCTGATCTTCATCCCAGCTGCTTCACACTCGGCTGCGAACCGTGTCAGTGCACGCTGAAGGTCCAGGCTTGATGGGGCCAACAGAACCACATCATCCGCAAATAGCAGAGATGAGATCCTGTGGTCCCCAAACTGGACCCCCTCCGGCCCCCGGCTGTGCCTAGAAATTCTGTCCATATAGATAATGAACAGAACCGGTGATAAAGGACACCCCTGCCGGAGGCCAACGTGCACTGGGAACAGGTCTGACTTACTGCCGGCAATGTGAACCAGACTCCTGCTCCGGGAATACAAGGACCGAACAGCCCTCAACAAGGGACCCCGGACTCCATACTCCTGAAGCACCCCCCACAGGACATCTCGGGGGACGCGGTCGAACGCCTTCTCCAGATCCACAAAACACATGTGGACTGGTTGGGCAAACTCCCACGAACCCTCAAGCACCTGGTGGAGGGTATAGAGCTGGTCCAGTGTTCCACGACCAGGACGAAAACCGCACTGTTCCTCTTGGATCCGAGGTTGGACTAACGGCCGGACCCTCCTCTCCAGTACCCTGGAATAGACTTTCCCGGGGAGGCTGAGGAGTGTGATCCCTCTGTAGTTGGAACACACCCTCCGATCCCCCTTCTTGAAGAGAGGGACCACCACCCCGGTCTGCCAGTCCAGAGGTACTGTCCCCGCCCGCCACGCGATGTTGCAGAGACGAGTCAGCCACGACAGTCCCTGCACATCCAGAGACTTAAGGAACTCTGGGCAAATCTCATCCACTCCTGGTGCCTTGCCACCGAGGAGCTTCACAACAACCTCGGTGACTTCAGCTTGGGAAATGGACGAGTCCACCTCTGAGAACCCAGCCTCTGCTTCCTCAAAGGAAGACGTGGTGGTGGGATTGAGGAGGTCCTCGAAGTATTCCTTCCACCGCCTAACGATATCCCCAGTTGAGGTCAACAGCTCCCCACTTCCACTGTAAACAGTGTTGGTGGAGTACTGCTTCCCCCGCCGAAAGCACCGGACGGTTTGCCAGAATTTCCTTGAGGCCGACCGAAAGTCCTCCTCCATGGCCTCTCCGAACTCCTCCCAGACCAGAGGTTTTGCCTCCACCTGTCATGACCTCCACCTCTGGCTCTGCCTAGTGGCAGCATTTGTTCCCTTCCCCCTCCCTCCTTTCCTTTTTCCCAGGTGGGCGTGTGCTGCATGCTGTGTGAGGTGTGGAGGAGTGCAGTGCTAATTTCCTGAGTGCTCTCACCTGCAGCAGGGTGTGGCTTCACCCAACAATGCACCTTTTCCTCCATAAAGCTGGCATCAGATGAAGACTCGGCGTCGGACTGTAGAACTACCAACAGTTAGTGGTACCCTGCTCTGCCTTGCCTTGCCTCAGTCTGTGTGCCTCTGTATTAAGTCTGTCTCTCTTCTGCTGCAGTACCGGACCCACCCTGCTGCACCAAGCCCCTGCCTGTGACTCCGTTCTTGACCCCCTCCAACGGCTTCAGTACAACACCACCTCCCGTGTCCTCCAGCGCCAGCCACGCCACTCCGCATTTGCCGGGCAGTGTGCTCCTTAGTCTCCCGCCGGGTCCTTATAGTTTTGTTTGGGTAAAGTACCTGGGTAGTCATTAGTTCTGTCTTGTTAGAGTTTTGCTTTCCTTGGGATTTTGGTTTTGAGTTCTTTGCCTCATCACTTGTTAATAAAGTGTTATGAGAGTACTTCTGATTGCTGTGTTTCTGTCCGCACCTGAGTCTATGAGAGTGAACCGTGACAGTACGGTCCGACCATGATGAACTCAGCGGACAATGTGACCGGCACTGATCAGGCCTCTCAGGCACCCCTCCTAGAGCAGGCTATGACTAGTCACGGCGCCATGTTGGGTCGCCACGACGTGCTGCTACGCATGTTAGTTGAGAGCAACAGTGCGTTGTTGAATCAAGTTTCTCAGCTAACCAACATGGTTGATTCATTAGCCACAGTTGTGTCTGCATCCTCAGCTGATCCCGTAGCTACTGTCCCCACTCCTAGTTTGGCGCCTCCCGACATGAATCCGTCACAGCCCTCTGTGCCCGTGCCGGAGCGTTATGCTGGAAATTTAGGTTCCTGTCAAGCATTTCTTACTCAGGTCTCCTTGGGGTTTGAGCTGCAGCCTCTGTCTTGTGCCTCTGAGAGGTCAAAAATAGCTTATTTGGTAGGATTGTTGAGGGGCCCGGCGAGGGATTGGGGAGCATCTGTTTGGGAGAAGCATGGTGAAATATGCTCCTCATATTCAGCCTTTACCAATGAGATGAAGAAGATATTCGACCACCCTGTTCGGAGCCGGGATGCCGGAAACCGCCTAACCACCTTGCGGCAGGGGGCCAGGAGTGCAGCGGAGTTTGCCGTGGAGTTTCGTACCCTTGCCGTGGAGAGTGGATTCAATGATCCAGCCTTGCAGAATGCCTTCTATCGAGGCCTCAATGAGGAATTGAAGGACCAACTCGCCACTCGAGAGGAGGCAGCCAACCTGGATACCCTCGTCGCATTGACTATTAATCTGGATAATCGTCTACGGGAACGCAGACGAGAACGCAGCCAGCAACTCCACCCTACTGCAACCCGCTTCTCGAACCCAGTTCAGGCAAGTCCAGTGAACTCCCAGTCGTCTGAAACTGAACCGGAGCCAATGCAGATTGGGTGGGCGCAACTCACACCTCAAGAGAGGAAACGACGCCAAGCCATGAACGCTTGTCTGTACTGTGGTAAGACTGGCCATTACATTTCCACCTGCCCCACCCGTCTGGAAAGATGGGGGGGCTCACCAGTAACGGGAGGAATCCAGGTGAGCCGAACCATGACCTCCTCCCCTCCACGTCTCCAGCTGGCCGCTTCCCTCTGCTGGCGAGTTCAGCCTGTCCCAGTGACTGTGTTAATTGACTCTGGTGCCGAAGAAAACTTCCTGGACAGCCAACTCGCTGAGCAGCTCCAGATCCCAGTGGAGCCTCTCGAAGTTCCTGTTGAGGCCCGAGCACTAAATGGTCTTCCATTAGCCCAAGTCCGGTTCCGATCTGTCCCTGTAAGGTTGGTGTTGGCTGGCAATCATCATGAAAGTCTGAGGTTTCATATTATAGATCACTCCAACCCACCTGTAGTCCTGGGCTACCCCTGGTTAAAGCTGCACAATCCCCAGATAGATTGGAGCAGAGACAAGGTTTCATCATGGAGCCCCCAGTGTCATGCCAGCTGCCTGCGATCTGCCCTGTCACCTGCGGCCACTGATCTTCACCGATCACCTGTTCCTGTGGACCTGTCCAAGGATCCTCCAGAGTATCACGACCTGGCACCAGTGTTTTGTAAGGAGAGTGCACTCTCTCTTCCCCCACATCGCCCGTATGACTGTGCTATTGAGCTCCTTCCGCACCCGGAAAAGCTTCCCAAAAAGGCTTCCCAAAAGCCGCCTATATAACTTGTCCAAGCCCGAACAGACCGCCATGGAGGATTACATCCGTGATTCGCTGGCTGCTGGGATCATCAGACCATCCTCCTCTCCGGTTGGTGCGGGTTTTTTCTTCGTGGACAACAAGGATGGCACCCTCCGTCCCTGCATAGACTTCCGTGGCCTGAATGATATCACTGTAAAGAATCCATATCCCCTACCTCTGATCAACTCGGCATTTTCCTCATTACATGGGGCAAACATCTTCACCAAGCTCGACCTGAGAAATGCCTACCATCTCATCCGGGTCCGCCAGGGGGACGAATGGAAGACGGCTTTCAACACTCCTCTGGGACATTTTGAGTACCTAGTGATGCCCTTTGGGCTCACTAATGCCCCAGCAGTCTTCCAAAGCCTCATCAATGATGTCCTTCGGGATATGATAAACCGGTTTGTTTTTGTTTACCTAGATGACATCCTTATCTACTCCCAGACCCCAGAGGAGCACACCCTGCATGTCAGACAAGTCCTAGAACGACTCCTCAAGAACCGGTTGTTTGTGAAGGCAGAGAAATGTGAATTTCACACCTCTACTACAGCCTTCCTTGGATACATTATCTCACGGGGGGAGATAAGTATGGATCCTCAGAAGCTGTCTGCAGTAAAGGATTGGCCAGAACCTGAAACCCGGAAACAACTTCAGCGATTCTTAGGGTTTGCCAACTTTTATCGTAGGTTTATAAGGGACTACAGTAAAGTGGCTGCACCCCTTACCGCTCTGACCTCCACCTCTCGAACCTTCTCCTGGACCACTGAAGCAGCCCAAGCCTTCCAGTCATTGAAGGACCGGTTTACTTCTGCGCCAATCTTAATTCAACCCGATCCAACTCTGCAGTTCATTGTCGAAGTGGATGCATCTGATGCTGGTGTGGGAGTGGTACTATCTCAGCGCAGTCCGAGTGATGGTAAGCTGCATCCATGTGCCTTCTTTTCCCGTCGTCTCTCCCCAGCGGAACGGAACTATGATGTTGGAAACCGGGAGTTGCTTGCGGTGAAGATGGCCCTAGAGGAGTGGCGACATTGGCTGGAGGGGGCAGAACAACCATTCGTGGTGTGGACAGACCACAAGAATCTGGAGTATGTCCGCTCCGCCAGGAGGCTCAATTTGAGACAGGCTCGCTGGGCATTATTCTTTGGTCGCTTCCAGTTCACCCTCACGTACCGCCCCGGATCCAGGAATGTGAAGCCTGATGCCCTGTCCCACCTGCACTCCAGGGAGGAGCACTCTGGAGAACCTGAGACCATCCTGCCCAAGACCTGCCTAGTTGCCTCTCTGACATGGGAGATCGAGAACCTAGTACAGAGTGCGCCGGACCAGTCAGACAATCCAGGTACTGGTCCACCCAGGACCCTATTTGTCCCTAACTCTGTTCGCTCACAGGTTCTCCAATGGGCTCACTCTTCTCGGTTGACCTGCCATCCTGGAGCTGCCCGTACCCTTAGTGTCCTGAAGCAGAGGTTTTGGTGGGACACCATGGAGAAGGACACCAAGGAGTTTGTCGCTGCCTGCTCTGTCTGTGCCCATCAAAAGTCCTCGACCAAGCCCAGTTCTGGTCTACTGCAGCCTTTACCTGTCCCACACCGGCCCTGGTCACACATTGCAGTGGACTTCATTACGGGACTTCCTCCTTCCGATGGTAACACTACAATTTTAACTGTGGTTGATCGGTTCTCTAAGGCGGCACATTTTATTGCGCTACCTAAACTCCCCTCTGCTAAAGAGACTGCTGAGACATTGGTGATACAAGTTTTCAGGATCCATGGAATACCGGCAGATATTGTGTCAGACCGTGGACATCAGTTTACGTCGGAGGTGTGGAGGCTGTTTTGCAAGGCTCTGGGCGCCACAGTTAGTCTAACATCTGGGTTTCATCCACAGTCGAATGGTCAGACGGAACGGGCAAACCAGTCCCTGGAGACCCTGCTGAGATGTGTCACAGCAGAAAACCCCACAGCCTGGAGTTCTCAGCTTCCATGGGTAGAGTACGCTCACAACACACTACCTAACTCTTCCTCTGGCTTATCGCCCTTCCAGTGCTCCCTCGGGTACCAGCCGCCATTGTTCCCATCTCAAGAGGAGGAGATTGCCGTCCCATCCGTTCAGGTCTTCATCAAGAGATGCGAGAGAATGTGGAAGAAGGCCAGGGCCTCCCTAACCCAGTCAAACCAGAGGATGGAACAACAGGCGAATCGCAGACGCACTCCTGCGCCAGTGTATACGCCGGGCCAAAAGGTTTGGCTCCGGGCCAAGGATGTTCCCCTGAAGGTGGAGTCTCGGAAGCTGGCACCACGGTTTGTTGGACCGTTTGAGGTAGACAAGATTGTTAACCCTAGTTCTGTGCGACTCAAACTTCCTGCCTCCATGAAGATCCATCCGACTTTTCATGTGTCCCAAGTAAAACCTGTCAGAGAGAGCACTCTGGCCCCCCCTGTCCGTCCCCCTCCACCACCCAGGATGGTGGACGACGCACCAGCATATACAGTTAGACGCCTGTTGGATGTGCGCCGACGGGGTCGTGGACTTCAGTTTCTGGTGGATTGGGAGGGGTATGGCCCTGAAGAACGCAGCTGGGTACCCCGTCGCCAGATTCTGGACCCCGAGCTGATCCACGACCTGAAAAGACGACGGCCAGACGGCTTCACTTGTGCACCTGGAGGTGCACATAGAGGGGGGGGGTACTGTCATGACCTCCACCTCTGGCTCTGCCTAGTGGCAGCATTTGTTCCCTTCCCCCTCCCTCCTTTCCTTTTTCCCAGGTGGGCGTGTGCTGCATGCTGTGTGAGGTGTGGAGGAGTGCAGTGCTAATTTCCTGAGTGCTCTCACCTGCAGCAGGGTGTGGCTTCACCCAACAATACACCTTTTCCTCCATAAAGCTGGCATCAGATGAAGACTCGGCGTCGGACCGTAGAACTACCAACAGTTAGTGGTACCCTGCTCTGCCTTGCCTTGCCTTGCCTCAGTCTGTGTGCCTCTGTATTAAGTCTGTCTCTCTTCTGCTGCAGTACCGGACCCACCCTGCTGCACCAAGCCCCTGCCTGTGACTCCGTTCTTGACCCCCTCCAACGGCTTCAGCACAACACCACCTCTCGTGTCCTCCAGCGCCAGCCACGCCACTCCGCATTTGCCGGGCAGTGTGCTCCTTAGTCTCCCGCCGGGTCCTTATAGTTTTGTTTGGGTAAAGTACCTGGGTAGTCATTAGTTCTGTCTTGTTAGAGTTTTGCTTTCCTTGGGATTTTGGTTTTGAGTTATTTGCCTCATCACTTGTCAATAAAGTGTTATGAGAGTACTTCTGATTGCCGTGTTTCTGTCCGCACCTGAGTCTATGAGAGTGAACCGTGACACCACCACAGCCCGGGCTGCGGCTCGCTTGGCCTGCCGGTACCTGTCGATTGCCTCTGGAGTCCTATGAGGTAACAGTGCCCGGTAGGACTCCTTCTTCAGCTTGACGACATCCCTTTCATCTGGTTTCCACCACTAGGTTCGGGGATCGCCGCCACGACAGGCGCCAGAGACCCTGCGGCCACAGCTCCGAGCAGCGGCTTCGACAATGGAAGAGGAGAACATTGTCCACTCGGACTCAATGTCTCCAGCCTCCCTCGGGAGTTGAAAACTGCACGGACGGAGGGCTCGGCCAGATGTTCCCAGCAGACCCTCATAACACGTTTGGGCCTGCCGAGTCTATCCGGCCTCCTCCCAGTCCAGCGCATCCACCTCACCACCAGGTGGTGATCAGTTGACAGCTCTGCCCTTCTCTTTACCCTAGTGTCAAAGACACACGGCCAGAGATCAGATGACACGACCACAAAGTCTATCATTGACCTCCGGCCTAGGGTGTCCTGGTGCCACGTGCACTTATGGACACCCCTGTGCTCGAACATGGTGTTCGTTATGGACAAGCTGTGACTGGCACAGAAGTCCAATAACAGAACACCTCTCAGGTTCAGATCGGGGAGGCCGTTCCTCCCAATCACCCCCTTCCATGTCTCACTGTCATTGCCCACGTGGGCGTTGAAGTCCCCCAGGAGAACAATGGAGTCCCCAGTTGGGGCACTATCCAGCACCCCTCCCAGGGACTCCAAGAAGGTTGGGTACTCTGAGCTGCTGTTCGGTGCATAGGCCGAGACATGCACCGCCGCTGAGAGGAAGGCTCTGCAGAGGGTGGTAAAGGCCGCTCAGAGGACTGTCGGGAGCGTCCTCCCCACCACCTCAGACCTCTACACAGCATGATGCAGGGGGAGGGCTCTCCGCATCATGAAGGACTCCACCCACCCAGCACATGGACTGTTTCAGCCCCTCCCCTCAGGAAAGCGGCTGAGGAGCATTCGGAGCAAAACCACCAGGCTCAGGAACAGCTTTTTCCTTGAAGCTGTGAGACTAGTGAACTCGAGCCATGTTCCATAGACTCCCTCATCTTCCTGCACTACAACACTTTGCACTTTACATTCACCACCACTTCCTCACTTTATCCCTTGTATATATTTTTACGCTCCTGTATATATTTTTACGCTCCTGTTATATATATTTTTTTATTACTTTGGCTTACCGGGACCTGAGTCCAAATTTCGTATCATTTATGATATGACAATAAAGAATCCTTGAATCCTTGAATCCTTGAAACAGTCAGAGACCTATCCCCTACTTGAAGGCGTAGGGACACAACCCTCTCGTTCACCGGGGTGAACTCCAACACATGGCGGCTGAGCTGTGGGGCAATCAGCAAGCCCACTCCAGCCCGCCGCCTTACACTGCGGGCAACTCCAGAGAAGTGGAGTATCCAGCCCCTGTCGAGGAGCTGGGTTCCAGAGTCCAAGCTGTGAGTGGAGGCGAGCCCGACTATATCTAGACGGTATCTCTCAGCTTCCCTCACAAGTTCGGGCTCCTTCCCCCCCAGCGAGGTCACATTCCATGTCCCAAAAGCCAGAGTCTGTGTCCGGGGATCGGGTCGTCGAGGCCCCTGCCGTTGACTGCCCCCCAATCCACATTGCACCCGACCCCTACGGCAGCCTCTGTAGGTGGTGGGTCCACAGGAGGATGAGGAGGAGGGGCCCGCGTCGTCCCTTCGGGCTGAGCCCGGCCACCAGGCGCTCGCGTGCGAGCCTCCACCCCGGGCCTGGCTCCAGGGTGTGGCCCCGGCTACCCCAAACCGGGCGACGTCACTGCTGAGAATGTACAATTTAATCTAATGTAAAACGTATAGTTTGATGTGCAGTAGCATAAGTACTAAACAAAATATAGTCTTGGTCAAACAAAAAATGACTTTCATACCTCAAAATAATTTTTTTCTGTGTAGAATCTGCATGCAGCCGTTTCCTACCTTGACGATCACCATGTGGGATCGGAGAGGAAGTGGGTCAACTCTGATGTCATCATATAACTCCTATCTTATCCCCGATTGGTGGAAGTGATGGTGTAACAACTCTCCCCATGTTACTACCATACCCAGTCTCCCCTAAATATAAAACAAGCAATATGAACTCTATCATTTCTTTATTTTACATGTAACTCATTGGTAAATCATCTCAATTGCAGTTGTTTATTGCATGAGACTTTCCCAGAGACTGACTTTGTTCCCGTGTTCATACAGTTCAGTATATTTGTACGTTATAGCTGTAAATCCTAATAAAAGCAGCAGGAACAGAGCAGACGGTCAGTGTTGCTCCCGACACTGCAGCTTTACACATAAAATAAACTGGGGAAAAAAAAGGAGAATTGAAGCCAGGTTCATCTCACACATTTAATGTCTTCAAATATCAGACTTATAGATCCACATAATCTAAACAACCAGGCTGCAGTGGTATAGATGTTTCTATAGTGAAACATTACTACTACAATCAGTGTCATTTCAGATCAAGTGTGGATGCGCCGGTGTTGTACCAAAAACTGATTCCCGTCTTCGGCAGCACACACTGACTGTCTGTCGCTGTTCTGTTCCAGCTGCTTTTATGAGGATTTACAGCTTTAACATACAAATATACTGAACTGTATGAACACAATAAGAACGTAAGTGAGTCTCTGAGAGAGTCTCGTGCAAAAAAACCAAACTGCAATTGAGATGATTTACTGATAAAAGACGCTCGCGGTACCGTCGTCCACTGCTGGACAACCTCCTCGTCACCCTCCGCCTCCAACTCTCCACTGACGGGAGGAAACTGTCTGTTGTGTTGTGGCAGAAATGCTCCTTGTCAACCACCCAGCAGGAACGTCTACATTCAGTGAGGTTTGTACCCCCCCTTTTATTTTAACTGACTCTTCCCATAACCGTAGCAACCTCTGAGCTCATTCTCCAAGTTAGAAGTCACTAAAAACTGCAGCCCTTCCTTTCCAAAGCCTTGTCTACTGAGTGTCTGTGTGCTTAGAAGTCATTGAACAGCTTTTATTAGGTTGTACATGAGTAAACATATCATTATTCAATCTCTGTGTTGTATCTGGTTGCCTTTCATTTAGTCACATTCACTTTGCATGGATTGCATTGACACACACACACACACACACACACACACACACACACACACACACACACACACACACACACACACACACACACACACACACACACACACACACACACACACACACACACACACACACACACACACACACATGGACATTTGAAGCTGGTTTACATCATAAAGTTTTTTGTTGTTTTTGAGGGACATAGTAGCAAAATATGTGGGGAATTATTCTTTTCTTTTTCTGATCACAATAAATGTAGAGAAATATAGTTTTCAGTTTTAAGCTCATATACTTAACTACATTCAGTAATCTGATTACTTTCAATGTAGCTCATCACCAGTGAGAGAGAGGGAGAGAGAGGGCAAGAGAGACTATGACATCACATATGAGATCACAGGCATATCTGGGCTTTGATGTCCTAAGTGAGTCAAAGTTTATAAAAGTCCTTTGATCTGAGGTCACATGACCAGCTATAAAAGGCAGCGCTCGAAATGTTCATTGTTCTTCCATCCTTGGCGTCTTGAAGTTGTCAACTCCTGACAGTGAACCCCCTGCGAACCAAGAATAGTTCAGCATTTGTTTGAATTGTTCTGGGATTTTTTTCCCCAACGACCGACTGCAACGATGGATTCATCCCACACTCTCGCTGCAGCTAGGACCACCAACTCCCATAACGTACAGGTGAGATTAGTTCATTACATTTTTAGGATTTGAAGGTTTAGATTTGAACAATTGCCTGGAAATGCAACTTATTACTGCCATAACAGTTGTCGACACAGCATATTACTGTAATTGCTGATGTTGCCAGAATTTTTTTATGGAATCACCACCTGGAAAGAAATGTGTTAAACTGCCAGGATGAAGTGAATTAATCCATAATGAAAGCCCTGATTGTGTGAATGTGATGCTTTAACCAACCAATGTGAAGAATCCTCTCAGACAAACTGTTGTCTAAAGAGTCATTGAATTAAAGAAAGAAGATGGACAGACATGGAGGAGCAGGAACAGGCCCTTTAGTCCTGGAACTGCTCCTCCATGTCCAGTACTGAAGGGCCTGTTCCTGCTCCTCCATGTCCAGTACTGAAGGGCCTGTTCCTGCTCCTCCATGTCCAGTACTGAAGGACAGTACTGAATGTCCCAATACTGGACATGGAGGAGCAGGAACAGGCCCTTCAGTACTGAACATGGAGAAACAGGCCCTTCAATACTGGACATGGAGAAACAGGCCCTTCAATACTGGACATGGAGGAACAGGAACAGCCCCTTCAGTACTGGACATGTAGGAACAGGCCCTTTAGTACTGGACATGGAGGAACAGCCCTTCAGTACTGGACATGGAGGAGCAGGAACAGAGCCTTAAGTAGTGGATATGAGGGAGCAGGAACAGGCCCTTCAGTACTGGACATGGAGAAACAGGCTCTTCAGTACTAGACATGGAAGAGCAGGAACAGGCTCTTCACTATTGGACATGGAGGAACAGGAACAGACCCTTCAGTAGTGGACATGGAGGAGCAGATGCAGGCCCTTTAGTACTGGACATGGGGGAGCAGGAACAGGCCCCTTAGTACTGGAAATGAGAGAGCCGGAACAGGCCCTTCAGTACTGCACATGGAGAAACAGGCCCTTCAGTATTGGTTATGGAGGAGCAGGAAAAGGCCCTTCAGTACTGGACATGAGGGAGCAGTAACAGGCCGTTCAGTACTGGACCTGGAGAAACAGGAACAGGCCCTTTAGTACTGGACATGAGGGAGCAGGAACAGGCCCTTCAATACTGGATATGGAGAAATAGGCACTTCAGTACTGGACATGGAGGAACAGGGACAGGCCCTTCAGTACTGGAACTGCTTCTCCATGTTCAATACTGAAGGGCCTGTTTCTCCATGTCCAGTACTGAAGGGCCTGTTCCTGCTCCCTCATTTTGTACTGTACATGAGGAAACAGGAACAGGCCCTTCAGTACTGGACATGGAGGAGCAGGAACAGGCCCTTCAGTACTGGACATGGAGAAACAGGAACAAGCCCTTCAGTACTGGACATGGAGAAACAGGCACTTCAGTACTAGACATGGAAGAGCAGGAACAGGCTCTTCACTATTGGACATGGAGGAACAGGAACAGACCCTTCAGTAGTGGACATGGAGGAGCAGATACAGGCCCTTTAGTACTGGACATGGGGGAGCAGGAACAGGCCCCTTAGTACTGGAAATGAGAGAGCCGGAACAGGCCCTTCAGTACTGCACATGGAGAAACAGGCCCTTCAGTATTGGTTATGGAGGAGCAGGAAAAGGCCCTTCAGTACTGGACATGGAGAAACAGGCCCTACAATACTAGACATGGAAGAGCAGGAACAGGCCCCTTAGTACTGGACATGAGAGAGCAGGAACAGGCCCTTCAGTACTGGACATGGAGAAACCGGCCCTTCAGTATTGGTTATGGAGGAGCAGGAACAGGCCCTTTAGTACTGGACATGAGGGAGCAGAAACAGGCCCTTCAGTACTGGACATGGAGAAACAGGCCCTTCAATACTGGACATGGAGGAGCAGGAAAAGGCCCTTCAGTACTGGACATGGAGAAACAGGAACAAGCCCTTCAGTACTGGACATGGAGAAACAGGCACTTCAGTACTAGACATGGAAGAGCAGGAACAGGCTCTTCACTATTGGACATGGAGGAACAGGAACAGACCCTTCAGTAGTGGACATGGAGGAGCAGATACAGGCCCTTTAGTACTGGACATGGGGGAGCAGGAACAGGCCCCTTAGTACTGGAAATGAGAGAGCCGGAACAGGCCCTTCAGTACTGGACATGGAGAAACAGGCCCTTCAGTATTGGTTAAGGAGGAGCAGGAAAAGGCCCTTCAGTACTGGACATGGAGAAACAGGCCCTACAATACTAGACATGGAAGAGCAGGAACAGGCTACTTAGTACTGGACATGAGAGAGCCGGAACAGGCCCTTCAGTACTGGACATGGAGAAACAGGCCCTTCAGTATTGGTGATGGAGGAGCAGGAAAAGGCCCTTCAGTACTGGACATGGAGAAACAGGCCCTACAATGCTAGACATGGAAGAGCAGGAACAGGCCCCTTAGTACTGGACATGAGAGAGCAGGAACAGGCCCTTCAGTACTGGACATGGAGGAGCCGGAACAGGCCCTTCAGTACTGGACATGGAGAAACAGGCCCTTCTGTATTGGTTATGGAGGAGCCGGAACAGGCCCTTCAGTACTGGACATGGAGAAACAGGAACAGGCCATTCGGTAATGGACATGGAGGAACAGGACCTGTAGTACTGGACAAGGAGAAACAGGCCCTTCAGTATTGGTTATGGAGGAGCAGGAACAGGCCCTTCAGTATTGGACATGGAGGAGCAGGAACAGGCCATTCGGTACTGGACATGGAGGAACAGGCCCTTTAGTAATGGACAGGAGGGAGCAGGAACAGGCCCTTACGTACTGGACATGAGGGAGCAGGAACAGGCCCTTCAGTTCTGGACATGGAGAAACAGGCCCAACAATACTAGACATGGAGGAGCATGAACAGGCCCTTCAGTAGTGGACATGGAGGAGCAGGAACAGGCCATTCGGTACTGGTCATGGAGGAACAGGCCATTTAGTACTGGACAGGAGGGAGCAGGAACAGGCCCTTCAGTACTGGACATGGAGAAACAGGCCCAACAATACTAGACATGGAAGAGCAGGAACAGGCCCTTCAGTACTGGACATGGAGAAACAGGCCCTTCAGTACTGGACATGAGGGAGAAGGAACAGGCCCTTCAGTACTGGAAATGGAGGAGCAGGAACAGGCCCTTTAGTACTGGACATGAGGGAGCAGGAACAGGCCCTTTAGTACTGGACATGGAGAAACAGGCCCTTCAGTCCTGGACATGAGGGAGCAGGAACAGGCCCTTCAGTACTGGAAATGGAGGAGCAGGAAAATGCCCTTCAGTAGTGGACATGGAGGAGCAGGAACAGGCCCTTCAATACTGGACATGGAGAAACAGGCCCTTCAATACTGGACATGGAGAAACAGGCCCTTCAATACTGGACATGGAGGAACAGGAACAGCACCTTCAGTACTGGACATGGAGAAACAGGCCCTTCAGTACTGGACATGGAGAAACAGGCCCTTCAGTACTGGACATGGAGAAACAGCCCCTTCAATACTGGACATGGAGGAGCAGGAACAGACCCTTAAGTAGTGGATATGAGGGAGCAGGAACAGGCCCTTTAGTACTGGACATGCAGAAACAGGAACAGGCCCTTCGGTACTAGACATGGAGGAGCAGGAACAGGCCCTTCAATACTGGATATGGAGAAACAGGCCCTTCAGTACTGGACATGGAGGAATAGGCCCTTCAGTAATGGACATGGAGGAATAGGCCCTTCAGTACTGGACATGGAGGAACAGGCCCTTCAGTACTGGACATGGAGGAACAGGAACAGGCCCTTTAGTACTGGACATGGAGGAGCAGGAACAGGCACTTCAGTACTGGACATGGAGGAACAGGAACAGGCCCTTTAGTACTGGACATGGAGGAGCAGGAACAGGTACTTCAGTACTGGACATGGAGAAACAGGAACAGGACCTTTAGTACTGGACATGGAGAAGCAGGAACAGGCCCTTCGGCACTGGACATGGAGAAACAGGACCTTTAGTATTGAACATGGAAGAGCAGGAACAGGCCCTTCAGTACTGGACAGGGAGGAAGAGGCCCTTCAATACTGGACATGGAGGAACAGGAACAGGCCCTTCAGTACTGGACAGGGAGGAAGAGGCCCTTTAGTACTGGACATGGAGGAACAGGCCCTTTAGTACTGGACATGAGGGAGCAGAAACAGGCCCATCATCCTGGACAGGGAGGAACAGGAACAGGCCCTTCAGTACTGGACATGATGAGCAGGAACAGGTCCTTTAGTACTGGACATGGAGAAACAGGCCCTTCAGTATTGGAAATGGAGGAGGAGGAACATGCCCTTCAGTAGTGGACATGGAGGAGCAGGAACAGGCCCTTCAGTACTGGACATGGAGAAACAGGAACAGGCCCTTCAGTGCTGGACAGGGAGGAACAGAAACAGGCCCTTCAGTACTGGACATGAGGGAGCAGGAACAGGCCCTTTAGTACTGGACATGAGGGAACAGGAACAGGCCCTTCAGTACTTTACATGGAAAAACAGGCACTGCAGTACTTCACATGGAAGACCAGGAACAGGCCCTTCAGTGCTGGACATGGAGGAACAGAAACAGGCCCTTTAGTACTGGACATGAGGGAGCAGGAACAGGCCCTTTAGTACTGGACATGGAGAAACAGGCCCTTTAGTACTGAACATGGAGAAACAGGCCCTTCAATAATGGACCTGGAGGAACAGGGACAGGCCCTTCAGTACTGGAACTGCTCCTCCATGTCCAATACTGAAGGGCCTGTTTCTCCATGTCCAGTACTGAAGGGCCGGTTCCTGCTCCCTCATTTAGTACTGTACATGAGGAAACAGGAACAGGCCCTTTTGTACTGGACATGATGGAGCAGGAACAGGCCCTTTAGTACTGGACATGGAGGAGCAGGAACAGGCCCTTCAGTACTGAACATGAGGGAGCAGGAACAGGCCCTTCAGCACTGGACATGGAGGAGCAGGAACAGGCCCTTCAGTAGTGGACATGGAGGAGCAGGAACAGGCCCTTTAGTACTGGACATGAGGGAGCAGGAACAGGCCCTTCAGTACTGGACATGGAGGAGCAGGAACAGGCCCTTTAGTACTGGACATGGAGGAACAGGAACAGGCACTTTAGTACTGGACACGAGGGAGCACGAACAGGCCCTTTAGTACTGGACATGGAGGAGCAGGAACAGGCCCTTTAGTATTGGATATGGAGAAACAGGCACTTCAGTACTAGACATGGAAGAGCAGGAACAGGCCCTTCAGTACTGAACATGAGGGAGCAGGAACAGGCCCTTCAGTACTGGACATGGAGAAACAGGCTCTTCTGTATTGGACATGGAGGAGCAGGAACAGGCCCTTCAGTAGTGGACATGGAGAAGCAGGAACAGGCCCTTTAGTACTGGACATGGAGGAACAGGAACAGGTCCTTTAGTACTGGACATGGAGGAACAGGAACAGGTCCTTTAGTACTGGACACGAGGGAGCAGGAACAGGCCCTTTAGTACTGGACATGAGGGAGCAGGAACAGGCTCTTCAGTACTGGAAATGAGAGAGATGGAACAGGCCCTTCAGTACTGGACATGGAGAAACAGGCCCTTCAGTATTGGTTAAATGTCAGGTTTAGGCTACAGACATTTATTAAATCTGCAAGAAAGAAGAAGACAACACGAATGAGCTTTGGTTACTCGCGAGGAGAATGGCCTAGGAGCGTGTTCAGATTACACCTCCTACCCACTCTGAGCTTCAGACCATTTCTCCTTCGTTTTTATTTCATTAAACAAAGGGGAGGGTTTACAGGATACACATCATAGTAACAAAACATTCTGTGAGTATTAACAGTTTATCAACTATGAATACAATCAAAGGACATCCCGCACATGGGACGTCGAGATGGCAGCTGTGTGGAAGACGTGGCTCATCTTGTTTATCAGCCTCGGTCAGGTTGACCTGCTCAGAACATGTGATTAGTGAGCAGTGCCTCTGAGGCGCTGCTAAGAGAGAATACACAGAAATAAGATAGAACTTGAATATGAATATAATTAAGCACGAATATGGCAACTATATATAAAATTACTCTGACAGTTATGGAGGAGCAGGAACAGGCCATTCAGTAGTGGACATGGAGGAGCAGGAACAGGCCCTTCAGTACTGGACATGGAGAAACAGGCCTTTCAGTATTGGTTATGGAGGAGCAGGAACAGGCCCTTTAGTACTGGACATGAGGGAGCAGGAACAGGCACTTCAGTATTGGACATGGAGAAACAGGCTCTTCAGTACTGGACATGGAGAAAATGGCCTTCAATACTGGACATGGAGGAACAGGCCCTTCAGTACTGGACATGGAGGAACAGGACCTTCAGTTCTGGACATGGAGGAACAGGCCCTTCAGTAGTGGACATGAGGGAGCAGGACCTTCAGTACTGGACATGCAGAAACAGGAACAGGCCCTTCAGTACTGGACATGGTTGAGCAGGAACAGGCCCCTTAGTATTGGACATGGAGAAACAGGCCATTTAGTACTCGACATGAGGGAGCAGTAACAGGCCCTTCGGTACTGGACATGGAGAAACAGGCCCTTAAGTACTGGACATGGAGGAACAGGCCCTTCAGTGCATGACATGGAGGAACAGGGACAGGCCCATCAGTACTGGACATGGAGGAACAGGAACAGGCCCTTCAGTACTGGACATGGAGAAACAGGCCCTTCAGTACTGGACATGGAGAAACAAGCCCTTTAGTACTGGACATGAGGGAGCAGTAACAGGCCCTTCAGTACTGGACATGTAGGAACAGGCCCTTCAGTACTGGACATGCAGAAACAGGAACAGGCCCTTCAATACTGGATATGGAGAAACAGGAACATGGCCTTCAGTACTGGACATGGAGGAACAAGCTCTTCAGTACTGCACATGAGGGAGCAGGAACAGGCCCTTCAGTACTGGACATGAAGAAACAGGCTCTTCAGTACTGGACATGGAGGAACAGGACCTTCAGTTCTGGACATGGAGGAACAGGCCCTTCAGTAGTGGACATGAGGGAGCAGGACCTTCAGTACTGGACATGCAGAAACAGGAACAGGCCCTTCAGTACTGGACATGGTTGAGCAGGAACAGGCCCCTTAGTATTGGACATGGAGAAACAGGCCATTTAGTACTCGACATGAGGGAGCAGTAACAGGCCCTTCAGTACTGGACATGGAGAAACAGGCCCTTAAGTACTGGACATGGAGGAACAGGCCCTTCAGTGCATGACATGGAGGAACAGGGACAGGCCCATCAGTACTGGACATGGAGGAACAGGAACAGGCCCTTCAGTACTGGACATGGAGAAACAGGCCCTTCAGTACTGGACATGGAGAAACAAGCCCTTTAGTACTGGACATGAGGGAGCAGTAACAGGCCCTTCAGTACTGGACATGTAGGAACAGGCCCTTCAGTACTGGACATGCAGAAACAGGAACAGGCCCTTCAATACTGGATATGGAGAAACAGGAACATGGCCTTCAGTACTGGACATGGAGGAACAAGCTCTTCAGTACTGCACATGAGGGAGCAGGAACAGGCCCTTCAGTACTGGACATGAAGAAACAGGCTCTTCAGTACTGGACATGAGGGAGCAGGAACAGGCCCTTCAGTACTGGACATGTAGGAACAGGCCCTTCAGTACTGGACATGCAGAAACAGGAACAGGCCCTTCAATACTGGATATGGAGAAACAGGAACATGGCCTTCAGTACAAGATATGGAGAAACAGGCCCTTCAGTACTGAACATGGAGGATCAGGAACAGGCCCATCAGTATTGGGCATGGAGGAGCAGGAACAGGCCCTTAAGTAGTGGACATGAGGGAGCAGGAACAGGCCCTTTCGCACTGGACATGGAGAAACAGGCCCTTCAATACTGGACATGGAGGAACAGGCTTTTTTTAACTGGACATGGAGAAGCAGGAACAGGACCTTCAGTACTGGACATGAGGGAGCATGAACAGGCTCTTCAGTACTGGACATGAGGCAGCAGGAACAGGCCCTTCAATACTGGACATGGAGGAACAGGCTCTTTAGCACTGGACATGGAGAAACAGGAACAGGCCCTTCTGTACTGGGAATGGAGGAGCAGGAACAGGCCCTTCAGTACTGGACATGAGGGAGCAGGAACAGGCCCTTTAGTACTGGACATGGAGAAACAGGCCCTTCAATACTGGACATGGAGAAACAGGCTCTTCAGTACTGGACATGGAGGAGCAGGAACAGGCCCTTCAGTACTGGACATGGAGGAGCAGGAACAGGCCCTTTAGTACTGGACATGGAGGAACAGGCTCTTCTTTACTGGACATGGAGAAGCAGGAACAGGCCCTTAAGTACTGCACATGGAGGAGCAGAAACAGGCCCTTCAGTACTGGACATGGAGAAACAGGAACATGCCATTTAGTACTGGACCTGGAGGAACAGGAACAGGCCATTTAGTACTGGACATGGAGGAACAGGACCTTTAGTATTGGACATGGAGGAGCAGGAACAGGCCCTTCAATACTGGATATGGAGAAACAGGCCCATCAGTACTGGACATGGAGAAACAGGAACAGACCCTTCAGTACTGGACATGGAGAAACAGGACCTTTAGTACTGGACATGGAGAAGCAGGAACAGGCCCTTCGGCACTGGACATGGAGAAACAGGACCTTTAGTATTGAACATGGAAGAGCAGGAACAGGCCCTTTAGTACTGGACATGAGAGAGAAGGAACAGGCCCTTCAATACTGGATATGGAGAAACAGGCCCATCAGTACTGGACATGGAGAAACAGGAACAGACCCTTCAGTACTGGACATGGAGAAACAGGACCTTGAGTATTGGACATGGAGGAGCAGGAACAGGCCCTTCAATTCTGGATGTGGAGAAACAGGACCTTTAGTACTGGACATGGAGGAGCAGGAACAGGCCCTTCAATACTGGATTTGGAGAAACAGGCCCTTTAGTACTGGACAGGAGGGAGCAGGAACAGGCCCTTACGTACTGGACATGTAGGAACAGGCCCTTCAGTACTGGACATGCAGAAACAGGAACAGGCCCTTCAGTACTGGACATGGTTGAGCAGGAACAGGCCCCTTAGTATTGGACATGGAGAAACAGGCCATTTAGTACTGGAAATGGAGGAGCAGGAACAGGCCCTTCAATACTGGACATGGAGAAACAGGCCCTTCAGTACTGGACATGGAGGAACAGGCCGTTCAGTGCATGACATGGAGGAACAGGGACAGGCCCATCAGTACTGGACATGGAGGAACAGGAACAGGCCCTTCAGTACTGGACATGGAGAAACAGGCCCTTCAGTACTGGACATGGAGAAACAAGCCCTTTAGTACTGGACATGTAGGAACAGGCCCTTCAGTACTGGACATGCTGTCAGGATTGGTGGTGAACAGGATTCAAACGGCAACTAGTCCGGGATGTAATTTGAAAATAAAGTTTATTTTAAGTCGCTCCAACGGGGCGGCAGTCCGTGGCGAGGGATCGGAGAAGCAGAGGCGGACATCACGGAGACGGGGTCTTCCCAGGAGGACAGAGCGGTGCACACCGGGACTGGACGGGAGAACAAACGGAGGTCAGAATACTGAGCTGCTTCCACACAAGAAGCGAACAAACACAAAACAATAATCACGAGGAGCAGAGTCTAGGTACCGCAGAGTAAACGTAACGATCTTGCAATGAGAGCCTGGGATCCCGGTCCTTAAATACTGGCTTCCCTCATTCACTTCAGGTGTGCGTCCTGCTCCGTCCGCTCCGCCTACACTCACACGCCCACACACACACACACAAAACAACAACGCAGTAGGAGACCTGCACGGGTTGTGACACATGCAGAAAAAGGAACAGGCCATTCAATACTGGATATGGAGAAACAGGAACATGGCCTTCAGTACTGGACATGGAGGAACAGGCTCTTCAGTACTGGACATGAGGGAGCAGGAACAGGCCCTTCAGTACTGGACATGAAGAAACAGGCCCTTCTGTACTGGACATGAGGGGGCAGGAACATGCCCTTCAGTACTGGACATGGAGGATCAGGAACAGGCCCTTCAGTACTGGACATGGAGAATCAGGCCCTTCAGTATTGGTTATGGAGGAGCAGGTACAGGCCCTTCAGTACTGGACATGGAGAAACAGGTCCTTCAGTACTGGACATGAGGGAGCAGGAACAGGCCCTTCAGTACTGGAAATGGAGGAGCAGGAACAGGCCCTTTAGTACTGGACATGAGGGAGCAGGAACAGGCCCTCAGTACTGGACATGGAGAAACAGGCCCTTCAGTACTGAACATGAGGGAGCAGGAACAGGCCCTTCAGTAGTGGACATGGAGGAGCAGGAACAGGCCCTTCATTACTTTACATGGAGAAGCAGGCCCTTCAGAACTGGACATGGAGAAACAGGCCCTTCAGTATTGGTTATGGAGGAGCAGGAACAGGCCCTTTTGTACTGGACATGAGGGAGCAGGAACAGGCCCATCAGCACTGGACATGGGGGAACAGGCCCTTCAGTACTGGACATGGAGGAACAGGCTCTTCGGTACTGGACATGAAGAAACAGGCCCTTCAGTACTGGACATGGAGAAACAGGCCCTACAATACTAGACATGGAATAGCAGGAACAGGCCCTTTAGTACTGGACATGAGAGAGCAGGAACCGGCCCTTCAGTACTGGACATGGAGGAGCCGGAACAGGCCCTTCAGTACTGGACATGGAGGAACAGGACCTTTAGTACTGGACATGAGGGAGCATGAACAGGCCCTTCAGTACTGGACATGAGGCAGCAGGAACAGGCCCTTCAGTACTGGACATGGAGAAACAGGCCCATCAACATTGGGCATGGAGGAGCAGGAACAGGCCCTTCAGTACTGGACAGGGAGGAACAGGCTCTTTAGCACTGGACATGGAGAAACAGGCCCTTCAATACTGGACATGGAGGAACAGGCTCTTCAGTACTGGACATGGAGGAGCAGGAACAGGCCCTTCAGTACTGCACATGAAAGAACAGGCCCTTTAGTATTGGACATGGAGAAAAAGGAACAGGCCCTTCAGTACTGGACATGGAGGAGCAGGAACAGGCCCTGTTGTACTGGACATGGAAAAACAGGCCCTTCAGTAATGGACATGAAGGAGCAGTAACAGGCCCTTCAGAACTGGACATGGAGGAGCAGGAACAGGCCCTTTAGTACTGGACATGGAGGAACAGGCCCTTCATTACTTTACATGGAGAAGCAGGCCCTTCAATACTGGACATGGAGGAACAGGGACAGGCCCTTCAGTATTGGAACTGCTCCTCCATGTCCAATACTGAAGGGCCTGTTTCTCCATGTCCAGTACTGAAGGGCCTGTTCCTGCTCCCTTATCTAGTACTGGACATGATGGAGCAGGAACAGGCCCTTCAGTATTTGAAATGGAGGAGCAGGAACAGGCCCTTCAGTATTGGACATGGAGGAGCAGTAACAGGCCCTTCAGTACTGGACATGGAGAAACAGGAACAGGCCCTTCACTGCTGGACATGGAGAAACAGACATTGCAGTACTACACATGGAAGACCAGGAACAGGCCCTTCAGTGCTGGACATGGAGGAACAGGAACAGGCCCTTCAGTACTGGACATGAGGGAGCAGGAACAGGCCCTTCAGTACTGGACATGGAGAAACAGGCCCTTCAGTACTGGACATGGATAAACAAGCCCTTCAGTACTGGACATGAGGGAGCAGTAATCGGACCTTCAGTACTGGACATGGAGGAACAGGCCCTTCAGTACTGGACATGAGGGAGCAGGAACAGGCCCATCAGTACTGGACATGAAGAAACAGGCCCTTCTGTACTGGACATGAGGGAGCAGGAACATGCCCTTCAGTACTGGATATGGAGAAACAGGCCCTTCAGTACTGGACATGGAGGATCAGGAACAGGCCCTTCAGTACTGGACATGAGGCAGCAGGAACAGGCCCTTCAGTACTGGACATGGAGAAACAGGCCCATCAATATTGGGCATGGAGGAGCAGGAACAGGCCCTTCAGTACTGGACAGGGAGGTACAGGCTCTTTAGCACTGGACATGGAGAAACAGGAACAGGCCCTTCAGTACTGGACATGGAGAAACAGGCCCATCAATATTGGGCATGGAGGAGCAGGAACAGGCCCTTCTATACTGGAAATGGAGGAGCAGGAACAGGCCCTTCAGTATTGGAAATGAGGGAGTAGGAACAGGCCCTTTAGTACTGGACATGGAGAAACATGCCCTTCAATACTGGACATGGAGGAACAGGCCCTTCAGTACTGCACATGAAAGAACAGGCCCTTTAGTACTGGACATGGAGAAAAAGAAACAGCCCTTCAGTATTGGACATGGAGAAAAAGGAACAGGCCCTTCAGAACTGGATATGGAGGAGCAGGAACAGGCCCTGTAGTACTGGACTTGGAGGAACAGGCTCTTCTTTACTGGACATGGAGGAACAGGAACAGGGCCTTCAGTACTGGACATGGAGAAAAAGGAACAGGCCCTTTAGTACTGGACATGAGGGAGCATGAACAGGCCCTTCAGTACTGGACATGAGGGAGCAGGAACAGGCCCTTCAGTACTGGACATGGAGAAAAGGAAACAGGCCCTTCAGTACTGGACATGGAGAAACAGGCTCTTCAGTATTGGACATGGAGGAGAAGGAACAGGCCCTTCAATACTGGACATGGAGGAGCAGGAACAGGCCACTTAATACTGGACATTGAGGAACAGGCCCTTTAGTACTGGACATGAGGGAGCAGGAACAGGCCCTTCAGTACTGGACATGGAGGAGCAGGCCCTTCAACACTGGACATGGAGGAACAGGGACAGGCCCTTCAGTACTGCACATGAAAGAACAGGCCCTTCAGTACTGGACATGGAGGAGCAGGAACAGGCCCTTCAGTACTGGACATGGAGGAGCAGGAACAGGCCCTTCAGTACTGGACATGGAGGAGCAGGAACAGGCCCTTCAGTGCTGGACATGGAGAAACAGGAACAGGCCCTTCAGTACTGGACATGGAGAAACAGGCCCATCAATATTGGACATGGAGGAGCAGGAACAGGCCCTTCAGTATTGGAAATGGAGGAGCAGGAACAGGCCCTTCAGTACTGGACATGGAGAAACAGGAACAGGCCCTTTAGTACTGGACATGGAGGAGCAGGAACAGGCCCTTCAGTACTGGACATGGAGAAACAGGCTCTTCTTTACTGGAAATGGAGGAACAGGAACAGGGCCTTCAGTACTGGACATGGAGAAAAAGGAACAGGCCCTTTAGTACTGGACATGAGGGAGCATGAACAAGCCCTTCAGTACTGGACATGAGGGAGCAGGAACAGGCCCTTCAGTACTGGACATGGAGAAAAGGAAACAGGCCCTTCAGTACTGGACATGGAGAAACAGGCTCTTCAGTATTGGACATGGAGGAGAAGGAACAGGCCCTTCAATACTGGACATGGAGGAGCAGGAACAGGCCACTTAATACTGGACATTGAGGAACAGGCCCTTTAGTACTGGACATGAGGGAGCAGGAACAGGCCCTTCAGTACTGGACATGGAGGAGCAGGCCCTTCAACACTGGACATGGAGGAACAGGGACAGGCCCTTCAGTACTGCACATGAAAGAACAGGCCCTTCAGTACTGGACATGGAGGAGCAGGAACAGGCCCTTCAGTACTGGACATGGAGGAGCAGGAACAGGCCCTTCAGTACTGGACATGGAGGAGCAGGAACAGGCCCTTCAGTGCTGGACATGGAGAAACAGGAACAGGCCCTTCAGTACTGGACATGGAGAAACAGGCCCATCAATATTGGACATGGAGGAGCAGGAACAGCACCTTCAGTACTGGACATGGAGAAACAGGCCCTTCAGTACTGGACATGGAGAAACAGGCCCTTCAGTACTGGACATGGAGGAGCAGGAACAGGCCCTTCAGTACTGGACATGGAGGAGCAGGAACAGGCCCTTCAGTGCTGGACATGGAGAAACAGGAACAGGCCCTTCAGTACTGGACATGGAGAAACAGGCCCATCAATATTGGACATGGAGGAGCAGCAACAGGCCCTTCAGTATTGGAAATGGAGGAGCAGGAACAGGCCCTTCAGTACTGGACATGGAGAAACAGGAACAGGCCCTTTTGTACTGGACATGGAGGAGCAGGAACAGGCCCTTCAGTACTGGACATGGAGAAACAGGCTCTTCTTTACTGGACATGGAGGAACAGGAACAGGGCCTTCAGTACTGGACATGGAGAAAAAGGAACAGGCCCTTTAGTACTGGACATGAGGGAGCATGAACAGGCCCTTCAGTACTGGACATGAGGGAGCAGGAACAGGCCCTTCAGTACTGGACATGGAGAAAAGGAAACAGGCCCTTCAGTACTGGACATGGAGAAACAGGCTCTTCAGTATTGGACATGGAGGAGAAGGAACAGGCCCTTCAATACTGGACATGGAGGAGCAGGAACAGGCCACTTAATACTGGACATTGAGGAACAGGCCCTTTAGTACTGGACATGGAGGAGCAGGCCCTTCAACACTGGACATGGAGGAACAGGGACAGGCCCTTCAGTACTGCACATGAAAGAACAGGCCCTTCAGTACTGGACATGGAGGAGCAGGAACAGGCCCTTCAGTACTGGACATGGAGGAGCAGGAACAGGCCCTTGAGTACTGGACATGGACAAACAGGCCCTTCAGTACTGGACATGGAGGAGCAGGAACAGGCCCTTCAGTACTGGACATGGACAAACAGGCCCTTCAGTACTGGACATGGAGGAGCAGGAACAGGCCCTTCAGTACTGGACATGGACAAACAGGCCCTTCAGTACTGGACATGGAGGAGCAGGAATAGGCCCTTCAGTACTGGACATGGAGAAACAGGCCCTTCAGTACTGGACATGGAGGAACAGGACCTTCAGAACTGGACATGGAGGAGCAGGAACAGGCCCTTAAGAAGTGGACATGAGTGAGCAGGAACAGGCCCTTCAGTACTGGACATGGAGAAAATGGCATTCAATACTGGACATGGAGGAACAGGTCCTTAAGTACTGGACATGGAGGAACAGGCCCTTCAGTACTGGACATGGAGGAGCAGGAACAGGCCCTTTAGTACTGGACATGGAGGAGCAGGCCCTTTAGTACTAGACATGGAGGAGCAGGCCCTTTAGTACTGGACATGGAGGAACAGGCCCTTTAGTACTGGAAATAGAAGAGCAGGAACAGGCCCTTCAATACTGTACATGGAGGAACAGGCTCTTTAGTACTGGACATGGAGGAACAGGCCCTTTAGTACTGGAAATAGAAGAGCAGGAACAGGCCCTTCAATACTGTACATGGAGGAACAGGCCCTTCAGTACTGTACAGGGAGGAACAGGCTCTTTAGTACTGGACATGGAGGAACAGGCCGTTCAGTACTTGACATAGAGGAACAGGGCCTTTAGTACTGGACATGAGGGAGCAGGACCTTCAGTACTGGACATGGAGGAGCAGGAACAGGTCCCTTTGTACTGGACATGGAGGAACAGGCCCTTTAGTACTGGACATGGAGAAGCAGGAACAGGCCATTCAGTATTGGACATGGAGGAACAGGAACAGGCCCTTTAGTACTGGACATGGAGGAGCAGGAACGGGCCCTTTAGTACTGGACATGGAGGAACAGGCCCTTCAGTACTGCACATGGAGGAACAGGCCCTTCAGTACTGGACATGGAGGAGCAGGAAAAGTCCCTTAAGTAGTTGACATGAGGGAGCAGGAACAGGCCCTTCAGTACTGGACATGGAGGAACAGGCCCTTCAATGCTGGACATGGAGAAACAGGAACAGGCCCTTCAGTACTGGACATTGAGGAACAGGACCTTCAGTACTGGACATGCAGAAACAGGAACAGACCTTTCAGTACTGGACATGGAGGAGCAGAAAAAGGCCCTTCAGTACTGGACATGGAGGAACAGGAACAGGCCCTTCAGTACTGGAGATGGAGGAACAGGAACTGGCCCTTTAGTCCTGGACATGGAGAAACAGGCCCTTCAGTAATGGACATTAGGGAGCAGGAACAGGCCCTTCAGTACTGGACATGTAGGAACAGGAACAGGCCTTTCAGTACTTGACATAGAGGAACAGGTCCTTTAGTACTCGACATAAGGGAGCAGGACCTTCAGTAGTGGACATGGAGAAACAGGAACATGCCATTCAGTACTGGACATGGAGGAGCAGGAACAGGCCCTGTAGTACTGGACATGGAAAAACAGGCCCTTCAGTAATGGACATGAAGGAGCAGTAACAGGCCCTTCAGAACTGGACATGGAGGAGCAGGAACAGGCCCTTTAGTACTGGACATGGAGGAACAGGCCCTTCATTACTTTACATGGAGAAGCAGGCCCTTCAATACTGGACATGGAGGAACAGGGACAGGCCCTTCAGTATTGGAACTGCTCCTCCATGTCCAATACTGAAGGGCCTGTTTCTCCATGTCCAGTACTGAAGGGCCTGTTCCTGCTCCCTTATCTAGTACTGGACATGATGGAGCAGGGACAGGCCCTTCAGTATTTGAAATGGAGGAGCAGGAACAGGCCCTTCAGTATTGGACATGGAGGAGCAGTAACAGGCCCTTCAGTACTGGACATGGAGAAACAGGAACAGGCCCTTCACTGCTGGACATGGAGAAACAGACATTGCAGTACTACACATGGAAGACCAGGAACAGGCCCTTCAGTGCTGGACATGGAGGAACAGGAACAGGCCCTTCAGTACTGGACATGAGGGAGCAGGAACAGGCCCTTCAGTACTGGACATGGAGAAACAGGCCCTTCAGTACTGGACATGGATAAACAAGCCCTTCAGTACTGAACATGAGGGAGCAGTAATCGGACCTTCAGTACTGGACATGTAGGAACAGGCCCTTCAGTACTGGACATGCAGAAACAGGAACAGGCCCTTCAATACTGGATATGGAGAAACAGGCCCTTCAGTACTGGACATGGAGGATCAGGAACAGGCCCGTCAGTATTGGGCATGGAGGAGCAGGAACAGGCCCTTCAGTACTGGACATGAGGCAGCAGGAACAGGCCCTTCAGTACTGGACATGGAGAAACAGGCCCATCAATATTGGGCATGGAGGAGCAGGAACAGGCCCTTCAGTACTGGACAGGGAGGTACAGGCTCTTTAGCACTGGACATGGAGAAACAGGAACAGGCCCTTCAGTACTGGACATGGAGAAACAGGCCCATCAATATTGGGCATGGAGGAGCAGGAACAGGCCCTTCTGTACTGGAAATGGAGGAGCAGGAACAGGCCCTTCAGTATTGGATATGAGGGAGTAGGAACAGGCCCTTTAGTACTGGACATGGAGAAACAGGCCCTTCAATACTGGACATGGAGGAACAGGCCCTTCAGTACTGCACATGAAAGAACAGGCCCTTTAGTACTGGACATGGAGAAAAAGGAACAGCCCTTCAGTATTGGACATGGAGAAAAAGGAACAGGCCCTTTAGTACTGGACATGGAGGAGCAGGAACAGGCCCTTTAGTACTGGACATGAGGGAGCAGGAACAGGCCCTTTAGTACTGGACATGGAGGAGCAGGAACAGGCCCTTTAGTACTGGACATGAGGGAGCAGGAACAGGCTCTTCAGTACTGGACATGGAGAAACAGGCCCTTCAGTATTGGTTATGGAGGAGCAGGAACAGGCCATTCAGAACTGGATATGGAGGAGCAGGAACAGGCCCTGTAGTACTGGACATGGAGAAACAGGCTCTTCTTTCCTGGACATGGAGGAACAGGAACAGGGCCTTCAGTACTGGACATGGAGAAAAAGGAACAGGCCCTTTAGTACTGGACATGAGGGAGCATGAACAGGCCCTTCAGTACTGGACATGAGGGAGCAGGAACAGGCCCTTCAGTACTGGACATGGAGAAAAGGAAACAGGCCCTTCAGTACTGGACATGGAGAAACAGGCTCTTCAGTATTGGACATGGAGGAGAAGGAACAGGCCCTTCAATACTGGACATGGAGGAGCAGGAACAGGCCACTTAATACTGGACATTGAGGAACAGGCCCTTTAGTACTGGACATGAGGGAGCAGGAACAGGCCCTTCAGTACTGGACATGGAGGAGCAGGCCCTTCAACACTGGACATGGAGGAACAGGGACAGGCCCTTCAGTACTGCACATGAAAGAACAGGCCCTTCAGTACTGGACATGGAGGAGCAGGAACAGGCCCTTCAGTACTGGACATGGAGGAGCAGGAACAGGCCCTTCAGTACTGGACATGGAGGAGCAGGAACAGGCCCTTCAGTGCTGGACATGGAGAAACAGGAACAGGCCCTTCAGTACTGGACATGGAGAAACAGGCCCATCAATATTGGACATGGAGGAGCAGGAACAGGCCCTTCAGTATTGGAAATGGAGGAGCAGGAACAGGCCCTTCAGTACTGGACATGGAGAAACAGGAACATGCCCTTTAGTACTGGACATGGAGGAGCAGGAAAAGGCCCTTCAGTACTGGACATGGAGGAGCAGGAATAGGCCCTTCAGTACTGGACAGGGAGAAACAGGGCCTTCAGTACTGGACATGGAGGAACAGGACCTTCAGAACTGGACATGGAGGAGCAGGAACAGGCCCTTAAGAAGTGGACATGAGTGAGCAGGAACAGGCCCTTCAGTACTGGACATGGAGAAAATGGCATTCAATACTGGACATGGAGGAACAGGTCCTTAAGTACTGGACATGGAGGAACAGGCCCTTCAGTACTGGACATGGAGGAGCAGGAACAGGCCCTTTAGTACTGGACATGGAGGAACAGGCCCTTCAGTACTGCACATGGAGGAACAGGCGCTTCAATACTGGACATGGAGGAACAGGCTATTCAGTACTGGACATGGAGAAGTAGGAACAGGCCCTTTAGGACTGGACATGGAGGAGCAGGAACAGGTCCTTTAGTACTGGACATGAGGGAGCAGGAACAGGCCCTTCAGTACTGGACATGGAGGAGCAGGCCCTTCAATACTGTACCTGGAGGAACAGGGACAGGCCCTTCAGTACTGCACATGAAAGAACAGGCCCTTCAGTACTGGACATGGAGGAGCAGGAACAGGCCCTTCAGTACTGGACATGGAGGAGCAGGAACAGGCCCTTCAGTACTGGACATGGATCAACAGGCCCTACAGTACTGGACATGGAGGAGCAGGAACAGGCCCTTCAGTACTGGACATGGACAAACAGGCCCTTCAGTACTGGACATGGAGAAACAGGCCCTTCAGTACTGGACATGGAGGAACAGGACCTTCAGAACTGGACATGGAGGAGCAGGAACAGGCCCTTAAGAAGTGGACATGAGTGAGCAGGAACAGGCCCTTCAGTACTGGACATGGAGAAAATGGCATTCAATACTGGACATGGAGGAACAGGTCCTTAAGTACTGGACATGGAGGAACAGGCCCTTCAGTACTGGACATGGAGGAGCAGGAACAGGCCCTTTAGTACTGGACATGGAGGAGCAGGCCCTTTAGTACTGGACATGGAGGAACAGGCCCTTTAGTACTGGAAATAGAAGAGCAGGAACAGGCCCTTCAATACTGTACATGGAGGTACAGGCCCTTCAGTACTGTACAGGGAGGAACAGGCTCTTTAGTACTGGACATGGAGGAACAGGCCCTTTAGTACTGGAAATAGAAGAGCAGGAACAGGCTCTTTAGTACTGGACATGGAGGAACAGGCCGTTCAGTACTTGACATGGAGGAGCAGGAACAGGTCCCTTTGTACTGGACATGGAGGAACAGGCCCTTTAGTACTGGACATGGAGAAGCAGGAACAGGCCCTTCAGTATTGGACATGGAGGAACAGGAACAGGCCCTTTAGTACTGGACATGGAGGAGCAGGAACAGGCCCTTCAGTGTTGGACATGGAGGAACAGGAACAGGCCCTTTAGTACTGGACATGGAGGAACAGGCCCTTCAGTACTGCACATGGAGGAACAGGCCCTTCAGTACTGGACATGAAGGAGCAGGAAAAGTCCCTTAAGTAGTGGACATGAGGGAGCAGGAACAGGCCCTTCAGTACTGGACATGGAGGAACAGGCCCTTCAATACTGGACATGGAGAAACAGGAACAGGCCCTTCAGTACTGGACATTGAGGAACAGGACCTTCAGTACTGGACATGCAGAAACAGGAACAGACCTTTCAGTACTGGACATGGAGGAGCAGAAAAAGGGCCTTCAGTACGGGTCATGGAGAAGCAGGAACAGGCCCTTCAGTACGGGACATGGAGAAGCAGGAACAGGCCCTTCAGTACTGGAGATGGAGGAGCAGGAACAGGCCCTTCAGTACTGGACATGGACAAACAGGCCCTTCAGTACTGGACATGGAGGAGCAGGAATAGGCCCTTCAGTACTGGACATGGAGAAACAGGCCCATCAATATTGGGCATGGAGGAGCAGGAACAGGCCCTTCAGTACTGGACATGGAGGAGCAGGAACAGGCCCTTCAGTACTGCACATGGAGGAACAGGCCCTTTAGTGCTGGACATGTAGGAACAGGAACCGGCCCTTTAGTACTGGACATGGAGGAACAGGCCCTTCGGTACTGGACATGGAGAAACAGGCCCTTCAGTACTGGATATGGAGAAACAGGCTCTTCAATACTGGACATGGAGGAAGAGGCCCTTCAGTGCTGGACATGGAGAAACAGACCCTTCAGTGCTGGAAATGGAGGAGCAGGAACAGGCCCTTAAGTAGTGGACGTGAGGGAGCAGGAACAGGCCCTTCAGTTCTGGACATGGACAAACAGGCCCTTCAGTACTGGACATGGACAAACAGGCCCTTCAGTACTGGACATGGAGGAACAGGACCTTTAGTACTGGACATGGATGAACACGACCTTCAGAACTGGACATGGAGGAGCAGGAACAGGCCCCTTAGAAGTGGACATGAGTGAGCAGGAACAGGCCCTTCAGTACTGGACATGGAGAAAATGGCATTCAATACTGGACATGCTGGAACAGGTCCTTAAGTACTGGACATGGAGGAACAGGCCCTTCAGTGCTGGACATGGAGGAGCAGGAACAGGCCCTTCAATACTGGACATGGAGGAACAGGTCCTTAAGCACTGGACATGGAGGAACAGGTCCTTAAGTACTGGACATGGAGGAACAGGCCCTTCAGTACTGGACATGGAGGAACAGGCACTTCAATACTGGTGTTGGGGGCCACTCAACCTCATGGAAGGGGGAGGGGGGACCACGTTTTGAGAACAAAGAGATCACATGGTCAGAATGGAAAAGTTCGCCATTGATCCCGGATCACCCCCCGGATCACCCCCCTTCCAAGGTGCAATACTAGAGGCCAACGGCAGGGGGAGCCTGAGAGCTCCCTCACCAGCTGGGAGGTCCAGGGCGGGCCCTCCGTCAGGATTGGTCCACATGACCCAGAGCCCACTGGAAACCCGACACCAGCCAAAAGGTATAAAACACCCCCGCGGGGGTGACTTCTTTCTCTCCAATGTTGAAACTTGCGTAAAGACGGACGCATCCGTTTCGCACGGAGACGAAGTGCCACGTGTGCCCGCTGACCGGGCCGGAGTTCCAAACCCGGCCGGACGAGCCGACCACCACCGTGGAACTACTTCTACTTTTCCCTTTTTCCTTTTTTTTCTTCTTCACCGGAGTCCGAGTGTGCAGCTGCCAGCGCACCGCCCTCCCGCATGCAGACCTGAAGCCGCTTCTTCTCCCCCCTCCTCAAAAGAAGCGCTTGATCCTCCTCGGATCATCCTGTGGACTTTTCCCTGTCCACAGACCATTTTAGCTTGTTTACCTGGGACGCCAGAGAGAAAAACAAGCTCCAGCCGGGAAATCAACGCACTTTCCCGGCCGCCGGCAGCATGTTCACCCTCGTCAAACCGAGTAAGGCTTAGAGTCTGGGCAGACAATGAGAATAACGTGACTGTAATATTGCTGTGTGATTTATTATTGTGTTGAAGTCAGGGACGCCGATCCCTGTTTCCAACCAATCTGTGTCTGCGCGTTGGATTTACATCCACGCGAACCTCCTCTCTCTCTCTCTCTCTCTCTCTCGCTCGCTCTCTCAACCTGTACAGACCATTTCTAGACTGTGTAGTCCAAGACAGTGTGCAGAGCTGAACATATTCTGTCCACTGCCCTTCTCCCTCCCTCCTTTTCATTTTTCCTCTCCTCCTCATAAACGATCGCGTAAAAGCAGCCGCGCGCTGCTGCATGCGCTTCTGTGACCGTGTGTAGTTCACTGTCCCTGGGATTTCTCAGCCGCGAGCCCCCAGGCGCGCTCCTAGCAGGCTCACGAGCCGTGCACGAGCACAGTGACGTCACGCTGTCCAGAAAGAGTGCGCCAAGCGCCTCTGGTGGCCGCGTTGGTGATTGCAATCTCTTGAAAGACCGCCACTCGGTGGACAAGTCGAGTCATTGCATTCTCCCTCCGTGCGCCGCCGCGCCCCTAGTGGTCATTCTGGTTACTGCCTCGAACTAGACGCCTGCCGCCATCTAGTGTCCGTTCGAGGTCGTTACACCCACACACACTGACCCTCCAACGCCTGCCGCCACCTGGTGGACGTTCGTGGTCATTACATCCCCACTCAGGCTTCCACACACTCACTCACACACACTCTCACACACATACACACACACCCTCTTTCTTTGTACATAGTGTTTGCTGTTTAATAGATTAGATCTTCGTGTTTGATTGTTTATTACTTAATTGTGTTGTTTTAATAAATGATTTATGAATTATTTTTGAATAAATACTTTTTGTTAATAAACGCATTTTAACTGAATTGATCGATTCTTGATTATGTTGGTATTTATTGTTGACAATTCACTGGTTTGTAACAGTCTGTGCTCGAATCTCACACCTTCCTTGTTATTTAATATTGTTATATTTACACAGAAATATTAACTTTACTTAAATAACCCTTTTTGACAAACGAGACTGAAATTTGGTATTAGCTATTTCCAGCTTAGCTGGTGGTGCCCCGATTTAATTATTATTTGATAAATAACCAACTTATGCAAATTAATGATTTTTATTAATAAATTATTTTTGATAATTTATTAACTTTTGAGTAATTACTCAATTACTCTAGGAGTTGCTGATGAGTAACTAACCGTTTACTTCATTAGTAATTCCAATTTTTCCTAAATTACTTTCAGTAATCTATTACTTTCAGTAATCCATTACTTACAGTAATTATTTATGCTAATTACCAACCATAAATCCCAACAACATGGAGAAACAGGCCCTTCAGTACTGGACATGCAGAAACAGGAACAGGCCCTTCAATACTGGATATGGAGAAACAGGAACATGGCCTTTAGTACTGGACATGGAGAAAAAGGCTCTTCAGTATTGGACATGGAGGAGCAGGAACAGGCCCTTCAGTAGTGGACATGGAGGAGCAGGAACAGGCCCTTTAGTACTGGACATGAGGGAGCAGGAACAGGCCCTTCAGTACTGGAAATGAGAGAGCAGGAACAGGCCCTTCAGTACTGGAAATGAGAGAGCAGGAACAGGCCCTTCAGTACTGGACATGGAGAAACAGGCCCTTCAGTATTGGTTATGGAGGAGAGGGAACAGGCCCTTCAGTACTGGACATGGAGGAGCAGGAACAGGCCCTTCAGTTCTGGACATGGAGGAGCAGGAACAGGCCCTTCAGTTCTGGACATGAGGGAGCAGGAACAGGACCTTCAGTACTGGACATGAGGGAGCAGGAACAGGACCTTCAGTACTGGAAATGGAGGAGCAGGAACAGGCCCTTTAGTACTGGACATGAGGGAGCAGGAACAGGCCCTTCAGTACTGGAAATGGAGGAGCAGGAACAGGCCCTTCAGTACTGGACATGGAGGAGCAGGAACAGGCCCTTCAGTACTTGACATGGAGGAGCAGGAACAGGCCCTTCAGTACTGGACATGGAGGAGCAGGAACAGGCCCTTTAGTACTGGACATGGAGGAACAGGCCCTTCAGCACTGCACATGGAGGAACAGGCCCTTCAGTACTGGACATGGAGGAACAGGCCCTTCAATACTGGACATGGAGAAACAGGAACAGGCCCTTCAGTACTGGACATTGAGGAACAGGACCTTCATTACTGGACATGCAGAAATAGGAACAGGCCCCTTAGTACTGGACATGGAGGAACAGGCCCTTTAGTACTGGACATGAGGGAGCAGGAACAGGCCCATCAGTACTGGACATGGAGAAGCAGGAACAGGCCCTTCAGTACTGCACATGGAGGAACAGACCCTTTTGTACTGGACATGAGGGAGCAGGAACAGGCCCTTCAGTACTGGACATGGAGGAGCAGGAACAGGCCCTTCAGTACTGGAGATGGAGGAACAGGAACAGGCCCTTTAGTCCTGGACATGGAGAAACAGGCCCTTCAGTAATGGACATTAGGGAGCAGTAACAGGCCCTTCAGTACTGGTCATGTAGGAACAGTAACAGGCCCTTCAGTTCTGGACATGTAGGAACAGGAACAGGCCCTTCAGTCCTGGACATGGAGGAGCAGGAACAGGCCCTTCAGTACTGGACATGGACAAACAGGCCCTTCAGTACTGGACATGGAGGAGCAGGAATAGGCCCTTCAGTACTGGACACGAGAGAGCAGGAGCAGGCCATTCGATACTGGACATGGAGGAACAGGCCCTTCAGTACTGGACATGGAGAAGCAGGAACAGGCCCTTAAGTAGTGGACATGGAGAAACAGGCCCTTCAATACTGGACATGGAGGAACAGGCCTTTCAATCCTGCACATGGAGGAACAGGAACAGGCCCTTAAGTAGTGGACATGAGGGGGCCGGAACAGGCCCTTCAGTACTGGACATGGAGAAACAGGCCCTTCAATACTGGACATGGTGGAACAGGAACAGGCCCTTCGGTACTGGACATGGAGAAACAGGCCCTTCAGTACTGGACATGGAGAAACAGGCCCTTCGGTACTGGACATGGAGAAACAGGCCCTTCAGTACTGGATATGGAGAAACAGGCCCTTCAATACTGGACATGGAGGAAGAGGCCCTTCAGTACTGGACATGGAGAAACAGGCCCTTCAGTACTGGAAATGGAGGAGCAGGAACAGGCCCTTTAGTAGTGGACGTGAGGGAGCAGGAACAGGCCCTTCAGTTCTGGACATGGACAAACAGGCCCTTCAGTACTGGACATGGACAAACAGGCCCTTCAGTACTGGACATGGAGGAACAGGACCTTTAGTACTGGACATGGATGAACAGGACCTTCAGAACTGGACATGGAGGAGCAGGAACAGGCCCCTTAGAAGTGGACATGAGTGAGCAGGAACAGGCCCATCAGTACTGGACATGGAGAAAATGGCATTCAATACTGGACATGGAGGAACAGGTCCTTAAGTACTGGACATGGAGGAACAGGCCCTTCAGTGCTGGACATGGAGGAGCAGGAACAGGCCCTTCAATACTGGACATGGAGGAACAGGTCCTTAAGCACTGGACATGGAGGAACAGGTCCTTAAGTACTGGACATGGAGGAACAGGCCCTTCAGTACTGGACATGGAGGAGCAGGAAAGGGCCCTTCAGTACTGGACATGGAGGAACAGGCACTTCAATACTGGTGTTGGGGGCCACTCAACCTCATGGAAGGGGGAGGGGAGACCACGTTTTGAGAACAAAGAGATCACATGGTCAGAATGGAAAAGTTCGCCATTGATCCCGGATCACCCCCACTCCAAGGTGCAATACTGGAGGCCAACGGCAGGGGGAGCCTGAGAGCTCCCTCACCAGCTGGAAGGTCCAGGGCGGCCCCTCCGTCAGGATTGGTCCACATGACCCAGAGCCGACCGGTAACACGAAACCACAACAACCGATAAAAAAAACCCCTGCCGGGGTGATTTCTGCCTCTCCAATGTTGAAACCTGCGTAAAGACGGACGCATCCGTTTCGCACGGAGACGAAGTGCCACGTGTGCCCGCTGACCGGGCCGGAGTTCCACACCCGGCCGGACGAGCCAACCACCACCGTGGAACTACTTCTACTTTTCCCTTTTTCCTTTTTTTCTTCTTCACCGGAGTCCGAGTGTGCAGCTGCCAGCGCACCGCCCTCCCGCATGCAGACCTGAAGCCGCTTCTTCTCCCCCCTCCTCAAAAGAAGTGCTTGATCCTCCTCGGATCATCCTGTGGACCTTTTCCTGTCCACAGACCAGTTGAGCTTGTTTACCTGGGACGCCAGAGAGAAAAACAAGCTCCAGCCGGGAAATCAACGCACTTTCCCCGGCCGCCGGCAGCACGTTCACCCTCGTCAAACTGAGTAAGGCTTAGAGTCTGGGCAGGCAATGAGAATAACGTGACTGTAATATTGCCGTGTGATTTATTATTGTGTTGAAGTCAGGGACGCCGATCCTTGTTTCCAACCAATCTGTGTCTGCGCGTTGGATTTACATCCACGCGAACCTCCTCTCTCTCTCTCTCTCTCTCTCGCTCTCTCTCTCAACCTGCACAGACCATTTCTAGACTGTGTAGTCCAAGACAGTGTGCAGAGCTGAACATATTCTGTCCACTGCCCTTCTCCCTCCTCTTCTCTTTTCTCTCTCCGCTCCACTAACCGCGGCGCAAACTCAGCAAACAGCTGTTCCTGTGTGCCGCTCCACCCGCTTCTGTGACCGTGTGTAGTTCACTGTCCCTGGGCTTTCTCAGCCACGAGCCCCCAGGCGCGCTCCGAGCAGGCTCACGAGCCGTGCACGAGCACAGTGACGTCACGCTGTCCAGAAAGAGTGCGCCAAGCGCCTCTGGTGGCCGCGTTGGTGATTGCAATCTCTTGAAAGACCGCCACTCGGTGGACAAGTCGAGTCATTGCATTCTCCCTCCGTGCACCGCCGCGCCCCTAGTGGTCGTTCCGGTTACTGCCTCGAACCAGACGCCTGCCGCCATCTAGTGTCCGTTCGAGGTCATTACACCCACACACACTGACCCTCCAACGCCTGCCGCCACCTGGTGGACGTTCGTGGTCATTACATCCCCACTCAGGCTTCCACACACTCACTCACACACACTCTCACACACATACACACACACCCTCTTTCTTTGTACATAGTGTTTGCTGTTTAATAGATTAGATCTTCGTGTTTGATTGTTTATTATTTAATTGTGATGTTTTAATAAATGATTTATGAATTATTTTTGAATAATACATTTTTGTTAATAAACGCTTTTTAACTGAATTGATCGATTCTTGATTATGTTGGTATTTATTGTTGACAATTCACTGGTTTGTAACAGTCTGTGCTCGAATCTCACACCTTCCTTGTTATTTAATATTGTTATATTTACACAGAAATATTAACTTTACTTAAATAACCCTTTTTGACAAACGAGACTGAAATTTGGTATTAGCTATTTCCAGCTTAGCTGGTGGTGCCCCGATTTAATTATTATTTGATAAATAACCAATTTATGCAAATTAATAATTTTTATTAATAAATTATTTTTGATAATTTATTAACTTTTGAGTAATTACTCAATTACTCTAGGAGTTGCTGATGAGTAACTAACCGTTTACTTCATTAGTAATTCCAATTTTTCCTAAATTACTTTCAGTAATCTATTACTTTCAGTAATCCATTACTTACAGTAATTATTTATGCTAATTACCAACCATAAATCCCAACACTGGACATGGACGAACAGGCCCTTTAGTACTGGACATGGAGGAGCAGGAAAGGGCACTTCAATACTGGACATGGACGAACAGGCCCTTTAGTACTAGACATGGAGGAGCAGGCCCTTTAGTACTGGACATGGAGGAACAGGCCCTTTAGTACTGGAAATAGAAGAGCAGGAACAGGCCCTTCAATACTGTACATGGAGGAACAGGCCCTTCAGTACTGTACAGGGAGGAACAGGCTCTTTAGTACTGGACATGGAGGAACAGGCCGTTCAGTACTTGACATAGAGGAACAGGCCCTTTAGTACTGGACATGAAGGAGCAGGACCTTCAGTACTGGACATGGAGGAACAGGCCCTTTAGTACTGGACATGGAGAAACAGGAACAGGTCATTCAGTATTGGACATGGAGGAACATGAACAGGCCCTTTAGTAGTGGACATGGAGGAGCAGGAACAGGCCCTTTAGTACTGGACATGGAGGAACAGGCCCTTCAGTACTGCACATGGAGGAACAGGCCCTTCAGTACTGGACATGGAGGAACAGGCCCTTCAATACTGGACATGGAGAAACAGGAACAGGCCCTTCAGTACTGGACATTGAGGAACAGGACCTTCAGTACTGGACATGCAGAAACAGGAACAGGCCCATTAGTATTGGACATGAGGGAGCAGGAACAGGCCCTTCAGTACTGGACATGGAGAAACAGGCTCTTCAGTATTGGACATGGAGAAAATGGCCTTCAATACTGGATTTGGAGGAACAGGCCATTCAGTTCTGGACATGGAGGAACAGGCCCTTCAGTACTTGACATGGAGGAGCAGGAACAGGCCCTTCAGTACTGGACATGCAGAAACAGGAACAGGCCCTTCAGTACTGGACATGGAGGAGCAGGAACAGGCCCCTTAGTATTGGACATGGAAAAACAGGCCCTTTAGTACTGGAAATGGAGGAGCAGGAACAGGCCCTTCAGTACTGGACATGGAGAAACAGGCCCTTAAGTACTGGACATGGAGGAACAGGCCCTTCAGTGCATGACATGGAGGAACAGGGACAGGCCCATCAGTACTGGACATGGAGGAACAGTAACAGGCCCTTCAGTACTGGACATGGAGAAACAGGCCCTTCAGTATTGGTTATGGAGGAGAGGGAACAGGCCATTCAGTACTGCACATGGAGGAACAGACCCTTTAGTACTGGACATGAGGGAGCAGGAACAGGCCCTTCAGTACTGGACATGGAGGAGCAGGAACAGGCCCTTCAGTACTGGAGATGGAGGAACAGGAACAGGCCCTTTAGTCCTGGACATGGAGAAACAGGCCCTTCAGTAATGGACATTAGGGAGCAGTAACAGGCCCTTCAGTACTGGTCATGTAGGAACAGTAACAGGCCCTTCAGTTCTGGACATGTAGGAACAGGAACAGGCCCTTCAGTCCTGGACATGGAGGAGCAGGAACAGGCCCTTCAGTACTGGACATGGAGGAGCAGGAATAGGCCCTTCAGTACTGGACATGGAGAAACAGGCCCTTCAATACTGGACATGGTGGAACAGGAACAGGCCCTTCGGTACTGGACATGGAGAAACAGGCCCTTCAGTACTGGACATGGAGAAACAGGCCCTTCAGCACTGGACATGGAGGAGCAGGAACAGGCCCTTCAATACTGGACATGGAGGAACAGGCCCTTCAGTACTGGACATGGAGAAACAGGCCCGTCAGTACTGGACATGGAGGAGCAGGAACAGGCCCTTCAGTACTGGACATGGAGGAACAGGCCCTTCAGTACTGGACATGGAGGAGCAGGAACAGGCCCTTCAGTACTGAACATGGAGGAGCAGGAACAGGCCCTTCAATACTGGACATGGTGGAACAGGAACAGGCCCTTCGGTACTGGACATGGAGGAGCAGGAACAGGCCCTTCAGTACTGGAAATGGAGGAACAGGAACAGGCCCTTCAGTACTGGACATGGAGGAGCAGGAACAGGCCCTTCAGTACTGCACATGGAGGAACAGGCCCTTTAGTACTGGACATGTAGGAACAGGAACAGTCCCTTTAGTACTGGACATGGAGGAACAGGCCCTTCGGTACTGGACATGGAGAAACAGGCCCTTCAATACTGGACATGGAGGAAGAGGCCCTTCAGTACTGGAAATGGAGGAGCAGGAACAGGCCCTTAAGTAGTGGACGTGAGGGAGCAGGAACAGGCCCTTCAGTTCTGGACATGGACAAACAGGCCCTTCAGTACTGGACATGGACAAACAGGCCCTTCAGTACTGGACATGGAGGAACAGGACCTTTAGTACTGGACATGGATGAACAGGACCTTCAGAACTGGACATGGAGGAGCAGGAACAGGCCCCTTAGAAGTGGACATGAGTGAGCAGGAACAGGCCCTTCAGTACTGGACATGGAGAAAATGGCATTCAATACTGGACATGGAGGAACAGGTCCTTAAGTACTGGACATGGAGGAACAGGCCCTTCAGTGCTGGACATGGAGGAGCAGGAACAGGCCCTTCAATACTGGACATGGAGGAACAGGTCCTTAAGTACTGGACATGGAGGAACAGGCCCTTCAGTACTGGACATGGAGGAGCAGGAAAGGGCCCTTCAGTACGGGACATGGAGGAACAGGCACTTCAATACTGGACATGGACGAACAGGCCCTTTAGTACTAGACATGGAGGAGCAGGCCCTTTAGTACTGGACATGGAGAAACAGGAACAGGTCATTCAGTATTGGACATGGAGGAACAGGAACAGGCCCTTTAGTAGTGGACATGGAGGAGCAGGAACAGGCCCTTTAGTACTGGACATGGAGGAACAGGCCCTTCAGTACTGCACATGGAGGAACAGGCCCTTCAATACTGGACATGGTGGAACAGGAACAGGCCCTTCGGTACTGGACATGGAGAAACAGGCCCTTCAGTACTGGACATGGAGAAACAGGCCCTTCAGCACTGGACATGAGGGAGCAGGAACAGGCCCTTCAGTACTGGACATGGAGGAGCAGGAACAGGCCCTTCAATACTGGACATGGAGGAACAGGCCCTTCAGTACTGGACATGGAGAAACAGGCCCGTCAGTACTGGACATGGAGGAGCAGGAACAGGCCCTTCAGTACTGGACATGGAGGAACAGGCCCTTCAGTACTGGACATGGAGGAGCAGGAACAGGCCCTTCAGTACTGGACATGGAGGAACAGGAACAGGCCCTTCAGTACTGGACATGGAGGAGCAGGAACAGGCCCTTCAGTACTGCACATGGAGGAACAGGCCCTTTAGTACTGGACATGTAGGAACAGGAACAGTCCCTTTAGTACTGGACATGGAGGAACAGGCCCTTCGGTACTGGACATGGAGAAACAGGCCCTTCAATACTGGACATGGAGGAAGAGGCCCTTCAGTACTGGAAATGGAGGAGCAGGAACAAGCCCTTAAGTAGTGGACGTGAGGGAGCAGGAACAGGCCCTTCAGTTCTGGACATGGACAAACAGGCCCTTCAGTACTGGACATGGACAAACAGGCCCTTCAGTACTGGACATGGAGGAACAGGACCTTTAGTACTGGACATGGATGAACAGGACCTTCAGAACTGGACATGGAGGAGCAGGAACAGGCCCCTTAGAAGTGGACATGAGTGAGCAGGAACAGGCCCTTCAGTACTGGACATGGAGAAAATGGCATTCAATACTGGACATGGAGGAACAGGTCCTTAAGTACTGGACATGGAGGAACAGGCCCTTCAGTGCTGGACATGGAGGAGCAGGAACAGGCCCTTCAATACTGGACATGGAGGAACAGGTCCTTAAGTACTGGACATGGAGGAACAGGCCCTTCAGTACTGGACATGGAGGAGCAGGAAAGGGCCCTTCAGTACGGGACATGGAGGAACAGGCACTTCAATACTGGACATGGACGAACAGGCCCTTTAGTACTAGACATGGAGGAGCAGGCCCTTTAGTACTGGACATGGAGAAACAGGAACAGGTCATTCAGTATTGGACATGGAGGAACAGGAACAGGCCCTTTAGTAGTGGACATGGAGGAGCAGGAACAGGCCCTTTAGTACTGGACATGGAGGAACAGGCCCTTCAGTACTGCACATGGAGGAACAGGCCCTTCAGTACTGGACATGGAGGAACAGGACCTTCAGTACTGGATATGCAGAAACAGGAACAGGCCCATTAGTATTGGACATGAGGGAGCAGGAACAGGCCCTTCAGTACTGGACATGGAGGAACATGCTCTTCAGTATTGGACATGGAGAAAATGGCCTTCAATACTGGATTTGGAGGAACAGGCCATTCAGTTCTGGACATGGAGGAACAGGCCCTTCAGTACTTGACATGGAGGAGCAGGAACAGGCCCTTCAGTACTGGACATGCAGAAACAGGAACAGGCCCTTCAGTACTGGACATGGAGGAGCAGGAACAGGCCCCTTAGTATTGGACATGGAAAAACAGGCCCTTTAGTCCTGGAAATGGAGGAGCAGGAACAGGCCCTTTAGTACTGGACATGGAGGAGCAGGACTATCAGTACTCGACATGAGGGAGCAGTAACAGGCCCTTCAGTACTGGACATGGAGAAACAGGCCCTTCAGTACTGGACATGGAGGAACAGGCCCTTCAGTGCATGACATGAAGGAACAGGGACAGGCCCACCAGTACTGGACATGGAGGAACAGTAACAGGCCCTTCAGTACTGGACATGGAGAAACAGGCCCTTCAGTATTGGTTATGGAGGAGAGGGAACAGGCCATTCAGTAGTGGACATGGAGGAGCAGGAACAGGCCCTTCAGTACTGGACATGGAGGAGCAGGAACAGGCCCTTCAGTTCTGGACATGAGGGAGCAGGAACAGGACCTTCAGTACTGGAAATGGAGGAGCAGGAACAGGCCCTTCAGTACTGGACATGGAGGAGCAGGAACAGGCCCTTCAGTACTTGACATGGAGGAGCAGGTACAGGCCCTTCAGTACTGGACATGAGGGAGCAGGAACAGGCCCTTTAGTACTGGAAATGGAGGAGTAGGAACAGGCCCTTTAGTACTGGACATGAGGGAGCAGGAACAGGCACTTCAGTACTGGACATGGAGAAACAGGCTCTTCAGTACTGGACATGGAGAAAATGGCCTTCAATACTGGATTTAGAGGAACAGGCCCTTCAGTTCTGGACATGGAGGAGCAGGAACAGGCCCTTTAGTACTGGACATGAGGGAGCAGGAACAGGCCCTTCAGTACTGGAAATGAGAGAGCAGGAACAGGCCCTTCATTACTGGACATGGAGAAACAGGCCCTTCAGTATTGGTTATGGAGGAGCAGGAACAGGCCCTTCAGTACTGGACATGGAGGAGCAGGAACAGGCCCTTCAGTTCTGGACATGGAGAAACAGGCCATTCAGTAGTGGACATGGAGGAGCAGGAACAGGCCCTTCAGTACTGGACATGGAGGAGCAGGAACAGGCCCTTCAGTACTGGACATGGAGGAGCAGGAACAGGCCCTTCAGTTCTGGACATGAGGGAGCAGGAACATGACCTTCAGTACTGGACATGAGGGAGCAGGAACAGGACCTTCAGTACTGGAAATGGAGGAGCAGGAACAGGCCCTTTAGTACTGGACATGAGGGAGCAGGAACAGGCCCTTCAGTACTGGAAATGGAGGAGCAGGAACAGGCCCTTCAGTACTGGACATGGAGGAGCAGGAACAGGGCCTTCAGTACTGGACATGAGGGAGCAGGAACAGGCCCTTCAGTACTGGAAATGGAGGAGCAGGAACAGGCCCTTTAGTACTGGACATGAGGGAGCAGGAACAGGCACTTCAGTACTGGACATGGAGAAACAGGCTCTTCAGTACTGGACATGGAGAAAATGGTCTTCAATACTGGATTTGGAGGAACAGGCCCTTCAGTTCTGGATTGGAGGAAGAGGCACTTCAGTTCTGGACATGGAGGAACAGGCCCTTCAGTACTTGACATGGAGGAGCAGGGACAGGCCCTTCAGTTGTGGACATGAGGGAGCAGGACCATCAGTACTGGACATGCAGAAACAGGAACAGGCCCTTCAGTACTGGACATGGAGGAGCAGGAACAGGACCTTCAGTACTGGACATGTAGGAACAGGCCCTTCAGGACTGCACATGGACGAACAGGCCCTTTAGTACTGGACATGGAGGAACAGGAACAGGCCCTTCAGTGATGGACATGAGGGAGAAGTAACAGGCCCTTCAGTGATGGACATGAGGGAGCAGGAACAGGCCCTTCAGTACTGGAATAGGAGGAGCAGGAACAGGCCCTTTGGTACTGGACATAATGGAGCATGAACAGACCCTTCAGTATTGGACATGGAGAAACAGGCCCTTCAGTACTGGACATGGAGGAGCAGGAACAGGCCCTTCAGTACTGGACATGGAGGAGCAGGAACAGGCCCTTCAGTTCTGGACATGAGGGAGCAGGAACATGACCTTCAGTACTGGACATGAGGGAGCAGGAACAGGACCTTCAGTACTGGAAATGGAGGAGCAGGAACAGGCCCTTTAGTACTGGACATGAGGGAGCAGGAACAGGCCCTTCAGTACTGGAAATGGAGGAGCAGGAACAGGCCCTTCAGTACTGGACATGGAGGAGCAGGAACAGGGCCTTCAGTACTGGACATGAGGGAGCAGGAACAGGCCCTTCAGTACTGGAAATGGAGGAGCAGGAACAGGCCCTTTAGTACTGGACATGAGGGAGCAGGAACAGGCACTTCAGTACTGGACATGGAGAAACAGGCTCTTCAGTACTGGACATGGAGAAAATGGTCTTCAATACTGGATTTGGAGGAACAGGCCCTTCAGTTCTGGATTGGAGGAACAGGCACTTCAGTTCTGGACATGGAGGAACAGGCCCTTCAGTACTTGACATGGAGGAGCAGGGACAGGCCCTTCAGTTGTGGACATGAGGGAGCAGGACCATCAGTACTGGACATGCAGAAACAGGAACAGGCCCTTCAGTACTGGACATGGAGGAGCAGGAACAGGACCTTCAGTACTGGACATGTAGGAACAGGCCCTTCAGGACTGCACATGGACGAACAGGCCCTTTAGTACTGGACATGGAGGAACAGGAACAGTCCCTTTAGTACTGGACATGGAGGAACAGGCCCTTCGGTACTGGACATGGAGAAACAGGCCCTTCAATACTGGACATGGAGGAAGAGGCCCTTCAGTACTGGAAATGGAGGAGCAGGAACAGGCCCTTAAGTAGTGGACGTGAGGGAGCAGGAACAGGCCCTTCAGTTCTGGACATGGACAAACAGGCCCTTCAGTACTGGACATGGACAAACAGGCCCTTCAGTACTGGACATGGAGGAACAGGACCTTTAGTACTGGACATGGATGAACAGGACCTTCAGAACTGGACATGGAGGAGCAGGAACAGGCCCCTTAGAAGTGGACATGAGTGAGCAGGAACAGGCCCTTCAGTACTGGACATGGAGAAAATGGCATTCAATACTGGACATGGAGGAACAGGTCCTTAAGTACTGGACATGGAGGAACAGGCCCTTCAGTGCTGGACATGGAGGAGCAGGAACAGGCCCTTCAATACTGGACATGGAGGAACAGGTCCTTAAGTACTGGACATGGAGGAACAGGCCCTTCAGTACTGGACATGGAGGAGCAGGAAAGGGCCCTTCAGTACGGGACATGGAGGAACAGGCACTTCAATACTGGACATGGACGAACAGGCCCTTTAGTACTAGACATGGAGGAGCAGGCCCTTTAGTACTGGACATGGAGAAACAGGAACAGGTCATTCAGTATTGGACATGGAGGAACAGGAACAGGCCCTTTAGTAGTGGACATGGAGGAGCAGGAACAGGCCCTTTAGTACTGGACATGGAGGAACAGGCCCTTCAGTACTGCACATGGAGGAACAGGCCCTTCAATACTGGACATGGTGGAACAGGAACAGGCCCTTCGGTACTGGACATGGAGAAACAGGCCCTTCAGTACTGGACATGGAGAAACAGGCCCTTCAGCACTGGACATGAGGGAGCAGGAACAGGCCCTTCAGTACTGGACATGGAGGAGCAGGAACAGGCCCTTCAATACTGGACATGGAGGAACAGGCCCTTCAGTACTGGACATGGAGAAACAGGCCCGTCAGTACTGGACATGGAGGAGCAGGAACAGGCCCTTCAGTACTGGACATGGAGGAACAGGCCCTTCAGTACTGGACATGGAGGAGCAGGAACAGGCCCTTCAGTACTGGACATGGAGGAACAGGAACAGGCCCTTCAGTACTGGACATGGAGGAGCAGGAACAGGCCCTTCAGTACTGCACATGGAGGAACAGGCCCTTTAGTACTGGACATGTAGGAACAGGAACAGTCCCTTTAGTACTGGACATGGAGGAACAGGCCCTTCGGTACTGGACATGGAGAAACAGGCCCTTCAATACTGGACATGGAGGAAGAGGCCCTTCAGTACTGGAAATGGAGGAGCAGGAACAGGCCCTTAAGTAGTGGACGTGAGGGAGCAGGAACAGGCCCTTCAGTTCTGGACATGGACAAACAGGCCCTTCAGTACTGGACATGGACAAACAGGCCCTTCAGTACTGGACATGGAGGAACAGGACCTTTAGTACTGGACATGGATGAACAGGACCTTCAGAACTGGACATGGAGGAGCAGGAACAGGCCCCTTAGAAGTGGACATGAGTGAGCAGGAACAGGCCCTTCAGTACTGGACATGGAGAAAATGGCATTCAATACTGGACATGGAGGAACAGGTCCTTAAGTACTGGACATGGAGGAACAGGCCCTTCAGTGCTGGACATGGAGGAGCAGGAACAGGCCCTTCAATACTGGACAAGGAGGAACAGGTCCTTAAGTACTGGACATGGAGGAACAGGCCCTTCAGTACTGGACATGGAGGAGCAGGAAAGGGCCCTTCAGTACGGGACATGGAGGAACAGGCACTTCAATACTGGACATGGACGAACAGGCCCTTTAGTACTAGACATGGAGGAGCAGGCCCTTTAGTACTGGACATGGAGAAACAGGAACAGGTCATTCAGTATTGGACATGGAGGAACAGGAACAGGCCCTTTAGTAGTGGACATGGAGGAGCAGGAACAGGCCCTTTAGTACTGGACATGGAGGAACAGGCCCTTCAGTACTGCACATGGAGGAACAGGCCCTTCAGTACTGGACATGGAGGAACAGGACCTTCAGTACTGGATATGCAGAAACAGGAACAGGCCCATTAGTATTGGACATGAGGGAGCAGGAACAGGCCCTTCAGTACTGGACATGGAGGAACATGCTCTTCAGTATTGGACATGGAGAAAATGGCCTTCAATACTGGATTTGGAGGAACAGGTCCTTAAGTACTGGACATGGAGGAACAGGCCCTTCAGTACTGGACATGGAGGAGCAGGAAAGGGCCCTTCAGTACGGGACATGGAGGAACAGGCACTTCAATACTGGACATGGACGAACAGGCCCTTTAGTACTAGACATGGAGGAGCAGGCCCTTTAGTACTGGACATGGAGAAACAGGAACAGGTCATTCAGTATTGGACATGGAGGAACAGGAACAGGCCCTTTAGTAGTGGACATGGAGGAGCAGGAACAGGCCCTTTAGTACTGGACATGGAGGAACAGGCCCTTCAGTACTGCACATGGAGGAACAGGCCCTTCAATACTGGACATGGTGGAACAGGAACAGGCCCTTCGGTACTGGACATGGAGAAACAGGCCCTTCAGTACTGGACATGGAGAAACAGGCCCTTCAGCACTGGACATGAGGGAGCAGGAACAGGCCCTTCAGTACTGGACATGGAGGAGCAGGAACAGGCCCTTCAATACTGGACATGGAGGAACAGGCCCTTCAGTACTGGACATGGAGGAACAGGTCCTTAAGTACTGGACATGGTGGAACAGGAACAGGCCCTTCGGTACTGGACATGGAGAAACAGGCCCTTCAGTACTGGACATGGAGAAACAGGCCCTTCAGCACTGGACATGAGGGAGCAGGAACAGGCCCTTCAGTACTGGACATGGAGGAGCAGGAACAGGCACTTCAGTACTGGACATGGAGAAACAGGCTCTTCAGTACTGGACATGGAGAAAATGGTCTTCAATACTGGATTTGGAGGAACAGGCCCTTCAGTTCTGGATTGGAGGAACAGGCACTTCAGTTCTGGACATGGAGGAGCAGGAACAGGCCCTTTAGTACTGGACATGAGGGAGCAGGAACAGGCACTTCAGTACTGGACATGGAGAAACAGGCTCTTCAGTACTGGACATGGAGAAAATGGTCTTCAATACTGGATTTGGAGGAACAGGCCCTTCAGTTCTGGATTGGAGGAAGAGGCACTTCAGTTCTGGACATGGAGGAACAGGCCCTTCAGTACTTGACATGGAGGAGCAGGGACAGGCCCTTCAGTTGTGGACATGAGGGAGCAGGACCATCAGTACTGGACATGCAGAAACAGGAACAGGCCCTTCAGTACTGGACATGGAGGAGCAGGAACAGGACCTTCAGTACTGGACATGTAGGAACAGGCCCTTCAGGACTGCACATGGACGAACAGGCCCTTTAGTACTGGACATGGAGGAACAGGAACAGGCCCTTCAGTGATGGACATGAGGGAGAAGTAACAGGCCCTTCAGTGATGGACATGAGGGAGCAGGAACAGGCCCTTCAGTACTGGAATAGGAGGAGCAGGAACAGGCCCTTTGGTACTGGACATAATGGAGCATGAACAGACCCTTCAGTATTGGACATGGAGAAACAGGCCCTTCAGTACTGGACATGGAGGAGCAGGAACAGGCCCTTCAGTACTGGACATGGAGGAGCAGGAACAGGCCCTTCAGTTCTGGACATGAGGGAGCAGGAACATGACCTTCAGTACTGGACATGAGGGAGCAGGAACAGGACCTTCAGTACTGGAAATGGAGGAGCAGGAACAGGCCCTTTAGTACTGGACATGAGGGAGCAGGAACAGGCCCTTCAGTACTGGAAATGGAGGAGCAGGAACAGGCCCTTCAGTACTGGACATGGAGGAGCAGGAACAGGGCCTTCAGTACTGGACATGAGGGAGCAGGAACAGGCCCTTCAGTACTGGAAATGGAGGAGCAGGAACAGGCCCTTTAGTACTGGACATGAGGGAGCAGGAACAGGCACTTCAGTACTGGACATGGAGAAACAGGCTCTTCAGTACTGGACATGGAGAAAATGGTCTTCAATACTGGATTTGGAGGAACAGGCCCTTCAGTTCTGGATTGGAGGAACAGGCACTTCAGTTCTGGACATGGAGGAACAGGCCCTTCAGTACTTGACATGGAGGAGCAGGGACAGGCCCTTCAGTTGTGGACATGAGGGAGCAGGACCATCAGTACTGGACATGCAGAAACAGGAACAGGCCCTTCAGTACTGGACATGGAGGAGCAGGAACAGGACCTTCAGTACTGGACATGTAGGAACAGGCCCTTCAGGACTGCACATGGACGAACAGGCCCTTTAGTACTGGACATGGAGGAACAGGAACAGGCCCTTCAGTGATGGACATGAGGGAGAAGTAACAGGCCCTTCAGTGATGGACATGAGGGAGCAGGAACAGGCCCTTCAGTACTGGAATAGGAGGAGCAGGAACAGGCCCTTTGGTACTGGACATAATGGAGCATGAACAGACCCTTCAGTATTGGACATGGAGAAACAGGCCCTTCAGTACTGGACATGGAGAAACAGGAACAGTCCCTTTAGTAATGGACATGGAGGAACAGGAACAGGCCCTTCAGTGATGGACAAGAGGGAGCAGGAACAGGCCCTTCAGTACTGTAACTGCTCCTCCATGTCCAGTACTGAAGGGCCTGTTCCTCCATGTCCAGTACTGAAGGGCCTGTCCCTGTTTCTTCATGTCCAGTACTGAAGGGCCTGTCCCTGTTCCTCCATGTCCAGTAATGAAAGACCTGTTCCTCCATGTCCAGTACTGAAGTGCCTGTTCATGCTTCTCCATGTCCAGTACTAAAGGGACTGTTCCTGTTCCCTCATGTACAGTACTAAATGAGGGAGCAGGAACAGGCCCTTCAGTACTGGAAATGGAGGAGCAGGAACAGGCCCTTTAGTATTCGACATGAGGGAGTAGGAACAGGCCCTTCAGTAATGGACATGGAGAAACAGGCCCTTCAATACTGGACATGGAGGAGCAGGAACAGGCCCCTTACTGCTTGACATGGAGGAACAGGCCCTTTAGTACTGGACATGAGGGAGCAGGAACAGGCCCTTCAGTACTGGAAATGGAGGAGCAGGAACAGGCCCTTTAGTATTGGACATGAGGGAGCAGGAACAGACCCTTTAGTAATGGACATGGAGAAACAGGCCCTTCAATACTGAACATGGAGGAGCAGGAAAGGGCCCTTACTACTGGACATGGAGGAACAGGCCCTTTAGTACTGGACATGTGGGAGCAGGAACAGGCCCATAAGTACTGGAAATGGAGGAGCAGGAACAGGCCTGTTAGTAGTGGACATAAGGGAGCAGGAACAAGCCCTTCAGTACTGGACATTGAGAAACAGGCCCTTCAATACTGGACATGGAGGAGCAGGAACAGGCCATTCAATACTGGATGTGGAGAAACAGGAACATGCCCTTCAATACTGGACATGGAGGAGCAGGAACAGGCCCCTTAATACTGGACATTGAGGAACAGGCCCTTTAGTACTGGACATGAGGGAGCAGGAACAGGCCCTTCAGTACTGGACATGGAGGAGCAGGCCCTTCAACACTGGACATGGAGGAACAGGGACAGGCCCTTCAGTACTGCACATGAAAGAACAGGCCCTTCAGTACTGGACATGGAGGAGCAGGAACAGGCCCTTCAGTACTGGACATGGAGGAGCAGGAACAGGCCCTTCAGTACTGGACATGGAGGAGCAGGAACAGGCCCTTCAGTTCTGGACATGAGGGAGCAGGAACAGGACCTTCAGTACTGGAAATGGAGGAGCAGGAACAGGCCCTTCAGTACTGGACATGGAGGAGCAGGAACAGGCTCTTCAGTACTTGACATGGAGGAGCAGGAACAGGCCCTTCAGTACTGGACATGAGGGAGCAGGAACAGGCCCTTTAGTACTGGAAATGGAGGAGTAGGAACAGGCCCTTTAGTACTGGACATGAGGGAGCAGGAACAGGCACTTCAGTACTGGACATGGAGAAACAGGCTCTTCAGTACTGGACATGGAGAAAATGGCCTTCAATACTGGATTTAGAGGAACAGGCCCTTCAGTTCTGGACATGGAGGAACAGGCCCTTCAGTTCTGGACATGGAGGAGCAGGAACAGGCCCTTTAGTACTGGACATGAGGGAGCAGGAACAGGCCCTTCAGTACTGGAAATGAGAGAGCAGGAACAGGCCCTTCAGAACTGGACATGGAGAAACAAGCCCTTCAGTATTGGTTATGGAGGAGCAGGAACAGGCCCTTCAGTACTGGACATGGAGGAGCAGGAACAGGCCCTTCAGTTCTGGACATGGAGAAACAGGCCATTCAGTAGTGGACATGGAGGAGCAGGAACAGGCCCTTCAGTACTGGACATGGAGGAGCAGGAACAGGCCCTTCAGTACTGGACATGGAGGAGCAGGAACAGGCCCTTCAGTTCTGGACATGAGGGAGCAGGAACAGGACCTTCAGTACTGGACATGAGGGAGCAGGAACAGGACCTTCAGTACTGGAAATGGAGGAGCAGGAACAGGCCCTTTAGTACTGGACATGAGGGAGCAGGAACAGGCCCTTCAGTACTGGAAATGGAGGAGCAGGAACAGGCCCTTCAGTACTGGACATGAAGGAGCAGGAACAGGGCCTTCAGTACTGGACATGAGGGAGCAGGAACAGGCCCTTCAGTACTGGAAATGGAGGAGCAGGAACAGGCCCTTTAGTACTGGACATGAGGGAGCAGGAACAGGCACTTCAGTACTGGACATGGAGAAACAGGCTCTTCAGTACTGGACATGGAGAAAATGGCCTTCAATACTGGATTTGGAGGAACAGGCCCTTCAGTTCTGGACATGGAGGAACAGGCACTTCAGTTCTGGACATGGAGGAACAGGCCCTTCAGTACTTGACATGGAGGAGCAGGGACAGGCCCTTCAGTTATGGACATGAGGGAGCAGGACCATCAGTACTGGACATGCAGAAACAGGAACAGGCCCTTCAGTACTGGACATGGAGGAGCAGGAACAGGACCTTCAGTACTGGACATGTAGGAACAGGCCCTTCAGGACTGCACATGGACGAACAGGCCCTTTAGTACTGGACATGGAGAAACAGGAACAGGACCTTCAGTACTGGACATGGAGGAGCAGGAACAGGCCCTTTAGTACTGGACATGGAGGAACAGGAACAGGCCCTTCAGTGATGGACATGAGGGAGAAGTAACAGGCCCTTCAGTGATGGACATGAGGGAGCAGGAACAGGCCCTTCAGTACTGGAATAGGAGGAGCAGGAACAGGCCCTTTGGTACTGGACATAATGGAGCATGAACAGACCCTTCAGTATTGGACATGGAGAAACAGGCCCTTCAGTACTGGACATGGAGAAACAGGAACAGTCCCTTTAGTAGTGGACATGGAGGAACAGGAACAGGCCCTTCAGTGATGGACAAGAGGGAGCAGGAACAGGCCCTTCAGTACTGTAACTGCTCCTCCATGTCCAGTACTGAAGGGCCTGTTCCTCCATGTCCAGTACTGAAGGGCCTGTCCCTGTTTCTTCATGTCCAGTACTGAAGGGCCTGTCCCTGTTCCTCCATGTCCAGTAATGAAAGACCTGTTCCTCCATGTCCAGTACTGAAGTGCCTGTTCATGCTTCTCCATGTCCAGTACTAAAGGGACTGTTCCCGTTCCCTCATGTACAGTACTAAATGAGGGAGCAGGAACAGGCCCTTCAGTACTGGAAATGGAGGAGCAGGAACAGGCCCTTTAGTATTCGACATGAGGGAGTAGGAACAGGCCCTTCAGTAATGGACATGGAGAAACAGGCCCTTCAATACTGGACATGGAGGAGCAGGAACAGGCCCCTTACTACTTGACATGGAGGAACAGGCCCGTTAGTACTGGACATGAGGGAGCAGGAACAGGCCCTTCAGTACTGGAAATGGAGGAGCAGGAACAGGCCCTTTAGTATTGGACATGAGGGAGCAGGAACAGGCCCTTCAGTAATGGACATGGAGAAACAGGCCCTTCAATACTGAACATGGAGGAGCAGGAAAGGGCCCTTACTACTGGACATGGAGGAACAGGCCCTTTAGTACTGGACATGAGGGAGCAGGAACAGGCCCATAAGTACTGGAAATGGAGGAGCAGGAACAGGCCCGTTAGTAGTGGACATAAGGGAGCAGGAACAGGCCATTCAGTACTGGACATTGAGAAACAGGCCCTTCAATACTGGACATGGAGGAGCAGGAACAGGCCGTTCAATACTGGATGTGGAGAAACAGGAACATGCCCTTCAATACTGGACATGGAGGAGCAGGAACAGGCCCCTTAATACTGGACATTGAGGAACAGGCCCTTTAGTACTGGACATGAGGGAGCAGGAACAGGCCCTTCAGTACTGGACATGGAGGAGCAGGCCCTTCAACACTGGACATGGAGGAACAGGGACAGGCCCTTCAGTACTGCACATGAAAGAACAGGCCCTTCAGTACTGGACATGGAGGAGCAGGAACAGGCCCTTTAGTACTGGAGATGGAGGAGCAGGAACAGGCCCTTCAGTACTGGACATGGAGGAGCAGGAACAGGCCCTTCAGTGCTGGACATGGAGGAGCAGGAACAGGCCCTTCAGTACTGGACATGGACAAACAGGCCCGTCAGTACTGGACATGGAGGAGCAGGAATAGGCCCTTCAGTACTGGACATGGAGAAACAGGCCCTTCAGTACTGGACATGGAGGAACAGGACCTTCAGAACTGGACATGGAGGAGCAGGAACAGGCCCTTTAGTACTGGACATGGAGGAACAGGCCCTTCAGTACTGCACATGGAGGAACAGGCGCTTCAATACTGGACATGGAGGAACAGGCTATTCAGTACTGGACATGGAAAAGCAGGAACAGGCACTTTAGGACTGGACATGGAGGAGCAGGAACAGGTCCTTTAGTACTGTACATGAGGGAGCAGGAACAGGCCCTTCAGTACTGGACATGGAGGAACAGGGACAGGCCATTCAGTACTGCACATGAAAGAACAGGCCCTTCAGTACTGGACATGGAGGAGCAGGAACAGGCCCTTCAGTACTGGACATGGAGGAGCAGGAACAGGCCCTTCAGTACTGGACATGGAGGAGCAGGAACAGGCCCTTCAGTACTGGACATGGAGAAACAGGCCCTTCAGTACTGGACATGGACAAACAGGCCCTTTAGTACTAGACATGGAGGAACAGGCCCTTTAGTACTGGAAATAGAAGAGCAGGAACAGGCCCTTCAATACTGTACATGGAGGAACAGGCCCTTCAGTACTGTACAGGGAGGAACAGGATCTTCACTACTGGACATGGAGGAACAGGCTCTTCGGTACTGGACATGGAAAAACAGGCCCTTCAGTACTGGATATGGAGAAACAGGCCCTTCAGTACTGGATATGGAGAAACAGGCCCTTCAATACTGGACATGGAGGAGCAGAAACTGGCCCTTCAATACTGGACATGGAGGAACAGGCACTTCAGCACTAGACATGGAAGAGCAGGAACAGGCCCTTCAGTACCGGACATGGAGGAACAGGTCCTTAAGCACTGGACATGGAGGAACAGGTCCTTAAGTACTGGACATGGAGGAACAGGCCCTTCAGTACTGGACATGGAGGAGCAGGAAAGGGCCCTTCAGTACTGGACATGGAGGAACAGGCACTTCAATACTGGTGTTGGGGGCCACTCAACCTCATGGAAGGGGGAGGGGAGACCACGTTTTGAGAACAAAGAGATCACATGGTCAGAATGGAAAAGTTCGCCATTGATCCCGGATCACCCCCCCTCCAAGGTGCAATACTGGAGGCCAACGGCAGGGGGAGCCTGAGAGCTCCCTCACCAGCTGGAAGGTCCAGGGCGGGCCCTCCGTCAGGATTGGTCCACATGACCCAGAGCCGACCGGTAACACGAAACCACAACAACCGATATAAAAAACCCCTGCCGGGGTGATTTCTGCCTCTCCAATGTTGAAACCTGCGTAAAGACGGACGCATCCGTTTCGCACGGAGACGAAGTGCCACGTGTGCCCGCTGACCGGGCCGGAGTTCCACACCCGGCCGGACGAGCCAACCACCACCGTGGAACTACTTCTACTTTTCCCTTTTTCCTTTTTTTCTTCTTCACCGGAGTCCGAGTGTGCAGCTGCCAGCGCACCGCCCTCCCGCATGCAGACCTGAAGCCGCTTCTTCTCCCCCCTCCTCAAAAGAAGCGCTTGATCCTCCTCGGATCATCCTGTGGACCTTTTCCTGTCCACAGACCAGTTGAGCTTGTTTACCTGGGACGCCAGAGAGAAAAACAAGCTCCAGCCGGGAAATCAACGCACTTTCCCCGGCCGCCGGCAGCACGTTCACCCTCGTCAAACTGAGTAAGGCTTAGAGTCTGGGCAGGCAATGAGAATAACGTGACTGTAATATTGCCGTGTGATTTATTATTGTGTTGAAGTCAGGGACGCCGATCCTTGTTTCCAACCAATCTGTGTCTGCGCGTTGGATTTACATCCACGCGAACCTCCTCTCTCTCTCTCTCTCTCTCTCGCTCTCTCTCTCAACCTGCACAGACCATTTCTAGACTGTGTAGTCCAAGACAGTGTGCAGAGCTGAACATATTCTGTCCACTGCCCTTCTCCCTCCTCTTCTCTTTTCTCTCTCCGCTCCACTAACCGCGGCGCAAACTCAGCAAACAGCTGTTCCTGTGTGCCGCTCCACCCGCTTCTGTGACCGTGTGTAGTTCACTGTCCCTGGGATTTCTCAGCCACGAGCCCCCAGGCGCGCTCCGAGCAGGCTCACGAGCCGTGCACGAGCACAGTGACGTCACGCTGTCCAGAAAGAGTGCGCCAAGCGCCTCTGGTGGCCGCGTTGGTGATTGCAATCTCTTGAAAGACCGCCACTCGGTGGACAAGTCGAGTCATTGCATTCTCCCTCCGTGCACCGCCGCGCCCCTAGTGGTCGTTCCGGTTACTGCCTCGAACCAGACGCCTGCCGCCATCTAGTGTCCGTTCGAGGTCATTACACCCACACCCACTGACCCTCCAACGCCTGCCGCCACCTGGTGGACGTTCGTGGTCATTACATCCCCACTCAGGCTTCCACACACTCACTCACACACACTCTCACACACATACACACACACCCTCTTTCTTTGTACATAGTGTTTGCTGTTTAATAGATTAGATCTTCGTGTTTGATTGTTTATTATTTAATTGTGTTGTTTTAATAAATGATTTATGAATTATTTTTGAATAATACATTTTTGTTAATAAACGCTTTTTAACTGAATTGATCGATTCTTGATTATGTTGGTATTTATTGTTGACAATTCACTGGTTTGTAACAGTCTGTGCTCGAATCTCACACCTTCCTTGTTATTTAATATTGTTATATTTACACAGAAATATTAACTTTACTTAAATAACCCTTTTTGACAAACGAGACTGAAATTTGGTATTAGCTATTTCCAGCTTAGCTGGTGGTGCCCCGATTTAATTATTATTTGATAAATAACCAATTTATGCAAATTAATAATTTTTATTAATAAATTATTTTTGATAATTTATTAACTTTTGAGTAATTACTCAATTACTCTAGGAGTTGCTGATGAGTAACTAACCGTTTACTTCATTAGTAATTCCAATTTTTCCTAAATTACTTTCAGTAATCTATTACTTTCAGTAATCCATTACTTACAGTAATTATTTATGCTAATTACCAACCATAAATCCCAACACTGGACATGGACGAACAGGCCCTTTAGTACTGGACATGGAGGAGCAGGAAAGGGCACTTCAATACTGGACATGGACGAACAGGCCCTTTAGTACTAGACATGGAGGAGCAGGCCCTTTAGTACTGGACATGGAGGAACAGGCCCTTTAGTACTGGAAATAGAAGAGCAGGAACAGGCCCTTCAATACTGTACATGGAGGAACAGGCCCTTCAGTACTGTACAGGGAGGAACAGGCTCTTTAGTACTGGACATGGAGGAACAGGCCGTTCAGTACTTGACATAGAGGAACAGGCCCTTTAGTACTGGACATGAAGGAGCAGGACCTTCAGTACTGGACATGGAGGAACAGGCCCTTTAGTACTGGACATGGAGAAACAGGAACAGGTCATTCAGTATTGGACATGGAGGAACATGAACAGGCCCTTTAGTAGTGGACATGGAGGAGCAGGAACAGGCCCTTTAGTACTGGACATGGAGGAACAGGCCCTTCAGTACTGCACATGGAGGAACAGGCCCTTCAGTACTGGACATGGAGGAACAGGCCCTTCAATACTGGACATGGAGAAACAGGAACAGGCCCTTCAGTACTGGACATTGAGGAACAGGACCTTCAGTACTGGACATGCAGAAACAGGAACAGGCCCATTAGTATTGGACATGAGGGAGCAGGAACAGGCCCTTCAGTACTGGACATGGAGAAACAGGCTCTTCAGTATTGGACATGGAGAAAATGGCCTTCAATACTGGATTTGGAGGAACAGGCCATTCAGTTCTGGACATGGAGGAACAGGCCCTTCAGTACTTGACATGGAGGAGCAGGAACAGGCCCTTCAGTACTGGACATGCAGAAACAGGAACAGGCCCTTCAGTACTGGACATGGAGGAGCAGGAACAGGCCCCTTAGTATTGGACATGGAAAAACAGGCCCTTAAGTACTGGACATGGAGGAACAGGCCCTTCAGTGCATGACATGGAGGAACAGGGACAGGCCCATCAGTACTGGACATGGAGGAACAGTAACAGGCCCTTCAGTACTGGACATGGAGAAACAGGCCCTTCAGTATTGGTTATGGAGGAGAGGGAACAGGCCATTCAGTACTGCACATGGAGGAACAGACCCTTTAGTACTGGACATGAGGGAGCAGGAACAGGCCCTTCAGTACTGGACATGGAGGAGCAGGAACAGGCCCTTCAGTACTGGAGATGGAGGAACAGGAACAGGCCCTTTAGTCCTGGACATGGAGAAACAGGCCCTTCAGTAATGGACATTAGGGAGCAGTAACAGGCCCTTCAGTACTGGTCATGTAGGAACAGTAACAGGCCCTTCAGTTCTGGACATGTAGGAACAGGAACAGGCCCTTCAGTCCTGGACATGGAGGAGCAGGAACAGGCCCTTCAGTACTGGACATGGAGGAGCAGGAATAGGCCCTTCAGTACTGGACATGGAGAAACAGGCCCTTCAATACTGGACATGGTGGAACAGGAACAGGCCCTTCGGTACTGGACATGGAGAAACAGGCCCTTCAGTACTGGACATGGAGAAACAGGCCCTTCAGCACTGGACATGGAGGAGCAGGAACAGGCCCTTCAATACTGGACATGGAGGAACAGGCCCTTCAGTACTGGACATGGAGAAACAGGCCCGTCAGTACTGGACATGGAGGAGCAGGAACAGGCCCTTCAGTACTGGACATGGAGGAACAGGCCCTTCAGTACTGGACATGGAGGAGCAGGAACAGGCCCTTCAGTACTGGACATGGAGGAGCAGGAACAGGCCCTTCAATACTGGACATGGTGGAACAGGAACAGGCCCTTCGGTACTGGACATGGAGGAGCAGGAACAGGCCCTTCAGTACTGGAAATGGAGGAACAGGAACAGGCCCTTCAGTACTGGACATGGAGGAGCAGGAACAGGCCCTTCAGTACTGCACATGGAGGAACAGGCCCTTTAGTACTGGACATGTAGGAACAGGAACAGTCCCTTTAGTACTGGACATGGAGGAACAGGCCCTTCGGTACTGGACATGGAGAAACAGGCCCTTCAATACTGGACATGGAGGAAGAGGCCCTTCAGTACTGGAAATGGAGGAGCAGGAACAGGCCCTTAAGTAGTGGACGTGAGGGAGCAGGAACAGGCCCTTCAGTTCTGGACATGGACAAACAGGCCCTTCAGTACTGGACATGGACAAACAGGCCCTTCAGTACTGGACATGGAGGAACAGGACCTTTAGTACTGGACATGGATGAACAGGACCTTCAGAACTGGACATGGAGGAGCAGGAACAGGCCCCTTAGAAGTGGACATGAGTGAGCAGGAACAGGCCCTTCAGTACTGGACATGGAGAAAATGGCATTCAATACTGGACATGGAGGAACAGGTCCTTAAGTACTGGACATGGAGGAACAGGCCCTTCAGTGCTGGACATGGAGGAGCAGGAATAGGCCCTTCAGTACTGGACATGGAGAAACAGGCCCTTCAATACTGGACATGGTGGAACAGGAACAGGCCCTTCGGTACTGGACATGGAGAAACAGGCCCTTCAGTACTGGACATGGAGAAACAGGCCCTTCAGCACTGGACATGGAGGAGCAGGAACAGGCCCTTCAATACTGGACATGGAGGAACAGGCCCTTCAGTACTGGACATGGAGAAACAGGCCCGTCAGTACTGGACATGGAGGAGCAGGAACAGGCCCTTCAGTACTGGACATGGAGGAACAGGCCCTTCAGTACTGGACATGGAGGAGCAGGAACAGGCCCTTCAGTACTGGACATGGAGGAGCAGGAACAGGCCCTTCAATACTGGACATGGTGGAACAGGAACAGGCCCTTCGGTACTGGACATGGAGGAGCAGGAACAGGCCCTTCAGTACTGGAAATGGAGGAACAGGAACAGGCCCTTCAGTACTGGACATGGAGGAGCAGGAACAGGCCCTTCAGTACTGCACATGGAGGAACAGGCCCTTTAGTACTGGACATGTAGGAACAGGAACAGTCCCTTTAGTACTGGACATGGAGGAACAGGCCCTTCGGTACTGGACATGGAGAAACAGGCCCTTCAATACTGGACATGGAGGAAGAGGCCCTTCAGTACTGGAAATGGAGGAGCAGGAACAGGCCCTTAAGTAGTGGACGTGAGGGAGCAGGAACAGGCCCTTCAGTTCTGGACATGGACAAACAGGCCCTTCAGTACTGGACATGGACAAACAGGCCCTTCAGTACTGGACATGGAGGAACAGGACCTTTAGTACTGGACATGGATGAACAGGACCTTCAGAACTGGACATGGAGGAGCAGGAACAGGCCCCTTAGAAGTGGACATGAGTGAGCAGGAACAGGCCCTTCAGTACTGGACATGGAGAAAATGGCATTCAATACTGGACATGGAGGAACAGGTCCTTAAGTACTGGACATGGAGGAACAGGCCCTTCAGTGCTGGACATGGAGGAGCAGGAACAGGCCCTTCAATACTGGACATGGAGGAACAGGTCCTTAAGTACTGGACATGGAGGAACAGGCCCTTCAGTACTGGACATGGAGGAGCAGGAAAGGGCCCTTCAGTACGGGACATGGAGGAACAGGCACTTCAATACTGGACATGGACGAACAGGCCCTTTAGTACTAGACATGGAGGAGCAGGCCCTTTAGTACTGGACATGGAGAAACAGGAACAGGTCATTCAGTATTGGACATGGAGGAACAGGAACAGGCCCTTTAGTAGTGGACATGGAGGAGCAGGAACAGGCCCTTTAGTACTGGACATGGAGGAACAGGCCCTTCAGTACTGCACATGGAGGAACAGGCCCTTCAATACTGGACATGGTGGAACAGGAACAGGCCCTTCGGTACTGGACATGGAGAAACAGGCCCTTCAGTACTGGACATGGAGAAACAGGCCCTTCAGCACTGGACATGAGGGAGCAGGAACAGGCCCTTCAGTACTGGACATGGAGGAGCAGGAACAGGCCCTTCAATACTGGACATGGAGGAACAGGCCCTTCAGTACTGGACATGGAGAAACAGGCCCGTCAGTACTGGACATGGAGGAGCAGGAACAGGCCCTTCAGTACTGGACATGGAGGAACAGGCCCTTCAGTACTGGACATGGAGGAGCAGGAACAGGCCCTTCAGTACTGGACATGGAGGAACAGGAACAGGCCCTTCAGTACTGGACATGGAGGAGCAGGAACAGGCCCTTCAGTACTGCACATGGAGGAACAGGCCCTTTAGTACTGGACATGTAGGAACAGGAACAGTCCCTTTAGTACTGGACATGGAGGAACAGGCCCTTCGGTACTGGACATGGAGAAACAGGCCCTTCAATACTGGACATGGAGGAAGAGGCCCTTCAGTACTGGAAATGGAGGAGCAGGAACAGGCCCTTAAGTAGTGGACGTGAGGGAGCAGGAACAGGCCCTTCAGTTCTGGACATGGACAAACAGGCCCTTCAGTACTGGACATGGACAAACAGGCCCTTCAGTACTGGACATGGAGGAACAGGACCTTTAGTACTGGACATGGATGAACAGGACCTTCAGAACTGGACATGGAGGAGCAGGAACAGGCCCCTTAGAAGTGGACATGAGTGAGCAGGAACAGGCCCTTCAGTACTGGACATGGAGAAAATGGCATTCAATACTGGACATGGAGGAACAGGTCCTTAAGTACTGGACATGGAGGAACAGGCCCTTCAGTGCTGGACATGGAGGAGCAGGAACAGGCCCTTCAATACTGGACATGGAGGAACAGGTCCTTAAGTACTGGACATGGAGGAACAGGCCCTTCAGTACTGGACATGGAGGAGCAGGAAAGGGCCCTTCAGTACGGGACATGGAGGAACAGGCACTTCAATACTGGACATGGACGAACAGGCCCTTTAGTACTAGACATGGAGGAGCAGGCCCTTTAGTACTGGACATGGAGAAACAGGAACAGGTCATTCAGTATTGGACATGGAGGAACAGGAACAGGCCCTTTAGTAGTGGACATGGAGGAGCAGGAACAGGCCCTTTAGTACTGGACATGGAGGAACAGGCCCTTCAGTACTGCACATGGAGGAACAGGCCCTTCAGTACTGGACATGGAGGAACAGGACCTTCAGTACTGGATATGCAGAAACAGGAACAGGCCCATTAGTATTGGACATGAGGGAGCAGGAACAGGCCCTTCAGTACTGGACATGGAGGAACAGGCCCTTCAGTACTGCACATGGAGGAACAGGCCCTTCAGTACTGGACATGGAGGAACAGGACCTTCAGTACTGGATATGCAGAAACAGGAACAGGCCCATTAGTATTGGACATGAGGGAGCAGGAACATGCTCTTCAGTATTGGACATGGAGAAAATGGCCTTCAATACTGGATTTGGAGGAACAGGCCATTCAGTTCTGGACATGGAGGAACAGGCCCTTCAGTACTTGACATGGAGGAGCAGGAACAGGCCCTTCAGTACTGGACATGCAGAAACAGGAACAGGCCCTTCAGTACTGGACATGGAGGAGCAGGAACAGGCCCCTTAGTATTGGACATGGAAAAACAGGCCCTTTAGTCCTGGAAATGGAGGAGCAGGAACAGGCCCTTTAGTACTGGACATGGAGGAGCAGGACTATCAGTACTCGACATGAGGGAGCAGTAACAGGCCCTTCAGTACTGGACATGGAGAAACAGGCCCTTCAGTACTGGACATGGAGGAACAGGCCCTTCAGTGCATGACATGAAGGAACAGGGACAGGCCCACCAGTACTGGACATGGAGGAACAGTAACAGGCCCTTCAGTACTGGACATGGAGAAACAGGCCCTTCAGTATTGGTTATGGAGGAGAGGGAACAGGCCATTCAGTAGTGGACATGGAGGAGCAGGAACAGGCCCTTCAGTACTGGACATGGAGGAGCAGGAACAGGCCCTTCAGTTCTGGACATGAGGGAGCAGGAACAGGACCTTCAGTACTGGAAATGGAGGAGCAGGAACAGGCCCTTCAGTACTGGACATGGAGGAGCAGGAACAGGCCCTTCAGTACTTGACATGGAGGAGCAGGTACAGGCCCTTCAGTACTGGACATGAGGGAGCAGGAACAGGCCCTTTAGTACTGGAAATGGAGGAGTAGGAACAGGCCCTTTAGTACTGGACATGAGGGAGCAGGAACAGGCACTTCAGTACTGGACATGGAGAAACAGGCTCTTCAGTACTGGACATGGAGAAAATGGCCTTCAATACTGGATTTAGAGGAACAGGCCCTTCAGTTCTGGACATGGAGGAGCAGGAACAGGCCCTTTAGTACTGGACATGAGGGAGCAGGAACAGGCCCTTCAGTACTGGAAATGAGAGAGCAGGAACAGGCCCTTCATTACTGGACATGGAGAAACAGGCCCTTCAGTATTGGTTATGGAGGAGCAGGAACAGGCCCTTCAGTACTGGACATGGAGGAGCAGGAACAGGCCCTTCAGTTCTGGACATGGAGAAACAGGCCATTCAGTAGTGGACATGGAGGAGCAGGAACAGGCCCTTCAGTACTGGACATGGAGGAGCAGGAACAGGCCCTTCAGTACTGGACATGGAGGAGCAGGAACAGGCCCTTCAGTTCTGGACATGAGGGAGCAGGAACATGACCTTCAGTACTGGACATGAGGGAGCAGGAACAGGACCTTCAGTACTGGAAATGGAGGAGCAGGAACAGGCCCTTTAGTACTGGACATGAGGGAGCAGGAACAGGCCCTTCAGTACTGGAAATGGAGGAGCAGGAACAGGCCCTTCAGTACTGGACATGGAGGAGCAGGAACAGGGCCTTCAGTACTGGACATGAGGGAGCAGGAACAGGCCCTTCAGTACTGGAAATGGAGGAGCAGGAACAGGCCCTTTAGTACTGGACATGAGGGAGCAGGAACAGGCACTTCAGTACTGGACATGGAGAAACAGGCTCTTCAGTACTGGACATGGAGAAAATGGTCTTCAATACTGGATTTGGAGGAACAGGCCCTTCAGTTCTGGATTGGAGGAACAGGCACTTCAGTTCTGGACATGGAGGAACAGGCCCTTCAGTACTTGACATGGAGGAGCAGGGACAGGCCCTTCAGTTGTGGACATGAGGGAGCAGGACCATCAGTACTGGACATGCAGAAACAGGAACAGGCCCTTCAGTACTGGACATGGAGGAGCAGGAACAGGACCTTCAGTACTGGACATGTAGGAACAGGCCCTTCAGGACTGCACATGGACGAACAGGCCCTTTAGTACTGGACATGGAGGAACAGGAACAGGCCCTTCAGTGATGGACATGAGGGAGAAGTAACAGGCCCTTCAGTGATGGACATGAGGGAGCAGGAACAGGCCCTTCAGTACTGGACATGGAGAAACAGGCCCTTCAGTACTGGACATGGAGAAACAGGAACAGTCCCTTTAGTAGTGGACATGGAGGAACAGGAACAGGCCCTTCAGTGATGGACAAGAGGGAGCAGGAACAGGCCCTTCAGTACTGTAACTGCTCCTCCATGTCCAGTACTGAAGGGCCTGTTCCTCCATGTCCAGTACTGAAGGGCCTGTCCCTGTTTCTTCATGTCCAGTACTGAAGGGCCTGTCCCTGTTCCTCCATGTCCAGTAATGAAAGACCTGTTCCTCCATGTCCAGTACTGAAGTGCCTGTTCATGCTTCTCCATGTCCAGTACTAAAGGGACTGTTCCTGTTCCCTCATGTACAGTACTAAATGAGGGAGCAGGAACAGGCCCTTCAGTACTGGAAATGGAGGAGCAGGAACAGGCCCTTTAGTATTCGACATGAGGGAGTAGGAACAGGCCCTTCAGTAATGGACATGGAGAAACAGGCCCTTCAATACTGGACATGGAGGAGCAGGAACAGGCCCCTTACTGCTTGACATGGAGGAACAGGCCCTTTAGTACTGGACATGAGGGAGCAGGAACAGGCCCTTCAGTACTGGAAATGGAGGAGCAGGAACAGGCCCTTTAGTATTGGACATGAGGGAGCAGGAACAGACCCTTTAGTAATGGACATGGAGAAACAGGCCCTTCAATACTGAACATGGCGGAGCAGGAAAGGGCCCTTACTACTGGACATGGAGGAACAGGCCCTTTAGTACTGGACATGAGGGAGCAGGAACAGGCCCATAAGTACTGGAAATGGAGGAGCAGGAACAGGCCTGTTAGTAGTGGACATAAGGGAGCAGGAACAAGCCCTTCAGTACTGGACATTGAGAAACAGGCCCTTCAATACTGGACATGGAGGAGCAGGAACAGGCCATTCAATACTGGATGTGGAGAAACAGGAACATGCCCTTCAATACTGGACATGGAGGAGCAGGAACAGGCCCCTTAATACTGGACATTGAGGAACAGGCCCTTTAGTACTGGACATGAGGGAGCAGGAACAGGCCCTTCAGTACTGGACATGGAGGAGCAGGCCCTTCAACACTGGACATGGAGGAACAGGGACAGGCCCTTCAGTACTGCACATGAAAGAACAGGCCCTTCAGTACTGGACATGGAGGAGCAGGAACAGGCCCTTCAGTTCTGGACATGAGGGAGCAGGAACAGGACCTTCAGTACTGGAAATGGAGGAGCAGGAACAGGCCCTTCAGTACTGGACATGGAGGAGCAGGAACAGGCTCTTCAGTACTTGACATGGAGGAGCAGGAACAGGCCCTTCAGTACTGGACATGAGGGAGCAGGAACAGGCCCTTTAGTACTGGAAATGGAGGAGTAGGAACAGGCCCTTTAGTACTGGACATGAGGGAGCAGGAACAGGCACTTCAGTACTGGACATGGAGAAACAGGCTCTTCAGTACTGGACATGGAGAAAATGGCCTTCAATACTGGATTTAGAGGAACAGGCCCTTCAGTTCTGGACATGGAGGAACAGGCCCTTCAGTTCTGGACATGGAGGAGCAGGAACAGGCCCTTTAGTACTGGACATGAGGGAGCAGGAACAGGCCCTTCAGTACTGGAAATGAGAGAGCAGGAACAGGCCCTTCAGAACTGGACATGGAGAAACAAGCCCTTCAGTATTGGTTATGGAGGAGCAGGAACAGGCCCTTCAGTACTGGACATGGAGGAGCAGGAACAGGCCCTTCAGTTCTGGACATGGAGAAACAGGCCATTCAGTAGTGGACATGGAGGAGCAGGAACAGGCCCTTCAGTACTGGACATGGAGGAGCAGGAACAGGCCCTTCAGTACTGGACATGGAGGAGCAGGAACAGGCCCTTCAGTTCTGGACATGAGGGAGCAGGAACAGGACCTTCAGTACTGGACATGAGGGAGCAGGAACAGGACCTTCAGTACTGGAAATGGAGGAGCAGGAACAGGCCCTTTAGTACTGGACATGAGGGAGCAGGAACAGGCCCTTCAGTACTGGAAATGGAGGAGCAGGAACAGGCCCTTCAGTACTGGACATGAAGGAGCAGGAACAGGGCCTTCAGTACTGGACATGAGGGAGCAGGAACAGGCCCTTCAGTACTGGAAATGGAGGAGCAGGAACAGGCCCTTTAGTACTGGACATGAGGGAGCAGGAACAGGCACTTCAGTACTGGACATGGAGAAACAGGCTCTTCAGTACTGGACATGGAGAAAATGGCCTTCAATACTGGATTTGGAGGAACAGGCCCTTCAGTTCTGGACATGGAGGAACAGGCACTTCAGTTCTGGACATGGAGGAACAGGCCCTTCAGTACTTGACATGGAGGAGCAGGGACAGGCCCTTCAGTTATGGACATGAGGGAGCAGGACCATCAGTACTGGACATGCAGAAACAGGAACAGGCCCTTCAGTACTGGACATGGAGGAGCAGGAACAGGACCTTCAGTACTGGACATGTAGGAACAGGCCCTTCAGGACTGCACATGGACGAACAGGCCCTTTAGTACTGGACATGGAGAAACAGGAACAGGACCTTCAGTACTGGACATGGAGGAGCAGGAACAGGCCCTTTAGTACTGGACATGGAGGAACAGGAACAGGCCCTTCAGTGATGGACATGAGGGAGAAGTAACAGGCCCTTCAGTGATGGACATGAGGGAGCAGGAACAGGCCCTTCAGTACTGGAAATGGAGGAGCAGGAACAGGCCCTTTAGTATTCGACATGAGGGAGTAGGAACAGGCCCTTCAGTAATGGACATGGAGAAACAGGCCCTTCAATACTGGACATGGAGGAGCAGGAACAGGCCCCTTACTACTTGACATGGAGGAACAGGCCCGTTAGTACTGGACATGAGGGAGCAGGAACAGGCCCTTCAGTACTGGAAATGGAGGAGCAGGAACAGGCCCTTTAGTATTGGACATGAGGGAGCAGGAACAGGCCCTTCAGTAATGGACATGGAGAAACAGGCCCTTCAATACTGAACATGGAGGAGCAGGAAAGGGCCCTTACTACTGGACATGGAGGAACAGGCCCTTTAGTACTGGACATGAGGGAGCAGGAACAGGCCCATAAGTACTGGAAATGGAGGAGCAGGAACAGGCCCGTTAGTAGTGGACATAAGGGAGCAGGAACAGGCCATTCAGTACTGGACATTGAGAAACAGGCCCTTCAATACTGGACATGGAGGAGCAGGAACAGGCCGTTCAATACTGGATGTGGAGAAACAGGAACATGCCCTTCAATACTGGACATGGAGGAGCAGGAACAGGCCCCTTAATACTGGACATTGAGGAACAGGCCCTTTAGTACTGGACATGAGGGAGCAGGAACAGGCCCTTCAGTACTGGACATGGAGGAGCAGGCCCTTCAACACTGGACATGGAGGAACAGGGACAGGCCCTTCAGTACTGCACATGAAAGAACAGGCCCTTCAGTACTGGACATGGAGGAGCAGGAACAGGCCCTTTAGTACTGGAGATGGAGGAGCAGGAACAGGCCCTTCAGTACTGGACATGGAGGAGCAGGAACAGGCCCTTCAGTGCTGGACATGGAGGAGCAGGAACAGGCCCTTCAGTACTGGACATGGACAAACAGGCCCGTCAGTACTGGACATGGAGGAGCAGGAATAGGCCCTTCAGTACTGGACATGGAGAAACAGGCCCTTCAGTACTGGACATGGAGGAACAGGACCTTCAGAACTGGACATGGAGGAGCAGGAACAGGCCCTTTAGTACTGGACATGGAGGAACAGGCCCTTCAGTACTGCACATGGAGGAACAGGCCCTTCAGTACTGGACATGGAGGAGCAGGAACAGGCCCTTCAGTACTGGACATGGAGGAGCAGGAACAGGCCCTTCAGTACTGGACATGGAGGAGCAGGAACAGGCCCTTCAGTTCTGGACATGAGGGAGCAGGAACAGGACCTTCAGTACTGGAAATGGAGGAGCAGGAACAGGCCCTTCAGTACTGGACATGGAGGAGCAGGAACAGGCTCTTCAGTACTTGACATGGAGGAGCAGGAACAGGCCCTTCAGTACTGGACATGAGGGAGCAGGAACAGGCCCTTTAGTACTGGAAATGGAGGAGTAGGAACAGGCCCTTTAGTACTGGACATGAGGGAGCAGGAACAGGCACTTCAGTACTGGACATGGAGAAACAGGCTCTTCAGTACTGGACATGGAGAAAATGGCCTTCAATACTGGATTTAGAGGAACAGGCCCTTCAGTTCTGGACATGGAGGAACAGGCCCTTCAGTTCTGGACATGGAGGAGCAGGAACAGGCCCTTTAGTACTGGACATGAGGGAGCAGGAACAGGCCCTTCAGTACTGGAAATGAGAGAGCAGGAACAGGCCCTTCAGAACTGGACATGGAGAAACAAGCCCTTCAGTATTGGTTATGGAGGAGCAGGAACAGGCCCTTCAGTACTGGACATGGAGGAGCAGGAACAGGCCCTTCAGTTCTGGACATGGAGAAACAGGCCATTCAGTAGTGGACATGGAGGAGCAGGAACAGGCCCTTCAGTACTGGACATGGAGGAGCAGGAACAGGCCCTTCAGTACTGGACATGGAGGAGCAGGAACAGGCCCTTCAGTTCTGGACATGAGGGAGCAGGAACAGGACCTTCAGTACTGGACATGAGGGAGCAGGAACAGGACCTTCAGTACTGGAAATGGAGGAGCAGGAACAGGCCCTTTAGTACTGGACATGAGGGAGCAGGAACAGGCCCTTCAGTACTGGAAATGGAGGAGCAGGAACAGGCCCTTCAGTACTGGACATGAAGGAGCAGGAACAGGGCCTTCAGTACTGGACATGAGGGAGCAGGAACAGGCCCTTCAGTACTGGAAATGGAGGAGCAGGAACAGGCCCTTTAGTACTGGACATGAGGGAGCAGGAACAGGCACTTCAGTACTGGACATGGAGAAACAGGCTCTTCAGTACTGGACATGGAGAAAATGGCCTTCAATACTGGATTTGGAGGAACAGGCCCTTCAGTTCTGGACATGGAGGAACAGGCACTTCAGTTCTGGACATGGAGGAACAGGCCCTTCAGTACTTGACATGGAGGAGCAGGGACAGGCCCTTCAGTTATGGACATGAGGGAGCAGGACCATCAGTACTGGACATGCAGAAACAGGAACAGGCCCTTCAGTACTGGACATGGAGGAGCAGGAACAGGACCTTCAGTACTGGACATGTAGGAACAGGCCCTTCAGGACTGCACATGGACGAACAGGCCCTTTAGTACTGGACATGGAGAAACAGGAACAGGACCTTCAGTACTGGACATGGAGGAGCAGGAACAGGCCCTTTAGTACTGGACATGGAGGAACAGGAACAGGCCCTTCAGTGATGGACATGAGGGAGAAGTAACAGGCCCTTCAGTGATGGACATGAGGGAGCAGGAACAGGCCCTTCAGTACTGGAAATGGAGGAGCAGGAACAGGCCCTTTAGTATTCGACATGAGGGAGTAGGAACAGGCCCTTCAGTAATGGACATGGAGAAACAGGCCCTTCAATACTGGACATGGAGGAGCAGGAACAGGCCCCTTACTACTTGACATGGAGGAACAGGCCCTTCAGTGCTGGACATGGAGGAGCAGGAACAGGCCCTTCAGTACTGGACATGGACAAACAGGCCCGTCAGTACTGGACATGGAGGAGCAGGAATAGGCCCTTCAGTACTGGACATGGAGAAACAGGCCCTTCAGTACTGGACATGGAGGAACAGGACCTTCAGAACTGGACATGGAGGAGCAGGAACAGGCCCTTTAGTACTGGACATGGAGGAACAGGCCCTTCAGTACTGCACATGGAGGAACAGGCGCTTCAATACTGGACATGGAGGAACAGGCTATTCAGTACTGGACATGGAAAAGCAGGAACAGGCACTTTAGGACTGGACATGGAGGAGCAGGAACAGGTCCTTTAGTACTGTACATGAGGGAGCAGGAACAGGCCCTTCAGTACTGGACATGGAGGAGCAGGCCCTTCAATACTGGACATGGAGGAACAGGGACAGGCCATTCAGTACTGCACATGAAAGAACAGGCCCTTCAGTACTGGACATGGAGGAGCAGGAACAGGCCCTTCAGTACTGGACATGGAGGAGCAGGAACAGGCCCTTCAGTACTGGACATGGAGGAGCAGGAACAGGCCCTTCAGTACTGGACATGGAGAAACAGGCCCTTCAGTACTGGACATGGACAAACAGGCCCTTTAGTACTAGACATGGAGGAACAGGCCCTTTAGTACTGGAAATAGAAGAGCAGGAACAGGCCCTTCAATACTGTACATGGAGGAACAGGCCCTTCAGTACTGTACAGGGAGGAACAGGATCTTCACTACTGGACATGGAGGAACAGGCTCTTCGGTACTGGACATGGAAAAACAGGCCCTTCAGTACTGGATATGGAGAAACAGGCCCTTCAGTACTGGATATGGAGAAACAGGCCCTTCAATACTGGACATGGAGGAGCAGAAACTGGCCCTTCAATACTGGACATGGAGGAACAGGCACTTCAGCACTAGACATGGAAGAGCAGGAACAGGCCCTTCAGTACCGGACATGGAGGAACAGGTCCTTAAGCACTGGACATGGAGGAACAGGTCCTTAAGTACTGGACATGGAGGAACAGGCCCTTCAGTACTGGACATGGAGGAGCAGGAAAGGGCCCTTCAGTACTGGACATGGAGGAACAGGCACTTCAATACTGGTGTTGGGGGCCACTCAACCTCATGGAAGGGGGAGGGGAGACCACGTTTTGAGAACAAAGAGATCACATGGTCAGAATGGAAAAGTTCGCCATTGATCCCGGATCACCCCCCCTCCAAGGTGCAATACTGGAGGCCAACGGCAGGGGGAGCCTGAGAGCTCCCTCACCAGCTGGAAGGTCCAGGGCGGGCCCTCCTTCAGGATTGGTCCACATGACCCAGAGCCGACCGGTAACACGAAACCACAACAACCGATATAAAAAACCCCTGCCGGGGTGATTTCTGCCTCTCCAATGTTGAAACCTGCGTAAAGACGGACGCATCCGTTTCGCACGGAGACGAAGTGCCACGTGTGCCCGCTGACCGGGCCGGAGTTCCACACCCGGCCGGACGAGCCAACCACCACCGTGGAACTACTTCTACTTTTCCCTTTTTCCTTTTTTTCTTCTTCACCGGAGTCCGAGTGTGCAGCTGCCAGCGCACCGCCCTCCCGCATGCAGACCTGAAGCCGCTTCTTCTCCCCCCTCCTCAAAAGAAGCGCTTGATCCTCCTCGGATCATCCTGTGGACCTTTTCCTGTCCACAGACCAGTTGAGCTTGTTTACCTGGGACGCCAGAGAGAAAAACAAGCTCCAGCCGGGAAATCAACGCACTTTCCCCGGCCGCCGGCAGCACGTTCACCCTCGTCAAACTGAGTAAGGCTTAGAGTCTGGGCAGGCAATGAGAATAACGTGACTGTAATATTGCCGTGTGATTTATTATTGTGTTGAAGTCAGGGACGCCGATCCTTGTTTCCAACCAATCTGTGTCTGCGCGTTGGATTTACATCCACGCGAACCTCCTCTCTCTCTCTCTCTCTCTCTCTCGCTCTCTCTCTCAACCTGCACAGACCATTTCTAGACTGTGTAGTCCAAGACAGTGTGCAGAGCTGAACATATTCTGTCCACTGCCCTTCTCCCTCCTCTTCTCTTTTCTCTCTCCGCTCCACTAACCGCGGCGCAAACTCAGCAAACAGCTGTTCCTGTGTGCCGCTCCACCCGCTTCTGTGACCGTGTGTAGTTCACTGTCCCTGGGATTTCTCAGCCACGAGCCCCCAGGCGCGCTCCGAGCAGGCTCACGAGCCGTGCACGAGCACAGTGACGTCACGCTGTCCAGAAAGAGTGCGCCAAGCGCCTCTGGTGGCCGCGTTGGTGATTGCAATCTCTTGAAAGACCGCCACTCGGTGGACAAGTCGAGTCATTGCATTCTCCCTCCGTGCACCGCCGCGCCCCTAGTGGTCGTTCCGGTTACTGCCTCGAACCAGACGCCTGCCGCCATCTAGTGTCCGTTCGAGGTCATTACACCCACACACACTGACCCTCCAACGCCTGCCGCCACCTGGTGGACGTTCGTGGTCATTACATCCCCACTCAGGCTTCCACACACTCACTCACACACACTCTCACACACATACACACACACCCTCTTTCTTTGTACATAGTGTTTGCTGTTTAATAGATTAGATCTTCGTGTTTGATTGTTTATTATTTAATTGTGTTGTTTTAATAAATGATTTATGAATTATTTTTGAATAATACATTTTTGTTAATAAACGCTTTTTAACTGAATTGATCGATTCTTGATTATGTTGGTATTTATTGTTGACAATTCACTGGTTTGTAACAGTCTGTGCTCGAATCTCACACCTTCCTTGTTATTTAATATTGTTATATTTACACAGAAATATTAACTTTACTTAAATAACCCTTTTTGACAAACGAGACTGAAATTTGGTATTAGCTATTTCCAGCTTAGCTGGTGGTGCCCCGATTTAATTATTATTTGATAAATAACCAATTTATGCAAATTAATAATTTTTATTAATAAATTATTTTTGATAATTTATTAACTTTTGAGTAATTACTCAATTACTCTAGGAGTTGCTGATGAGTAACTAACCGTTTACTTCATTAGTAATTCCAATTTTTCCTAAATTACTTTCAGTAATCTATTACTTTCAGTAATCCATTACTTACAGTAATTATTTATGCTAATTACCAACCATAAATCCCAACACTGGACATGGACGAACAGGCCCTTTAGTACTGGACATGGAGGAGCAGGAAAGGGCACTTCAATACTGGACATGGACGAACAGGCCCTTTAGTACTAGACATGGAGGAGCAGGCCCTTTAGTACTGGACATGGAGGAACAGGCCCTTTAGTACTGGAAATAGAAGAGCAGGAACAGGCCCTTCAATACTGTACATGGAGGAACAGGCCCTTCAGTACTGTACAGGGAGGAACAGGCTCTTTAGTACTGGACATGGAGGAACAGGCCGTTCAGTACTTGACATAGAGGAACAGGCCCTTTAGTACTGGACATGAGGGAGCAGGACCTTCAGTACTGGACATGGAGGAACAGGCCCTTTAGTACTGGACATGGAGAAACAGGAACAGGTCATTCAGTATTGGACATGGAGGAACAGGAACAGGCCCTTTAGTAGTGGACATGGAGGAGCAGGAACAGGCCCTTTAGTACTGGACATGGAGGAACAGGCCCTTCAGTACTGCACATGGAGGAACAGGCCCTTCAGTACTGGACATGGAGGAACAGGCCCTTCAATACTGGACATGGAGAAACAGGAACAGGCCCTTCAGTACTGGACATTGAGGAACAGGACCTTCAGTACTGGACATGCAGAAACAGGAACAGGCCCATTAGTATTGGACATGAGGGAGCAGGAACAGGCCCTTCAGTACTGGACATGGAGAAACAGGCTCTTCAGTATTGGACATGGAGAAAATGGCCTTCAATACTGGATTTGGAGGAACAGGCCATTCAGTTCTGGACATGGAGGAACAGGCCCTTCAGTACTTGACATGGAGGAGCAGGAACAGGCCCTTCAGTACTGGACATGCAGAAACAGGAACAGGCCCTTCAGTACTGGACATGGAGGAGCAGGAACAGGCCCTTCAGTACTGGACATGGAGAAACAGGCCCTTCAGTACTGGACATGGACAAACAGGCCCTTTAGTACTAGACATGGAGGAACAGGCCCTTTAGTACTGGAAATAGAAGAGCAGGAACAGGCCCTTCAATACTGTACATGGAGGAACAGGCCCTTCAGTACTGTACAGGGAGGAACAGGATCTTCACTACTGGACATGGAGGAACAGGCTCTTCGGTACTGGACATGGAAAAACAGGCCCTTCAGTACTGGATATGGAGAAACAGGCCCTTCAGTACTGGATATGGAGAAACAGGCCCTTCAATACTGGACATGGAGGAGCAGAAACTGGCCCTTCAATACTGGACATGGAGGAACAGGCACTTCAGCACTAGACATGGAAGAGCAGGAACAGGCCCTTCAGTACCGGACATGGAGGAACAGGTCCTTAAGCACTGGACATGGAGGAACAGGTCCTTAAGTACTGGACATGGAGGAACAGGCCCTTCAGTACTGGACATGGAGGAGCAGGAAAGGGCCCTTCAGTACTGGACATGGAGGAACAGGCACTTCAATACTGGTGTTGGGGGCCACTCAACCTCATGGAAGGGGGAGGGGAGACCACGTTTTGAGAACAAAGAGATCACATGGTCAGAATGGAAAAGTTCGCCATTGATCCCGGATCACCCCCCCTCCAAGGTGCAATACTGGAGGCCAACGGCAGGGGGAGCCTGAGAGCTCCCTCACCAGCTGGAAGGTCCAGGGCGGGCCCTCCTTCAGGATTGGTCCACATGACCCAGAGCCGACCGGTAACACGAAACCACAACAACCGATATAAAAAACCCCTGCCGGGGTGATTTCTGCCTCTCCAATGTTGAAACCTGCGTAAAGACGGACGCATCCGTTTCGCACGGAGACGAAGTGCCACGTGTGCCCGCTGACCGGGCCGGAGTTCCACACCCGGCCGGACGAGCCAACCACCACCGTGGAACTACTTCTACTTTTCCCTTTTTCCTTTTTTTCTTCTTCACCGGAGTCCGAGTGTGCAGCTGCCAGCGCACCGCCCTCCCGCATGCAGACCTGAAGCCGCTTCTTCTCCCCCCTCCTCAAAAGAAGCGCTTGATCCTCCTCGGATCATCCTGTGGACCTTTTCCTGTCCACAGACCAGTTGAGCTTGTTTACCTGGGACGCCAGAGAGAAAAACAAGCTCCAGCCGGGAAATCAACGCACTTTCCCCGGCCGCCGGCAGCACGTTCACCCTCGTCAAACTGAGTAAGGCTTAGAGTCTGGGCAGGCAATGAGAATAACGTGACTGTAATATTGCCGTGTGATTTATTATTGTGTTGAAGTCAGGGACGCCGATCCTTGTTTCCAACCAATCTGTGTCTGCGCGTTGGATTTACATCCACGCGAACCTCCTCTCTCTCTCTCTCTCTCTCTCTCGCTCTCTCTCTCAACCTGCACAGACCATTTCTAGACTGTGTAGTCCAAGACAGTGTGCAGAGCTGAACATATTCTGTCCACTGCCCTTCTCCCTCCTCTTCTCTTTTCTCTCTCCGCTCCACTAACCGCGGCGCAAACTCAGCAAACAGCTGTTCCTGTGTGCCGCTCCACCCGCTTCTGTGACCGTGTGTAGTTCACTGTCCCTGGGATTTCTCAGCCACGAGCCCCCAGGCGCGCTCCGAGCAGGCTCACGAGCCGTGCACGAGCACAGTGACGTCACGCTGTCCAGAAAGAGTGCGCCAAGCGCCTCTGGTGGCCGCGTTGGTGATTGCAATCTCTTGAAAGACCGCCACTCGGTGGACAAGTCGAGTCATTGCATTCTCCCTCCGTGCACCGCCGCGCCCCTAGTGGTCGTTCCGGTTACTGCCTCGAACCAGACGCCTGCCGCCATCTAGTGTCCGTTCGAGGTCATTACACCCACACACACTGACCCTCCAACGCCTGCCGCCACCTGGTGGACGTTCGTGGTCATTACATCCCCACTCAGGCTTCCACACACTCACTCACACACACTCTCACACACATACACACACACCCTCTTTCTTTGTACATAGTGTTTGCTGTTTAATAGATTAGATCTTCGTGTTTGATTGTTTATTATTTAATTGTGTTGTTTTAATAAATGATTTATGAATTATTTTTGAATAATACATTTTTGTTAATAAACGCTTTTTAACTGAATTGATCGATTCTTGATTATGTTGGTATTTATTGTTGACAATTCACTGGTTTGTAACAGTCTGTGCTCGAATCTCACACCTTCCTTGTTATTTAATATTGTTATATTTACACAGAAATATTAACTTTACTTAAATAACCCTTTTTGACAAACGAGACTGAAATTTGGTATTAGCTATTTCCAGCTTAGCTGGTGGTGCCCCGATTTAATTATTATTTGATAAATAACCAATTTATGCAAATTAATAATTTTTATTAATAAATTATTTTTGATAATTTATTAACTTTTGAGTAATTACTCAATTACTCTAGGAGTTGCTGATGAGTAACTAACCGTTTACTTCATTAGTAATTCCAATTTTTCCTAAATTACTTTCAGTAATCTATTACTTTCAGTAATCCATTACTTACAGTAATTATTTATGCTAATTACCAACCATAAATCCCAACACTGGACATGGACGAACAGGCCCTTTAGTACTGGACATGGAGGAGCAGGAAAGGGCACTTCAATACTGGACATGGACGAACAGGCCCTTTAGTACTAGACATGGAGGAGCAGGCCCTTTAGTACTGGACATGGAGGAACAGGCCCTTTAGTACTGGAAATAGAAGAGCAGGAACAGGCCCTTCAATACTGTACATGGAGGAACAGGCCCTTCAGTACTGTACAGGGAGGAACAGGCTCTTTAGTACTGGACATGGAGGAACAGGCCGTTCAGTACTTGACATAGAGGAACAGGCCCTTTAGTACTGGACATGAGGGAGCAGGACCTTCAGTACTGGACATGGAGGAACAGGCCCTTTAGTACTGGACATGGAGAAACAGGAACAGGTCATTCAGTATTGGACATGGAGGAACAGGAACAGGCCCTTTAGTAGTGGACATGGAGGAGCAGGAACAGGCCCTTTAGTACTGGACATGGAGGAACAGGCCCTTCAGTACTGCACATGGAGGAACAGGCCCTTCAGTACTGGACATGGAGGAACAGGCCCTTCAATACTGGACATGGAGAAACAGGAACAGGCCCTTCAGTACTGGACATTGAGGAACAGGACCTTCAGTACTGGACATGCAGAAACAGGAACAGGCCCATTAGTATTGGACATGAGGGAGCAGGAACAGGCCCTTCAGTACTGGACATGGAGAAACAGGCTCTTCAGTATTGGACATGGAGAAAATGGCCTTCAATACTGGATTTGGAGGAACAGGCCATTCAGTTCTGGACATGGAGGAACAGGCCCTTCAGTACTTGACATGGAGGAGCAGGAACAGGCCCTTCAGTACTGGACATGCAGAAACAGGAACAGGCCCTTCAGTACTGGACATGGAGGAGCAGGAACAGGCCCCTTAGTATTGGACATGGAAAAACAGGCCCTTTAGTACTGGAAATGGAGGAGCAGGAACAGGCCCTTCAATACTGGACATGGAGAAACAGGCCCTTAAGTACTGGACATGGAGGAACAGGCCCTTCAGTGCATGACATGGAGGAACAGGGACAGGCCCATCAGTACTGGACATGGAGGAACAGTAACAGGCCCTTCAGTACTGGACATGGAGAAACAGGCCCTTCAGTATTGGTTATGGAGGAGAGGGAACAGGCCATTCAGTACTGCACATGGAGGAACAGACCCTTTAGTACTGGACATGAGGGAGCAGGAACAGGCCCTTCAGTACTGGACATGGAGGAGCAGGAACAGGCCCTTCAGTACTGGAGATGGAGGAACAGGAACAGGCCCTTTAGTCCTGGACATGGAGAAACAGGCCCTTCAGTAATGGACATTAGGGAGCAGTTACAGGCCCTTCAGTACTGGTCATGTAGGAACAGTAACAGGCCCTTCAGTTCTGGACATGTAGGAACAGGAACAGGCCCTTCAGTCCTGGACATGGAGGAGCAGGAACAGGCCCTTCAGTACTGGACATGGAGAAACAGGCCCTTCAATACTGGACATGGTGGAACAGGAACAGGCCCTTCGGTACTGGACATGGAGAAACAGGCCCTTCAGTACTGGACATGGAGAAACAGGCCCTTCAGCACTGGACATGAGGGAGCAGGAACAGGCCCTTCAGTACTGGACATGGAGGAGCAGGAACAGGCCCTTCAATACTGGACATGGAGGAACAGGCCCTTCAGTACTGGACATGGAGAAACAGGCCCGTCAGTACTGGACATGGAGGAGCAGGAACAGGCCCTTCAGTACTGGACATGGAGGAACAGGCCCTTCAGTACTGGACATGGAGGAGCAGGAACAGGCCCTTCAGTACTGGACATGGAGGAGCAGGAACAGGCCCTTCAATACTGGACATGGTGGAACAGGAACAGGCCCTTCGGTACTGGACATGGAGGAGCAGAAACAGGCCCTTCAGTACTGGAAATGGAGGAACAGGAACAGGCCCTTCAGTACTGGACATGGAGGAGCAGGAACAGGCCCTTCAGTACTGCACATGGAGGAACAGGCCCTTTAGTACTGGACATGTAGGAACAGGAACAGTCCCTTTAGTACTGGACATGGAGGAACAGGCCCTTCGGTACTGGACATGGAGAAACAGGCCCTTCAATACTGGACATGGAGGAAGAGGCCCTTCAGTACTGGAAATGGAGGAGCAGGAACAGGCCCTTAAGTAGTGGACGTGAGGGAGCAGGAACAGGCCCTTCAGTTCTGGACATGGACAAACAGGCCCTTCAGTACTGGACATGGACAAACAGGCCCTTCAGTACTGGACATGGAGGAACAGGACCTTTAGTACTGGACATGGATGAACAGGACCTTCAGAACTGGACATGGAGGAGCAGGAACAGGCCCCTTAGAAGTGGACATGAGTGAGCAGGAACAGGCCCTTCAGTACTGGACATGGAGAAAATGGCATTCAATACTGGACATGGAGGAACAGGTCCTTAAGTACTGGACATGGAGGAACAGGCCCTTCAGTGCTGGACATGGAGGAGCAGGAACAGGCCCTTCAATACTGGACATGGAGGAACAGGTCCTTAAGTACTGGACATGGAGGAACAGGCCCTTCAGTACTGGACATGGAGGAGCAGGAAAGGGCCCTTCAGTACGGGACATGGAGGAACAGGCACTTCAATACTGGACATGGACGAACAGGCCCTTTAGTACTAGACATGGAGGAGCAGGCCCTTTAGTACTGGACATGGAGAAACAGGAACAGGTCATTCAGTATTGGACATGGAGGAACAGGAACAGGCCCTTTAGTAGTGGACATGGAGGAGCAGGAACAGGCCCTTTAGTACTGGACATGGAGGAACAGGCCCTTCAGTACTGCACATGGAGGAACAGGACCTTCAGTACTGGACATGGAGGAACAGGCCATTCAGTTCTGGACATGGAGGAACAGGCCCTTCAGTACTTGACATGGAGGAGCAGGAACAGGCCCTTCAGTACTGGACATGCAGAAACAGGAACAGGCCCTTCAGTACTGGACATGGAGGAGCAGGAACAGGCCCCTTAGTATTGGACATGGAAAAACAGGCCCTTTAGTCCTGGAAATGGAGGAGCAGGAACAGGCCCTTTAGTACTGGACATGGAGGAGCAGGACTATCAGTACTCGACATGAGGGAGCAGTAACAGGCCCTTCAGTACTGGACATGGAGAAACAGGCCCTTCAGTACTGGACATGGAGGAACAGGCCCTTCAGTGCATGACATGAAGGAACAGGGACAGGCCCACCAGTACTGGACATGGAGGAACAGTAACAGGCCCTTCAGTACTGGACATGGAGAAACAGGCCCTTCAGTATTGGTTATGGAGGAGAGGGAACAGGCCATTCAGTAGTGGACATGGAGGAGCAGGAACAGGCCCTTCAGTACTGGACATGGAGGAGCAGGAACAGGCCCTTCAGTTCTGGACATGAGGGAGCAGGAACAGGACCTTCAGTACTGGAAATGGAGGAGCAGGAACAGGCCCTTCAGTACTGGACATGGAGGAGCAGGAACAGGCCCTTCAGTACTTGACATGGAGGAGCAGGAACAGGCCCTTCAGTACTGGACATGAGGGAGCAGGAACAGGCCCTTTAGTACTGGAAATGGAGGAACAGGCCCTTTAGTACTGGAAATAGAAGAGCAGGAACAGGCCCTTCAATACTGTACATGGAGGAACAGGCCCTTCAGTACTGTACAGGGAGGAACAGGCTCTTTAGTACTGGACATGGAGGAACAGGCCGTTCAGTACTTGACATAGAGGAACAGGCCCTTTAGTACTGGACATGAGGGAGCAGGACCTTCAGTACTGGACATGGAGGAACAGGCCCTTTAGTACTGGACATGGAGAAACAGGAACAGGTCATTCAGTATTGGACATGGAGGAACAGGAACAGGCCCTTTAGTAGTGGACATGGAGGAGCAGGAACAGGCCCTTTAGTACTGGACATGGAGGAACAGGCCCTTCAGTACTGCACATGGAGGAACAGGCCCTTCAGTACTGGACATGGAGGAACAGGCCCTTCAATACTGGACATGGAGAAACAGGAACAGGCCCTTCAGTACTGGACATTGAGGAACAGGACCTTCAGTACTGGACATGCAGAAACAGGAACAGGCCCATTAGTATTGGACATGAGGGAGCAGGAACAGGCCCTTCAGTACTGGACATGGAGAAACAGGCTCTTCAGTATTGGACATGGAGAAAATGGCCTTCAATACTGGATTTGGAGGAACAGGCCATTCAGTTCTGGACATGGAGGAACAGGCCCTTCAGTACTTGACATGGAGGAGCAGGAACAGGCCCTTCAGTACTGGACATGCAGAAACAGGAACAGGCCCTTCAGTACTGGACATGGAGGAGCAGGAACAGGCCCCTTAGTATTGGACATGGAAAAACAGGCCCTTTAGTACTGGAAATGGAGGAGCAGGAACAGGCCCTTCAATACTGGACATGGAGAAACAGGCCCTTAAGTACTGGACATGGAGGAACAGGCCCTTCAGTGCATGACATGGAGGAACAGGGACAGGCCCATCAGTACTGGACATGGAGGAACAGTAACAGGCCCTTCAGTACTGGACATGGAGAAACAGGCCCTTCAGTATTGGTTATGGAGGAGAGGGAACAGGCCATTCAGTACTGCACATGGAGGAACAGACCCTTTAGTACTGGACATGAGGGAGCAGGAACAGGCCCTTCAGTACTGGACATGGAGGAGCAGGAACAGGCCCTTCAGTACTGGAGATGGAGGAACAGGAACAGGCCCTTTAGTCCTGGACATGGAGAAACAGGCCCTTCAGTAATGGACATTAGGGAGCAGTTACAGGCCCTTCAGTACTGGTCATGTAGGAACAGTAACAGGCCCTTCAGTTCTGGACATGTAGGAACAGGAACAGGCCCTTCAGTCCTGGACATGGAGGAGCAGGAACAGGCCCTTCAGTACTGGACATGGAGAAACAGGCCCTTCAATACTGGACATGGTGGAACAGGAACAGGCCCTTCGGTACTGGACATGGAGAAACAGGCCCTTCAGTACTGGACATGGAGAAACAGGCCCTTCAGCACTGGACATGAGGGAGCAGGAACAGGCCCTTCAGTACTGGACATGGAGGAGCAGGAACAGGCCCTTCAATACTGGACATGGAGGAACAGGCCCTTCAGTACTGGACATGGAGAAACAGGCCCGTCAGTACTGGACATGGAGGAGCAGGAACAGGCCCTTCAGTACTGGACATGGAGGAACAGGCCCTTCAGTACTGGACATGGAGGAGCAGGAACAGGCCCTTCAGTACTGGACATGGAGGAGCAGGAACAGGCCCTTCAATACTGGACATGGTGGAACAGGAACAGGCCCTTCGGTACTGGACATGGAGGAGCAGAAACAGGCCCTTCAGTACTGGAAATGGAGGAACAGGAACAGGCCCTTCAGTACTGGACATGGAGGAGCAGGAACAGGCCCTTCAGTACTGCACATGGAGGAACAGGCCCTTTAGTACTGGACATGTAGGAACAGGAACAGTCCCTTTAGTACTGGACATGGAGGAACAGGCCCTTCGGTACTGGACATGGAGAAACAGGCCCTTCAATACTGGACATGGAGGAAGAGGCCCTTCAGTACTGGAAATGGAGGAGCAGGAACAGGCCCTTAAGTAGTGGACGTGAGGGAGCAGGAACAGGCCCTTCAGTTCTGGACATGGACAAACAGGCCCTTCAGTACTGGACATGGACAAACAGGCCCTTCAGTACTGGACATGGAGGAACAGGACCTTTAGTACTGGACATGGATGAACAGGACCTTCAGAACTGGACATGGAGGAGCAGGAACAGGCCCCTTAGAAGTGGACATGAGTGAGCAGGAACAGGCCCTTCAGTACTGGACATGGAGAAAATGGCATTCAATACTGGACATGGAGGAACAGGTCCTTAAGTACTGGACATGGAGGAACAGGCCCTTCAGTGCTGGACATGGAGGAGCAGGAACAGGCCCTTCAATACTGGACATGGAGGAACAGGTCCTTAAGTACTGGACATGGAGGAACAGGCCCTTCAGTACTGGACATGGAGGAGCAGGAAAGGGCCCTTCAGTACGGGACATGGAGGAACAGGCACTTCAATACTGGACATGGACGAACAGGCCCTTTAGTACTAGACATGGAGGAGCAGGCCCTTTAGTACTGGACATGGAGAAACAGGAACAGGTCATTCAGTATTGGACATGGAGGAACAGGAACAGGCCCTTTAGTAGTGGACATGGAGGAGCAGGAACAGGCCCTTTAGTACTGGACATGGAGGAACAGGCCCTTCAGTACTGCACATGGAGGAACAGGACCTTCAGTACTGGACATGGAGGAACAGGCCATTCAGTTCTGGACATGGAGGAACAGGCCCTTCAGTACTTGACATGGAGGAGCAGGAACAGGCCCTTCAGTACTGGACATGCAGAAACAGGAACAGGCCCTTCAGTACTGGACATGGAGGAGCAGGAACAGGCCCCTTAGTATTGGACATGGAAAAACAGGCCCTTTAGTCCTGGAAATGGAGGAGCAGGAACAGGCCCTTTAGTACTGGACATGGAGGAGCAGGACTATCAGTACTCGACATGAGGGAGCAGTAACAGGCCCTTCAGTACTGGACATGGAGAAACAGGCCCTTCAGTACTGGACATGGAGGAACAGGCCCTTCAGTGCATGACATGAAGGAACAGGGACAGGCCCACCAGTACTGGACATGGAGGAACAGTAACAGGCCCTTCAGTACTGGACATGGAGAAACAGGCCCTTCAGTATTGGTTATGGAGGAGAGGGAACAGGCCATTCAGTAGTGGACATGGAGGAGCAGGAACAGGCCCTTCAGTACTGGACATGGAGGAGCAGGAACAGGCCCTTCAGTTCTGGACATGAGGGAGCAGGAACAGGACCTTCAGTACTGGAAATGGAGGAGCAGGAACAGGCCCTTCAGTACTGGACATGGAGGAGCAGGAACAGGCCCTTCAGTACTTGACATGGAGGAGCAGGAACAGGCCCTTCAGTACTGGACATGAGGGAGCAGGAACAGGCCCTTTAGTACTGGAAATGGAGGAGTAGGAACAGGCCCTTTAGTACTGGACATGAGGGAGCAGGAACAGGCACTTCAGTACTGGACATGGAGAAACAGGCTCTTCAGTACTGGACATGGAGAAAATGGCCTTCAATACTGGATTTAGAGGAACAGGCCCTTCAGTTCTGGACATGGAGGAGCAGGAACAGGCCCTTTAGTACTGGACATGAGGGAGCAGGAACAGGCCCTTCAGTACTGGAAATGAGAGAGCAGGAGCAGGCCCTTCAGTACTGGACATGGAGAAACAGGCCCTTCAGTATTGGTTATGGAGGAGCAGGAACAGGCCCTTCAGTACTGGACATGGAGGAGCAGGAACAGGCCCTTCAGTTCTGGACATGGAGAAACAGGCCATTCAGTAGTGGACATGGAGGAGCAGGAACAGGCCCTTCAGTACTGGACATGGAGGAGCAGGAACAGGCCCTTCAGTACTGGACATGGAGGAGCAGGAACAGGCCCTTCAGTTCTGGACATGAGGGAGCAGGAACATGACCTTCAGTACTGGACATGAGGGAGCAGGAACAGGACCTTCAGTACTGGAAATGGAGGAGCAGGAACAGGCCCTTTAGTACTGGACATGAGGGAGCAGGAACAGGCCCTTCAGTACTGGAAATGGAGGAGCAGGAACAGGCCCTTCAGTACTGGACATGGAGGAGCAGGAACAGGGCCTTCAGTACTGGACATGAGGGAGCAGGAACAGGCCCTTCAGTACTGGAAATGGAGGAGCAGGAACAGGCCCTTTAGTACTGGACATGAGGGAGCAGGAACAGGCACTTCAGTACTGGACATGGAGAAACAGGCTCTTCAGTACTGGACATGGAGAAAATGGTCTTCAATACTGGATTTGGAGGAACAGGCCCTTCAGTTCTGGATTGGAGGAACAGGCACTTCAGTTCTGGACATGGAGGAACAGGCCCTTCAGTACTTGACATGGAGGAGCAGGGACAGGCCCTTCAGTTGTGGACATGAGGGAGCAGGACCATCAGTACTGGACATGCAGAAACAGGAACAGGCCCTTCAGTACAGGACATGGAGGAGCAGGAACAGGACCTTCAGTACTGGACATGTAGGAACAGGCCCTTCAGGACTGCACATGGACGAACAGGCCCTTTAGTACTGGACATGGAGGAACAGGAACAGGCCCTTCAGTGATGGACATGAGGGAGAAGTAACAGGCCCTTCAGTGATGGACATGAGGGAGCAGGAACAGGCCCTTCAGTACTGGAATAGGAGGAGCAGGAACAGGCCCTTTGGTACTGGACATAATGGAGCATGAACAGACCCTTCAGTATTGGACATGGAGAAACAGGCCCTTCAGTACTGGACATGGAGAAACAGGAACAGTCCCTTTAGTAGTGGACATGGAGGAACAGGAACAGGCCCTTCAGTGATGGACAAGAGGGAGCAGGAACAGGCCCTTCAGTACTGTAACTGCTCCTCCATGTCCAGCACTGAAGGGCCTGTTCCTCCATGTCCAGTACTGAAGGGCCTGTCCCTGTTTCTTCATGTCCAGTACTGAGGGGCCTGTCCCTGTTCCTCCATGTCCAGTAATGAAAGACCTGTTCCTCCATGTCCAGTACTGAAGTGCCTGTTCATGCTTCTCCATGTCCAGTACTAAAGGGACTGTTCCCGTTCCCTCATGTACAGTACTAAATGAGGGAGATGGAACAGGCCCTTCAGTACTGGAAATGGAGGAGCAGGAACAGGCCCTTTAGTATTCCACATGAGGGAGTAGGAACAGGCCCTTCAGTAATGGACATGGAGAAACAGGCCCTTCAATACTGGACATGGAGGAGCAGGAACAGGCCCCTTACTACTTGACATGGAGGAACAGGCCCGTTAGTACTGGACATGAGGGAGCAGGAACAGGCCCTTCAGTACTGGAAATGGAGGAGCAGGAACAGGCCCTTTAGTATTGGACATGAGGGAGCAGGAACAGGCCCTTCAGTAATGGACATGGAGAAACAGGCCCTTCAATACTGAACATGGAGGAGCAGGAAAGGGCCCTTACTACTGGACATGGAGGAACAGGCCCTTTAGTACTGGACATGAGGGAGCAGGAACAGGCCCATAAGTACTGGAAATGGAGGAGCAGGAACAGGCCTGTTAGTAGTGGACATAAGGGAGCAGGAACAAGCCCTTCAGTACTGGACATTGAGAAACAGGCCCTTCAATACTGGACATGGAGGAGCAGGACCTTCAGAACTGGACATGGAGGAGCAGGAACAGGCCCTTTAGTACTGGACATGGAGGAACAGGCCCTTCAGTACTGCACATGGAGGAACAGGCGCTTCAATACTGGACATGGAGGAACAGGCTATTCAGTACTGGACATGGAAAAGCAGGAACAGGCACTTTAGGACTGGACATGGAGGAGCAGGAACAGGTCCTTTAGTACTGTACATGAGGGAGCAGGAACAGGCCCTTCAGTACTGGACATGGAGGAGCAGGCCCTTCAATACTGGACATGGAGGAACAGGGACAGGCCATTCAGTACTGCACATGAAAGAACAGGCCCTTCAGTACTGGACATGGAGGAGCAGGAACAGGCCCTTCAGTACTGGACATGGAGGAGCAGGAACAGGCCCTTCAGTACTGGACATGGAGAAACAGGCCCTTCAGTACTGGACATGGACAAACAGGCCCTTTAGTACTAGACATGGAGGAACAGGCCCTTTAGTACTGGAAATAGAAGAGCAGGAACAGGCCCTTCAATACTGTACATGGAGGAACAGGCCCTTCAGTACTGTACAGGGAGGAACAGGATCTTCACTACTGGACATGGAGGAACAGGCTCTTCGGTACTGGACATGGAAAAACAGGCCCTTCAGTACTGGATATGGAGAAATTGGCCCTTCAGTACTGGATATGGAGAAACAGGCCCTTCAATACTGGACATGGAGGAGCAGAAACTGGACCTTCAATACTGGACATGGAGGAACAGGCACTTCAGCACTAGACATGGAAGAGCAGGAACAGGCCCTTCAGTACCGGACATGAGGGAACAGGAACCGGCCCTTCAGTACTGGACATGGAGGAGCAGGAACAGGCCCTTCAGTGCTGGACATGGAGAAACAGGAACAGGCCCTTCAGTACTGGACATGGAGAAACAGGCCCATCAATATTGGACATGGAGGAGCAGGAACAGGCCCTCCAGTATTGGAAATGGAGGAGCAGGAACAGGCCCTTCAGTACTGGACATGGAGAAACAGGAACATGCCCTTTAGGACTGGACATGGAGGAGCAGGAACAGGCCCTTCAGTACTGGACATGGAGAAACAGGCCCTTCAGTACTGGACATGGAGGAACAGGACCTTCAGAACTGGACATGGAGGAGCAGGAACAGGCCCTTAAGAAGTGGACATGAGTGAGCAGGAACAGGCCCTTCAGTACTGGACATGGAGAAAATGGCATTCAATACTGGACATGGAGGAACAGGTCCTTAAGTACTGGACATGGAGGAACAGGCCCTTCAGTACTGGACATGGAGGAGCAGGAACAGGCTATTCAGTACTGGACATGGAGAAGCAGGAACAGGCCCTTTAGGACTGGACATGGAGGAGCAGGAACAGGTCCTTTAGTACTGTACATGAGGGAGCAGGAACAGGCCCTTCAGTGCTGGACATGGAGGAGCAGGCCCTTCAATACTGGACATGGAGGAACAGGGACAGGCCCTTCAGAACTGCACATGAAAGAACAGGCCCTTTAGTACTGGACATGGAAGAGCAGGAACAGGCCCTTCAGTACTGGACATGGAGGAGCAGGAACAGGCCCTTCAGTACTGGACATGGAGGAGCAGGAACAGGCCCTTCAGTACTGGACATGGAGGAGCAGGAACAGGCCCTTCAGTACTGGACATGGAGAAACAGGCCCATCAATATTGGACATGGAGAAACAGGAACATGCCCTTTAGTACTGGACATGGAGGAGCAGGAACAGGCCCTTCAGTACTTGACATGGACAAACAGGCCCTTCAGTACTGGACATGGAGGAGCAGGAATAGGCCCTTCAGTACTGGACATGGAGAAACAGGCCCTTCAGTACTGGACATGGAGGAACAGGACCTTCAGAACTGGACATGGAGCAGCAGGAACAGGCCCTTAAGAAGTGGACATGAGTGAGCAGGAACAGGCCCTTCAGTACTGGACATGGAGAAAATGGCATTCAATACTGGACATGGAGGAACAGGTCCTTAAGTACTGGACATGGAGGAACAGGCCCTACAGTACTGGACATGGAGGAGCAGGAACAGGCCCTTTAGTACTGGACATGGAGGAACAGGCCCTTCAGTATTTCACATGGAGGAACAGGCGCTTCAATACTGGACATGGAGGAACAGGCTATTCAGTACTGGACATGGAGAAGCAGGAACAGGCCCTTTAGGACTGGACATGGAGGAGCAGGAACAGTTCATTTAGTACTGGACATAAGGAAGCAGGAACAGGCCCTTCAGTACTGGACATGGAGAAACAGGCCCTTCAGTACTGGACATGGACAAACAGGCCCTTTAGTACTAGACATGGAGGAACAGGCCCTTTAGTACTGGAAATAGAAGAGCAGGAACAGGCCCTTCAATACTGTACATGGAGGAACAGGCCCTTCAGTACTGTACAGGGAGGAACAGGATCTTTACTACTGGACATGGAGGAACAGGCTCTTCGGTACTGGACATGGAAAAACAGGCCCTTCAGTACTGGATATGGAGAAACAGGCCCTTCAATACTGTACATGGAGGAACAGGCCCTTCAGTACTGTACAGGGAGGAACAGGATCTTCACTACTGGACATGGAGGAACAGGCTCTTCGGTACTGGACATGGAAAAACAGGCCCTTCAGTACTGGATATGGAGAAACAGGCCCTTCAGTACTGGATATGGAGAAACAGGCCCTTCAATACTGGACATGGAGGAGCAGAAACTGGCCCTTCAATACTGGACATGGAGGAACAGGCACTTCAGCACTAGACATGGAAGAGCAGGAACAGGCCCTTCAGTACCGGACATGAGGGAACAGGAACAGGCCCTTCAGTACTGGACATGGAGGAGCAGGAACAGGCCCTTCAGTGCTGGACATGGAGAAACAGGAACAGGCCCTTCAGTACTGGACATGGAGAAACAGGCCCATCAATATTGGACATGGAGGAGCAGGAACAGGCCCTCCAGTATTGGAAATGGAGGAGCAGGAACAGGCCCTTCAGTACTGGACATGGAGAAACAGGAACATGCCCTTCAGGACTGGACATGGAGGAGCAGGAACAGGCCCTTCAGTACTGGACATGGAGAAACAGGCCCTTCAGTACTGGACATGGAGGAACAGGACCTTCAGAACTGGACATGGAGGAGCAGGAACAGGCCCTTAAGAAGTGGACATGAGTGAGCAGGAACAGGCCCTTCAGTACTGGACATGGAGAAAATGGCATTCAATACTGGACATGGAGGAACAGGTCCTTAAGTACTGGACATGGAGGAACAGGCCCTTCAGTACTGGACATGGAGGAGCAGGAACAGGCTATTCAGTACTGGACATGGAGAAGCAGGAACAGGCCCTTTAGGACTGGGCATGGAGGAGCAGGAACAGGTCCTTTAGTACTGTACATGAGGGAGCAGGAACAGGCCCTTCAGTGCTGGACATGGAGGAGCAGGCCCTTCAATACTGGACATGGAGGAACAGGGACAGGCCCTTCAGAACTGCACATGAAAGAACAGGCCCTTTAGTACTGGACATGGAAGAGCAGGAACAGGCCCTTCAGTACTGGACATGGAGGAGCAGGAACAGGCCCTTCAGTACTGGACATGGAGGAGCAGGAACAGGCCCTTCAGTACTGGACATGGAGGAGCAGGAACAGGCCCTTCAGTACTGGACATGGAGAAACAGGCCCATCAATATTGGACATGGAGAAACCGGAACATGCCCTTTAGTACTGGACATGGAGGAGCAGGAACAGGCCCTTCAGTACTTGACATGGACAAACAGGCCCTTCAGTACTGGACATGGAGGAGCAGGAATAGGCCCTTCGGTACTGGACATGGAGAAACAGGCCCTTCAGTACTGGACATGGAGGAACAGGACCTTCAGAACTGGACATGGAGCAGCAGGAACAGGCCCTTAAGAAGTGGACATGAGTGAGCAGGAACAGGCCCTTCAGTACTGGACATGGAGAAAATGGCAATCAATACTGGACATGGAGGAACAGGTCCTTAAGTACTGGACATGGAGGAACAGGCCCTACAGTACTGGACATGGAGGAGCAGGAACAGGCCCTTTAGTACTGGACATGGAGGAACAGGCCCTTCAGTATTTCACATGGAGGAACAGGCGCTTCAATACTGGACATGGAGGAACAGGCTATTCAGTACTGGACATGGAGAAGCAGGAACAGGCCCTTTAGGACTGGACATGGAGGAGCAGGAACAGTTCATTTAGTACTGGACATAAGGGAGCAGGAACAGGCCCTTCAGTACTGGACATGGAGAAACAGGCCCTTCAGTACTGGACATGGACAAACAGGCCCTTTAGTACTAGACATGGAGGAACAGGCCCTTTAGTACTGGAAATAGAAGAGCAGGAACAGGCCCTTCAATACTGTACATGGAGGAACAGGCCCTTCAGTACTGTACAGGGAGGAACAGGATCTTTACTACTGGACATGGAGGAAATGGCTCTTCGGTACTGGACATGGAAAAACAGGCCCTTCAGTACTGGATATGGAGAAACAGGCCCTTCAATACTGTGCATGGAGGAACAGGCCCTTCAGTACTGTACAGGGAGGAACAGGATCTTCACTACTGGACATGGAGGAACAGGCTCTTCGGTACTGGACATGGAAAAACAGGCCCTTCAGTACTGGATATGGAGAAACAGGCCCTTCAGTACTGGATATGGAGAAACAGGCCCTTCAATACTGGACATGAAGGAGCAGAAACTGGCCCTTCAATACTGGACATGGAGGAACAGGCACTTCAGCACTAGACATGGAAGAGCAGGAACAGGCCCTTCAGTACCGGACATGAGGGAACAGGAACAGGCCCTTCAGTACTGGACATGGAGGAGCAGGAACAGGCCCTTCAGTGCTGGACATGGAGAAACAGGAACAGGCCCTTCAGTACTGGACATGGAGAAACAGGCCCATCAATATTGGACATGGAGGAGCAGGAACAGGCCCTCCAGTATTGGAAATGGAGGAGCAGGAACAGGCCCTTCAGTACTGGACATGGAGAAACAGGAACATGCCCTTTAGGACTGGACATGGAGGAGCAGGAACAGGCCCTTCAGTACTGGACATGGAGAAACAGGCCCTTCAGTACTGGACATGGAGGAACAGGACCTTCAGAACTGGACATGGAGGAGCAGGAACAGGCCCTTAAGAAGTGGACATGAGTGAGCAGGAACAGGCCCTTCAGTACTGGACATGGAGAAAATGGCATTCAATACTGGACATGGAGGAACAGGCACTTCAGTACTAGACATGGAAGAGCAGGAACAGGCCCTTCAGTACAGGACATGAGGGAACAGGAAAAGGCCCTTCAGTACTGGACATGGAGGAGCAGGAACAGGCCCTTCAGTGCTGGACATGGAGGAACAGGCCCTTCGGTACTGGACATGGAGAAACAGGCCCTTCAGTACTGGATTTGGAGAAACAGGCCCTTCAATACTGGACATGGAGGAAGAGGCCCTTCAGTACTGGACATGGAGAAACAGGCCCTTAAGTAGTGGACGTGAGGGAGTAGGAACAGGCCCTTCAGTTCTGTACATGGACAAACAGGCCCTTCAGTACTGGACATGGACAAACAGGCCCTTCAGTACTGGACATGAAGGAACAGGACCTTTAGTACTGGACATGGAGGAACAGGACCTTCAGAACTGGACATGGAGGAGCAGGAACAGGCCCCTTAGAAGTGGACATGAGTGAGCAGGAACAGGCCCTTCAGTACTGGACATGGAGAAAATGGCATTCAATACTGGACATGGAGGAACAGGTCCTTAAGTACTGGACATGGAGGAACAGGTCCTTAAGTACTGGACATGGAGGAACAGGCCCTTCAGTACTGGACATGGAGGAGCAGGAACAGGCCCTTTAGTACTGGACATGGAGGAGCAGGCCCTTTAGTACTAGACATGGAGGAGCAGGCCCTTTAGTACTGGACATGGAGGAACAGGCCCTTCAGTACTGCACAGGGAGGAACAGGCTCTTTAGTACTGGACATGGAGGAACAGGAACAGGCCCTTCAGTACTGGAAATGGAGGAGCAGGAACAGGTCCTTCAGTACTGGACATGGAGGAGCAGGAACAGGGCCTTCAGTACTGGACATGAGGGAGCAGGAACAGGCCCTTCAGTACTGGAAATGGAGGAGCAGGAACAGGCCCTTTAGTACTGGACATGAGGGAGCAGGAACAGGCCCTTCAGTACTGGACATGGAGAAACAGGCTCTTCAGTACTGGACATGGAGAAATGGCCTTCAATACTGGATTTGGAGGAACAGGCCCTTCAGTTCTGGACATGGAGGAGCAGGAACAGGCCCTTTAGTACTGGACATGGAGGAACAGGCCCTTCAGTATTTCACATGGAGGAACAGGCGCTTCAATACTGGACATGGAGGAACAGGCTATTCAGTACTGGACATGGAGAAGCAGGAACAGGCCCTTTAGGACTGGACATGGAGGAGCAGGAACAGTTCATTTAGTACTGGACATAAGGGAGCAGGAACAGGCCCTTCAGTACTGGACATGGAGAAACAGGCCCTTCAGTACTGGACATGGACAAACAGGCCCTTTAGTACTAGACATGGAGGAACAGGCCCTTTAGTACTGGAAATAGAAGAGCAGGAACAGGCCCTTCAATACTGTACATGGAGGAACAGGCCCTTCAGTACTGTACAGGGAGGAACAGGATCTTTACTACTGGACATGGAGGAACAGGCTCTTCGGTACTGGACATGGAAAAACAGGCCCTTCAGTACTGGATATGGAGAAACAGGCCCTTCAGTACTGGATATGGAGAAACAGGCCCTTCAATACTGGACATGGAGGAGCAGAAACTGGCCCTTCAATACTGGACATGGAGGAACAGGCACTTCAGCACTAGACATGGAAGAGCAGGAACAGGCCCTTATGTACAGGACATGAGGGAACAGGAACAGGCCCTTCAGTACTGGATATGGAGGAGCAGGAACAGGCCCTTCAGTGCTGGACATGGAGGAACAGGCCCTTCGGTACTGGACATGGAGAAACAGGCCCTTCAGTACTGGATTTGGAGAAACAGGCCCTTCAATACTGGACATGGAGGAAGAGGCCCTTCAGTACTGGACATGGAGAAACAGGCCCTTAAGTAGTGGACGTGAGGGAGTAGGAACAGGCCCTTCAGTTCTGTACATGGACAAACAGGCCCTTCAGTACTGGACATGGACAAACAGGCCCTTCAGTACTGGACATGAAGGAACAGGACCTTTAGTACTGGACATGGAGGAACAGGACCTTCAGAACTGGACATGGAGGAGCAGGAACAGGCCCCTTAGAAGTGGACATGAGTGAGCAGGAACAGGCCCTTCAGTACTGGACATGGAGAAAATGGCAATCAATACTGGACATGGAGGAACAGGTCCTTAAGTACTGGACATGGAGGAACAGGCCCTACAGTACTGGACATGGAGGAGCAGGAACAGGCCCTTTAGTACTGGACATGGAGGAACAGGCCCTTCAGTATTTCACATGGAGGAACAGGCGCTTCAATACTGGACATGGAGGAACAGGCTATTCAGTACTGGACATGGAGAAGCAGGAACAGGCCCTTTAGGACTGGACATGGAGGAGCAGGAACAGTTCATTTAGTACTGGACATAAGGGAGCAGGAACAGGCCCTTCAGTACTGGACATGGAGAAACAGGCCCTTCAGTACTGGACATGGACAAACAGGCCCTTTAGTACTAGACATGGAGGAACAGGCCCTTTAGTACTGGAAATAGAAGAGCAGGAACAGGCCCTTCAATACTGTACATGGAGGAACAGGCCCTTCAGTACTGTACAGGGAGGAACAGGATCTTTACTACTGGACATGGAGGAAATGGCTCTTCGGTACTGGACATGGAAAAACAGGCCCTTCAGTACTGGATATGGAGAAACAGGCCCTTCAATACTGTGCATGGAGGAACAGGCCCTTCAGTACTGTACAGGGAGGAACAGGATCTTCACTACTGGACATGGAGGAACAGGCTCTTCGGTACTGGACATGGAAAAACAGGCCCTTCAGTACTGGATATGGAGAAACAGGCCCTTCAGTACTGGATATGGAGAAACAGGCCCTTCAATACTGGACATGAAGGAGCAGAAACTGGCCCTTCAATACTGGACATGGAGGAACAGGCACTTCAGCACTAGACATGGAAGAGCAGGAACAGGCCCTTCAGTACCGGACATGAGGGAACAGGAACAGGCCCTTCAGTACTGGACATGGAGGAGCAGGAACAGGCCCTTCAGTGCTGGACATGGAGAAACAGGAACAGGCCCTTCAGTACTGGACATGGAGAAACAGGCCCATCAATATTGGACATGGAGGAGCAGGAACAGGCCCTCCAGTATTGGAAATGGAGGAGCAGGAACAGGCCCTTCAGTACTGGACATGGAGAAACAGGAACATGCCCTTTAGGACTGGACATGGAGGAGCAGGAACAGGCCCTTCAGTACTGGACATGGAGAAACAGGCCCTTCAGTACTGGACATGGAGGAACAGGACCTTCAGAACTGGACATGGAGGAGCAGGAACAGGCCCTTAAGAAGTGGACATGAGTGAGCAGGAACAGGCCCTTCAGTACTGGACATGGAGAAAATGGCATTCAATACTGGACATGGAGGAACAGGCACTTCAGTACTAGACATGGAAGAGCAGGAACAGGCCCTTCAGTACAGGACATGAGGGAACAGGAAAAGGCCCTTCAGTACTGGACATGGAGGAGCAGGAACAGGCCCTTCAGTGCTGGACATGGAGGAACAGGCCCTTCGGTACTGGACATGGAGAAACAGGCCCTTCAGTACTGGATTTGGAGAAACAGGCCCTTCAATACTGGACATGGAGGAAGAGGCCCTTCAGTACTGGACATGGAGAAACAGGCCCTTAAGTAGTGGACGTGAGGGAGTAGGAACAGGCCCTTCAGTTCTGTACATGGACAAACAGGCCCTTCAGTACTGGACATGGACAAACAGGCCCTTCAGTACTGGACATGAAGGAACAGGACCTTTAGTACTGGACATGGAGGAACAGGACCTTCAGAACTGGACATGGAGGAGCAGGAACAGGCCCCTTAGAAGTGGACATGAGTGAGCAGGAACAGGCCCTTCAGTACTGGACATGGAGAAAATGGCATTCAATACTGGACATGGAGGAACAGGTCCTTAAGTACTGGACATGGAGGAACAGGTCCTTAAGTACTGGACATGGAGGAACAGGCCCTTCAGTACTGGACATGGAGGAGCAGGAACAGGCCCTTTAGTACTGGACATGGAGGAGCAGGCCCTTTAGTACTAGACATGGAGGAGCAGGCCCTTTAGTACTGGACATGGAGGAACAGGCCCTTCAGTACTGCACAGGGAGGAACAGGCTCTTTAGTACTGGACATGGAGGAACAGGAACAGGCCCTTCAGTACTGGAAATGGAGGAGCAGGAACAGGTCCTTCAGTACTGGACATGGAGGAGCAGGAACAGGGCCTTCAGTACTGGACATGAGGGAGCAGGAACAGGCCCTTCAGTACTGGAAATGGAGGAGCAGGAACAGGCCCTTTAGTACTGGACATGAGGGAGCAGGAACAGGCCCTTCAGTACTGGACATGGAGAAACAGGCTCTTCAGTACTGGACATGGAGTAATGGCCTTCAATACTGGATTTGGAGGAACAGGCCCTTCAGTTCTGGACATGGAGGAGCAGGAACAGGCCCTTTAGTACTGGACATGGAGGAACAGGCCCTTCAGTATTTCACATGGAGGAACAGGCGCTTCAATACTGGACATGGAGGAACAGGCTATTCAGTACTGGACATGGAGAAGCAGGAACAGGCCCTTTAGGACTGGACATGGAGGAGCAGGAACAGTTCATTTAGTACTGGACATAAGGGAGCAGGAACAGGCCCTTCAGTACTGGACATGGAGAAACAGGCCCTTCAGTACTGGACATGGACAAACAGGCCCTTTAGTACTAGACATGGAGGAACAGGCCCTTTAGTACTGGAAATAGAAGAGCAGGAACAGGCCCTTCAATACTGTACATGGAGGAACAGGCCCTTCAGTACTGTACAGGGAGGAACAGGATCTTTACTACTGGACATGGAGGAACAGGCTCTTCGGTACTGGACATGGAAAAACAGGCCCTTCAGTACTGGATATGGAGAAACAGGCCCTTCAGTACTGGATATGGAGAAACAGGCCCTTCAATACTGGACATGGAGGAGCAGAAACTGGCCCTTCAATACTGGACATGGAGGAACAGGCACTTCAGCACTAGACATGGAAGAGCAGGAACAGGCCCTTATGTACAGGACATGAGGGAACAGGAACAGGCCCTTCAGTACTGGATATGGAGGAGCAGGAACAGGCCCTTCAGTGCTGGACATGGAGGAACAGGCCCTTCGGTACTGGACATGGAGAAACAGGCCCTTCAGTACTGGATTTGGAGAAACAGGCCCTTCAATACTGGACATGGAGGAAGAGGCCCTTCAGTACTGGACATGGAGAAACAGGCCCTTAAGTAGTGGACGTGAGGGAGTAGGAACAGGCCCTTCAGTTCTGTACATGGACAAACAGGCCCTTCAGTACTGGACATGGACAAACAGGCCCTTCAGTACTGGACATGAAGGAACAGGACCTTTAGTACTGGACATGGAGGAACAGGACCTTCAGAACTGGACATGGAGGAGCAGGAACAGGCCCCTTAGAAGTGGACATGAGTGAGCAGGAACAGGCCCTTCAGTACTGGACATGGAGAAAATGGCATTCAATACTGGACATGGAGGAACAGGTCCTTAAGTACTGGACATGGAGGAACAGGTCCTTAAGTACTGGACATGGAGGAACAGGCCCTTCAGTACTGGACATGGAGGAGCAGGAACAGGCCCTTTAGTACTGGACATGGAGGAGCAGGCCCTTTAGTACTAGACATGGAGGAGCAGGCCCTTTAGTACTGGACATGGAGGAACAGGCCCTTCAGTACTGCACAGGGAGGAACAGGCTCTTTAGTACTGGACATGGAGGAACAGGAACAGGCCCTTCAGTACTGGAAATGGAGGAGCAGGAACAGGTCCTTCAGTACTGGACATGGAGGAGCAGGAACAGGGCCTTCAGTACTGGACATGAGGGAGCAGGAACAGGCCCTTCAGTACTGGAAATGGAGGAGCAGGAACAGGCCCTTTAGTACTGGACATGAGGGAGCAGGAACAGGCACTTCAGTACTGGACATGGAGAAACAGGCTCTTCAGTATTGGACATGGAGGATCAGGAACAGGCCCTTTAGTACTGGACATGAGGGAGCAGGAACAGGCCCTTCAGTACTGGACATGGAGAAACAGGCTCTTCAGTACTGGACATGGAGTAATGGCCTTCAATACTGGATTTGGAGGAACAGGCCCTTCAGTTCTGGACATGGAGGAACAGGCACTTCAGTTCTGGACATGGAGGAACAGGCCCTTCAGTACTTGACATGGAGGAGCAGGGACAGGCCCTTCAGTTGTGGACATGAGGGAGCAGGACCATCAGTACTGGACATGCAGAAACAGGCCCTTCAGTACTGGACATGGAGAAGCAGGAACAGGCCCTTCAGGACTGCACATGGACGAACAGGCCCTTTAGTACTGGACATGGAGAAACAGGAACAGGACCTTCAGTACTGGACATGGATAAGCAGGAACAGGCCCTTTAGTACTGGACATGGAGGAACAGGAACAGGCCCTTCAGTGATGGACATGAGGGAGAAGTAACAGGCCCTTCAGTGATGGACATGAGGGAGCAGGAACAGGCCCTTCAGTACTGGAATAGGAGGAGCAGGAACAGGCCCTTTGGTACTGGACATAATGGAGCATGAACAGACCCTTCAGTATTGGACATGGAGAAACAGGCCCTTCAATACTGGACATGGAGAAACAGGAACAGTCCCTTTAGTAGTGGACATGGAGGAACAGGAACAGGCCCTTCAGTGATGGACAAGAGGGAGCAGGAACAGGCCCTTCAGTACTGTAACTGCTCCTCCATGTCCAGTACTGAAGGGCCTGTTCCTCCATGTCCAGTACTGAAGGGCCTGTCCCTGTTTCTTCATGTCCAGTACTGAAGGGCCTGTCCCTGTTCCTCCATGTCCAGTACTGAAAGACCTGTTCCTCCATGTCCAGTACTGAAGTGCCTGTTCCTGCTTCTCCATGTCCAGTACTAAAGGGACTGTTCCTGTTCCCTCATGTACAGTACTAAATGAGGGAGCAGGAACAGACCCTTCAGTACTAGAAATGGAGGAGCAGGAACAGGCCCTTTAGTATTGGACATGAGGGAGCAGGAACAGGCCCTTCAGTAATGGACATGGAGAAACAGGCCCTTCAATACTGGACATGGAGGAGCAGGAACAGGCCCCTTACTACTTGACATGGAGGAACAGGCCCTTTAGTACTGGACATGAGGGAGCAGGAACAGGCCCTTCAGTACTGGAAATGGAGGAGCAGGAACAGGCCCTTTAGTATTGGACATGAGGGAGCAGGAACAGGCCCTTCAGTAATGGACATGGAGAAACAGGCCCTTCAATACTGAACATGGAGGAGCAGGAAAGGGCCCTTACTACTGGACATGGAGGAACAGGCCCTTTAGTACTGGACATGAGGGAGCAGGAACAGGCCCATAAGTACTGGAAATGGAGGAGCAGGAACAGGCCCTTCAGTACTGGACATTGAGAAACAGGCCCTTCAATACTGGACATGGAGGAGCAGGAACAGGCCGTTCAATACTGGATGTGGAGAAACAGGAACATGCCCTTCAATACTGGACATGGAGGAGCAGGAACAGGTCCCTTAATACTGGACATTGAGGAACAGGCCCTTTAGTACTGGACATGAGGGAGCAGGAACAGGCCCTTCAGTACTGGACATGGAGGAGCAGGCCCTTCAACACTGGACATGGAGGAGCAAGGACAGGCCCTTTAGTACTGGACATGAGGGAGCAGGAACAGGCCCTTCAGTACTGGACATGGAGAAACAGGCTCTTCAGTATTGGACATGGAGGATCGGGAACAGGCCCTTTAGTACTGGACATGAGGGAGCAGGAACAGGCCCTTCAGTACTGGACATGGAGAAACAGGCTCTTCAGTATTGGACATGGAGGATCAGGAACAGGCCCTTTAGTACTGGACATGAGGGAGCAGGAACAGGCCCTTCAGTACTGGACATGGAGAAACAGGCTCTTCAGTACTGGACATGGAGTAATGGCCTTCAATACTGGATTTGGAGGAACAGGCCCTTCAGTACTTGACATGGAGGAGCAGGGACAGGCCCTTCAGTTGTGGACATGAGGGAGCAGGACCATCAGTACTGGACATGCAGAAACAGGCCCTTCAGTACTGGACATGGAGAAGCAGGAACAGGCCCTTCAGGACTGCACATGGACGAACAGGCCCTTCAGTACTGGACATGGATAAGCAGGAACAGGCCCTTTAGTACTGGACATGGAGGAACAGGAACAGGCCCTTCAGTGATGGACATGAGGGAGAAGTAACAGGCCCTTCAGTGATGGACATGAGGGAGCAGGAACAGGCCCTTCAGTACTGGAATAGGAGGAGCAGGAACAGGCCCTTTGGTACTGGACATAATGGAGCATGAACAGACCCTTCAGTATTGGACATGGAGAAACAGGCCCTTCAGTACTGGACATGGAGAAACAGGAACAGTCCCTTTAGTAGTGGACATGGAGGAACAGGAACAGGCCCTTCAGTGATGGACAAGAGGGAGCAGGAACAGGCCCTTCAGTACTGTAACTGCTCCTCCATGTCCAGTACTGAAGGGCCTGTTCCTCCATGTCCAGTACTGAAGGGCCTGTCCCTGTTTCTTCATGTCCAGTACTGAAGGGCCTGTCCCTGTTCCTCCATGTCCAGTAATGAAAGACCTGTTCCTCCATGTCCAGTACTGAAGTGCCTGTTCATGCTTCTCCATGTCCAGTACTAAAGGGACTGTTCCTGTTCCCTCATGTACAGTACTAAATGAGGGAGCAGGAACAGGCCCTTCAGTACTGGAAATGGAGGAGCAGGAACAGGCCCTTTAGTATTCGACATGAGGGAGTAGGAACAGGCCCTTCAGTAATGGACATGGAGAAACAGGCCCTTCAATACTGGACATGGAGGAGCAGGAACAGGCCCCTTACTACTTGACATGGAGGAACAGGCCCTTTAGTACTGGACATGAGGGAGCAGGAACAGGCCCTTCAGTACTGGAAATGGAGGAGCAGGAACAGGCCCTTTAGTATTGGACATGAGGGAGCAGGAACAGACCCTTTAGTAATGGACATGGAGAAACAGGCCCTTCAATACTGAACATGGAGGAGCAGGAAAGGGCCCTTACTACTGGACATGGAGGAACAGGCCCTTTAGTACTGGACATGAGGGAGCAGGAACAGGCCCATAAGTACTGGAAATGGAGGAGCAGGAACAGGCCTTTTAGTAGTGGACATAAGGGAGCAGGAACAAGCCCTTCAGTACTGGACATTGAGAAACAGGCCCTTCAATACTGGACATGGAGGAGCAGGAACAGGCCGTTCAATACTGGATGTGGAGAAACAGGAACATGCCCTTCAATACTGGACATGGAGGAGCAGGAACAGGCCCCTTAATACTGGACATTGAGGAACAGGCCCTTTAGTACTGGACATGAGGGAGCAGGAACAGGCCCTTCAGTACTGGACATGGAGGAGCAGGCCCTTCAACACTGGACATGGAGGAACAGGGACAGGCCCTTCAGTACTGCACATGAAAGAACAGGCCCTTCAGTACTGGACATGGAGGAGCAGGAACAGGCCCTTCAGTACTGGACATGGAGGAGCAGGAACAGGCCCTTCAGTACTGGACATGGAGGAGCAGGAACAGGCCCTTCAGTTCTGGACATGAGGGAGCAGGAACAGGACCTTCAGTACTGGAAATGGAGGAGCAGGAACAGGCCCTTCAGTACTGGACATGGAGGAGCAGGAACAGGCTCTTCAGTACTTGACATGGAGGAGCAGGAACAGGCCCTTCAGTACTGGACATGAGGGAGCAGGAACAGGCCCTTTAGTACTGGAAATGGAGGAGTAGGAACAGGCCCTTTAGTACTGGACATGAGGGAGCAGGAACAGGCACTTCAGTACTGGACATGGAGAAACAGGCTCTTCAGTACTGGACATGGAGAAAATGGCCTTCAATACTGGATTTAGAGGAACAGGCCCTTCAGTTCTGGACATGGAGGAACAGGCCCTTCAGTTCTGGACATGGAGGAGCAGGAACAGGCCCTTTAGTACTGGACATGAGGGAGCAGGAACAGGCCCTTCAGTACTGGAAATGAGAGAGCAGGAACAGGCCCTTCAGTTCTGGACATGAAGAAACAGGCCATTCAGTAGTGGACATGGAGGAGCAGGAACAGGCCCTTCAGTACTGGACATGGAGGAGCAGGAACAGGCCCTTCAGTACTGGACATGGAGGAGCAGGAACAGGCCCTTCAGTTCTGGACATGAGGGAGCAGGAACAGGACCTTCAGTACTGGACATGAGGGAGCAGGAACAGGACCTTCAGTACTGGAAATGGAGGAGCAGGAACAGGCCCTTTAGTACTGGACATGAGGGAGCAGGAACAGGCCCTTCAGTACTGGAAATGGAGGAGCAGGAACAGGCCCTTCAGTACTGGACATGGAGGAGCAGGAACAGGGCCTTCAGTACTGGACATGAGGGAGCAGGAACAGGCCCTTCAGTACTGGAAATGGAGGAGCAGGAACAGGCCCTTTAGTACTGGACATGAGGGAGCAGGAACAGGCACTTCAGTACTGGACATGGAGAAACAGGCTCTTCAGTACTGGACATGGAGAAAATGGCCTTCAATACTGGATTTGGAGGAACAGGCCCTTCAGTTCTGGACATGGAGGAACAGGCACTTCAGTTCTGGACATGGAGGAACAGGCCCTTCAGTACTTGACATGGAGGAGCAGGGACAGGCCCTTCAGTTATGGACATGAGGGAGCAGGACCATCAGTACTGGACATGCAGAAACAGGAACAGGCCCTTCAGTACTGGACATGGAGGAGCAGGAACAGGACCTTCAGTACTGGACATGTAGGAACAGGCCCTTCAGGACTGCACATGGACGAACAGGCCCTTTAGTACTGGACATGGAGAAACAGGAACAGGACCTTCAGTACTGGACATGGAGGAGCAGGAACAGGCCCTTTAGTACTGGACATGGAGGAACAGGAACAGGCCCTTCAGTGATGGACATGAGGGAGAAGTAACAGGCCCTTCAGTGATGGACATGAGGGAGCAGGAACAGGCCCTTCAGTACTGGAATAGGAGGAGCAGGAACAGGCCCTTTGGTACTGGACATAATGGAGCATGAACAGACCCTTCAGTATTGGACATGGAGAAACAGGCCCTTCAGTACTGGACATGGAGAAACAGGAACAGTCCCTTTAGTAGTGGACATGGAGGAACAGGAACAGGCCCTTCAGTGATGGACAAGAGGGAGCAGGAACAGGCCCTTCAGTACTGTAACTGCTCCTCCATGTCCAGTACTGAAGGGCCTGTTCCTCCATGTCCAGTACTGAAGGGCCTGTCCCTGTTTCTTCATGTCCAGTACTGAAGGGCCTGTCCCTGTTCCTCCATGTCCAGTAATGAAAGACCTGTTCCTCCATGTCCAGTACTGAAGTGCCTGTTCATGCTTCTCCATGTCCAGTACTAAAGGGACTGTTCCCGTTCCCTCATGTACAGTACTAAATGAGGGAGCAGGAACAGGCCCTTCAGTACTGGAAATGGAGGAGCAGGAACAGGCCCTTTAGTATTCGACATGAGGGAGTAGGAACAGGCCCTTCAGTAATGGACATGGAGAAACAGGCCCTTCAATACTGGACATGGAGGAGCAGGAACAGGCCCCTTACTACTTGACATGGAGGAACAGGCCCGTTAGTACTGGACATGAGGGAGCAGGAACAGGCCCTTCAGTACTGGAAATGGAGGAGCAGGAACAGGCCCTTTAGTATTGGACATGAGGGAGCAGGAACAGGCCCTTCAGTAATGGACATGGAGAAACAGGCCCTTCAATACTGAACATGGAGGAGCAGGAAAGGGCCCTTACTACTGGACATGGAGGAACAGGCCCTTTAGTACTGGACATGAGGGAGCAGGAACAGGCCCATAAGTACTGGAAATGGAGGAGCAGGAACAGGCCCGTTAGTAGTGGACATAAGGGAGCAGGAACAGGCCATTCAGTACTGGACATTGAGAAACAGGCCCTTCAATACTGGACATGGAGGAGCAGGAACAGGCCGTTCAATACTGGATGTGGAGAAACAGGAACATGCCCTTCAATACTGGACATGGAGGAGCAGGAACAGGCCCCTTAATACTGGACATTGAGGAACAGGCCCTTTAGTACTGGACATGAGGGAGCAGGAACAGGCCCTTCAGTACTGGACATGGAGGAGCAGGCCCTTCAACACTGGACATGGAGGAACAGGGACAGGCCCTTCAGTACTGCACATGAAAGAACAGGCCCTTCAGTACTGGACATGGAGGAGCAGGAACAGGCCCTTTAGTACTGGAGATGGAGGAGCAGGAACAGGCCCTTCAGTACTGGACATGGAGGAGCAGGAACAGGCCCTTCAGTACTGGACATGGAGGAGCAGGAACAGGCCCTTCAGTGCTGGACATGGAGGAGCAGGAACAGGCCCTTCAGTACTGGACATGGACAAACAGGCCCGTCAGTACTGGACATGGAGGAGCAGGAATAGGCCCTTCAGTACTGGACATGGAGAAACAGGCCCTTCAGTACTGGACATGGAGGAACAGGACCTTCAGAACTGGACATGGAGGAGCAGGAACAGGCCCTTTAGTACTGGACATGGAGGAACAGGCCCTTCAGTACTGCACATGGAGGAACAGGCGCTTCAATACTGGACATGGAGGAACAGGCTATTCAGTACTGGACATGGAAAAGCAGGAACAGGCACTTTAGGACTGGACATTAAGGAGCAGGAACAGTTCATTTAGTACTGGACATAAGGGAGCAGGAACAGGCCCTTCAGTACTGGACATGGAGGAGCAGGCCCTTCAATACTGGACATGGAGGAACAGGGACAGGCCATTCAGTACTGCACATGAAAGAACAGGCCCTTCAGTACTGGACATGGAGGAGCAGGAACAGGCCCTTCAGTACTGGACATGGAGGAGCAGGAACAGGCCCTTCAGTACTGGACATGGAGAAACAGGCCCTTCAGTACTGGACATGGACAAACAGGCCCTTTAGTACTAGACATGGAGGAACAGGCCCTTTAGTACTGGAAATAGAAGAGCAGGAACAGGCCCTTCAATACTGTACATGGAGGAACAGGCCCTTCAGTACTGTACAGGGAGGAACAGGATCTTCACTACTGGACATGGAGGAACAGGCTCTTCGGTACTGGACATGGAAAAACAGGCCCTTCAGTACTGGATATGGAGAAACAGGCCCTTCAGTACTGGATATGGAGAAACAGGCCCTTCAATACTGGACATGGAGGAGCAGAAACTGGCCCTTCAATACTGGACATGGAGGAACAGGCACTTCAGCACTAGACATGGAAGAGCAGGAACAGGCCCTTCAGTACCGGACATGAGGGAACAGGAACAGGCCCTTCAGTACTGGACATGGAGGAGCAGGAACAGGCCCTTCAGTGCTGGACATGGAGAAACAGGAACAGGCCCTTCAGTACTGGACATGGAGAAACAGGCCCATCAATATTGGACATGGAGGAGCAGGAACAGGCCCTCCAGTATTGGAAATGGAGGAGCAGGAACAGGCCCTTCAGTACTGGACATGGAGAAACAGGAACATGCCCTTTAGGACTGGACATGGAGGAGCAGGAACAGGCCCTTCAGTACTGGACATGGAGAAACAGGCCCTTCAGTACTGGACATGGAGGAACAGGACCTTCAGAACTGGACATGGAGGAGCAGGAACAGGCCCTTAAGAAGTGGACATGAGTGAGCAGGAACAGGCCCTTCAGTACTGGACATGGAGAAAATGGCATTCAATACTGGACATGGAGGAACAGGTCCTTAAGTACTGGACATGGAGGAACAGGCCCTTCAGTACTGGACATGGAGGAGCAGGAACAGGCTATTCAGTACTGGACATGGAGAAGCAGGAACAGGCCCTTTAGGACTGGACATGGAGGAGCAGGAACAGGTCCTTTAGTACTGTACATGAGGGAGCAGGAACAGGCCCTTCAGTGCTGGACATGGAGGAGCAGGCCCTTCAATACTGGACATGGAGGAACAGGGACAGGCCCTTCAGAACTGCACATGAAAGAACAGGCCCTTTAGTACTGGACATGGAAGAGCAGGAACAGGCCCTTCAGTACTGGACATGGAGGAGCAGGAACAGGCCCTTCAGTACTGGACATGGAGGAGCAGGAACAGGCCCTTCAGTACTGGACATGGAGGAGCAGGAACAGGCCCTTCAGTACTGGACATGGAGAAACAGGCCCATCAATATTGGACATGGAGAAACAGGAACATGCCCTTTAGTACTGGACATGGAGGAGCAGGAACAGGCCCTTCAGTACTTGACATGGACAAACAGGCCCTTCAGTACTGGACATGGAGGAGCAGGAATAGGCCCTTCAGTACTGGACATGGAGAAACAGGCCCTTCAGTACTGGACATGGAGGAACAGGACCTTCAGAACTGGACATGGAGCAGCAGGAACAGGCCCTTAAGAAGTGGACATGAGTGAGCAGGAACAGGCCCTTCAGTACTGGACATGGAGAAAATGGCATTCAATACTGGACATGGAGGAACAGGTCCTTAAGTACTGGACATGGAGGAACAGGCCCTACAGTACTGGACATGGAGGAGCAGGAACAGGCCCTTTAGTACTGGACATGGAGGAACAGGCCCTTCAGTATTTCACATGGAGGAACAGGCGCTTCAATACTGGACATGGAGGAACAGGCTATTCAGTACTGGACATGGAGAAGCAGGAACAGGCCCTTTAGGACTGGACATGGAGGAGCAGGAACAGTTCATTTAGTACTGGACATAAGGGAGCAGGAACAGGCCCTTCAGTACTGGACATGGAGAAACAGGCCCTTCAGTACTGGACATGGACAAACAGGCCCTTTAGTACTAGACATGGAGGAACAGGCCCTTTAGTACTGGAAATAGAAGAGCAGGAACAGGCCCTTCAATACTGTACATGGAGGAACAGGCCCTTCAGTACTGTACAGGGAGGAACAGGATCTTTACTACTGGACATGGAGGAACAGGCTCTTCGGTACTGGACATGGAAAAACAGGCCCTTCAGTACTGGATATGGAGAAACAGGCCCTTCAATACTGTACATGGAGGAACAGGCCCTTCAGTACTGTACAGGGAGGAACAGGATCTTCACTACTGGACATGGAGGAACAGGCTCTTCGGTACTGGACATGGAAAAACAGGCCCTTCAGTACTGGATATGGAGAAACAGGCCCTTCAGTACTGGATATGGAGAAACAGGCCCTTCAATACTGGACATGGAGGAGCAGAAACTGGCCCTTCAATACTGGACATGGAGGAACAGGCACTTCAGCACTAGACATGGAAGAGCAGGAACAGGCCCTTCAGTACCGGACATGAGGGAACAGGAACAGGCCCTTCAGTACTGGACATGGAGGAGCAGGAACAGGCCCTTCAGTGCTGGACATGGAGAAACAGGAACAGGCCCTTCAGTACTGGACATGGAGAAACAGGCCCATCAATATTGGACATGGAGGAGCAGGAACAGGCCCTCCAGTATTGGAAATGGAGGAGCAGGAACAGGCCCTTCAGTACTGGACATGGAGAAACAGGAACATGCCCTTTAGGACTGGACATGGAGGAGCAGGAACAGGCCCTTCAGTACTGGACATGGAGAAACAGGCCCTTCAGTACTGGACATGGAGGAACAGGACCTTCAGAACTGGACATGGAGGAGCAGGAACAGGCCCTTAAGAAGTGGACATGAGTGAGCAGGAACAGGCCCTTCAGTACTGGACATGGAGAAAATGGCATTCAATACTGGACATGGAGGAACAGGTCCTTAAGTACTGGACATGGAGGAACAGGCCCTTCAGTACTGGACATGGAGGAGCAGGAACAGGCTATTCAGTACTGGACATGGAGAAGCAGGAACAGGCCCTTTAGGACTGGACATGGAGGAGCAGGAACAGGTCCTTTAGTACTGTACATGAGGGAGCAGGAACAGGCCCTTCAGTGCTGGACATGGAGGAGCAGGCCCTTCAATACTGGACATGGAGGAACAGGGACAGGCCCTTCAGAACTGCACATGAAAGAACAGGCCCTTTAGTACTGGACATGGAAGAGCAGGAACAGGCCCTTCAGTACTGGACATGGAGGAGCAGGAACAGGCCCTTCAGTACTGGACATGGAGGAGCAGGAACAGGCCCTTCAGTACTGGACATGGAGGAGCAGGAACAGGCCCTTCAGTACTGGACATGGAGAAACAGGCCCATAAATATTGGACATGGAGAAACAGGAACATGCCCTTTAGTACTGGACATGGAGGAGCAGGAACAGGCCATTCAGTACTTGACATGGACAAACAGGCCCTTCAGTACTGGACATGGAGGAGCAGGAATAGGCCCTTCAGTACTGGACATGGAGAAACAGGCCCTTCAGTACTGGACATGGAGGAACAGGACCTTCAGAACTGGACATGGAGCAGCAGGAACAGGCCCTTAAGAAGTGGACATGAGTGAGCAGGAACAGGCCCTTCAGTACTGGACATGGAGAAAATGGCAATCAATACTGGACATGGAGGAACAGGTCCTTAAGTACTGGACATGGAGGAACAGGCCCTACAGTACTGGACATGGAGGAGCAGGAACAGGCCCTTTAGTACTGGACATGGAGGAACAGGCCCTTCAGTATTTCACATGGAGGAACAGGCGCTTCAATACTGGACATGGAGGAACAGGCTATTCAGTACTGGACATGGAGAAGCAGGAACAGGCCCTTTAGGACTGGACATGGAGGAGCAGGAACAGTTCATTTAGTACTGGACATAAGGGAGCAGGAACAGGCCCTTCAGTACTGGACATGAGGGAGCAGGAACAGGCCCTTCAGTACTGGAATAGGAGGAGCAGGAACAGGCCCTTTGGTACTGGACATAATGGAGCATGAACAGACCCTTCAGTATTGGACATGGAGAAACAGGCCCTTCAATACTGGACATGGAGAAACAGGAACAGTCCCTTTAGTAGTGGACATGGAGGAACAGGAACAGGCCCTTCAGTGATGGACAAGAGGGAGCAGGAACAGGCCCTTCAGTACTGTAACTGCTCCTCCATGTCCAGTACTGAAGGGCCTGTTCCTCCATGTCCAGTACTGAAGGGCCTGTCCCTGTTTCTTCATGTCCAGTACTGAAGGGCCTGTCCCTGTTCCTCCATGTCCAGTACTGAAAGACCTGTTCCTCCATGTCCAGTACTGAAGTGCCTGTTCCTGCTTCTCCATGTCCAGTACTAAAGGGACTGTTCCTGTTCCCTCATGTACAGTACTAAATGAGGGAGCAGGAACAGACCCTTCAGTACTAGAAATGGAGGAGCAGGAACAGGCCCTTTAGTATTGGACATGAGGGAGCAGGAACAGGCCCTTCAGTAATGGACATGGAGAAACAGGCCCTTCAATACTGGACATGGAGGAGCAGGAACAGGCCCCTTACTATTTGACATGGAGGAACAGGCCCTTTAGTACTGGACATGAGGGAGCAGGAACAGGCCCTTCAGTACTGGAAATGGAGGAGCAGGAACAGGCCCTTTAGTATTGGACATGAGGGAGCAGGAACAGGCCCTTCAGTAATGGACATGGAGAAACAGGCCCTTCAATACTGAACATGGAGGAGCAGGAAAGGGCCCTTACTACTGGACATGGAGGAACAGGCCCTTTAGTACTGGACATGAGGGAGCAGGAACAGGCCCATAAGTACTGGAAATGGAGGAGCAGGAACAGGCCCATTAGTAGTGGACATAAGGGAGCAGGAACAGGCCCTTCAGTACTGGACATTGAGAAACAGGCCCTTCAATACTGGACATGGAGGAGCAGGAACAGGCCGTTCAATACTGGATGTGGAGAAACAGGAACATGCCCTTCAATACTGGACATGGAGGAGCAGGAACAGGTCCCTTAATACTGGACATTGAGGAACAGGCCCTTTAGTACTGGACATGAGGGAGCAGGAACAGGCCCTTCAGTACTGGACATGGAGGAGCAGGCCCTTCAACACTGGACATGGAGGAGCAAGGACAGGCCCTTCAGTACTGCACATGAAAGAACAGGCCCTTCAGTACTGGACATGGAGGAGCAGGAACAGACCCTTCAGTACTGGACATGGAGGAGCAGGAACAGGCCCTTCAGTACTGGACATGGAGGAGCAGGAACAGGCCCTTCAGTACTGGACATGGAGGAGCAGGAACAGGCCCTTCAGTGCTGGACATGGAGAAACAGGAACAGGCCCTTATGTACTGGACATGGAGAAACAGGCCCATCAATATTGGACATGGAGGAGCAGGAACAGGCCCTTCAGTATTGGAAATGGAGGAGCAGGAACAGGCCCTTCAGTGATGGACATGAGGGAGAAGTAACAGGCCCTTCAGTGATGGACATGAGGGAGCAGGAACAGGCCCTTCAGTACTGGAATAGGAGGAGCAGGAACAGGCCCTTTGGTACTGGACATAATGGAGCATGAACAGACCCTTCAGTATTGGACATGGAGAAACAGGCCCTTCAGTACTGGACATGGAGAAACAGGAACATCCCTTTAGTAGTGGACATGGAGGAACAGGAACAGGCCCTTCAGTGATGGACAAGAGGGAGCAGGAACAGGCCCTTCAGTACTGTAACTGCTCCTCCATGTCCAGTACTAAAGGGCCTGTTCCTCCATGTCCAGTACTGAAGGGCCTGTCCCTGTTTCTTCATGTCCAGTACTGAAGGGCCTGTCCCTGTTCCTCCATGTCCAGTACTGAAAGACCTGTTCCTCCATGTCCAGTACTGAAGTGTCTGTTCCTGCTTCTCCATGTCCAGTACTAAAGGGACTGTTCCTGTTCCCTCATGTACAGTACTAAATGAGGGAGCAGGAACAGGCCCTTCAGTACTAGAAATGGAGGAGCAGGAACAGGCCCTTTAGTATTGGACATGAGGGAGCAGGAACAGGCCCTTCAGTAATGGACATGGAGAAACAGGCCCTTCAATACTGGACATGGAGGAGCAGGAACAGGCCCCTTACTACTTGACATGGAGGAACAGGCCCTTTAGTACTGGACATGAGGGAGCAGGAACAGGCCCTTCAGTACTGGAAATGGAGGAGCAGGAACAGGCCCTTTAGTATTGGACTTGAGGGAGCAGGAACAGGCCCTTCAGTAATGGACATGGAGAAACAGGCCCTTCAATACTGAACATGGAGGAGCAGGAAAGGGCCCTTACTACTGGACATGGAGGAACAGGCCCTTTAGTACTGGACATGAGGGAGCAGGAACAGGCCCATAAGTACTGGAAATGGAGGAGCAGGAACAGGCCCATTAGTAGTGAACATAAGGGAGCAGGAACAGGCCCTTCAGTACTGGACATTGAGAAACAGGCCCTTCAATACTGGACATGGAGGAGCAGGAACAGGCCGTTCAATACTGGATGTGGAGAAACAGGAACATGCCCTTCAATACTGGACATGGAGGAGCAGGAACAGGTCCCTTAATACTGGACATTGAGGAACAGGCCCTTTAGTACTGGACATGAGGGAGCAGGAACAGGCCCTTCAGTACTGGACATGGAGGAGCAGGCCCTTCAACACTGGACATGGAGGAGCAGGGACAGGCCCTTCAGTACTGCACATGAAAGAACAGGCCCTTCAGTACTGGACATGGAGGAGCAGGAACAGGCCCTTCAGTACTGGACATGGAGGAGCAGGAACAGGCCCTTCAGTACTGGACATGGAGGAGCAGGAACAGGCCCTTCAGTACTGGACATGGAGGAGCAGGAACAGGCCCTTCAGTACTGGACATGGAGGAGCAGGAACAGGCCCTTCAGTGCTGGACATGGAGAAACAGGAACAGGCCCTTATGTACTGGACATGGAGAAACAGGCCCATCAATATTGGACATGGAGGAGCAGGAACAGGCCCTTCAGTATTGGAAATGGAGGAGCAGGAACAGGCCCTTCAGTACTGGACACGGACAAACAGGCCCTTCAGTACTGGACATGGAGAAACAGGCCCTTAGGTACTGCACATGGAGGAACAGGCCCTTTAGCACTGGACATGAGGGAGTAGGAACAGGCCCTTCAGTACTGGACATGGAGGAGCAGGAACAGGCCCTTCAGTACTGGAGATGGAGGAACAGGAACAGGCCCTTTAGTCCTGGACATGGAGAAACAGGCCCTTCAGTAATGGACATTAGGGAGCAGTAACAGGCCCTTCAGTACTGGACATGTAGGAACAGTAACAGGCCCTTCAGTCCTGGACATGGAGGAGCAGGAACATGCCCTTCAGTACTGGACATGGACAAACAGGCCCTTCAGTACTGGACACGAGAGAGCAGGAGCAGGCCATTCGATACTGGACATGGAGGAACAGGCCCTTCAGTACTGGACATGGAGAAGCAGGAACAGGCCCTTAAGTAGTGGACATGGAGAAACAGACCCTTCAATACTGGACATGGAGGAGCAGGCTCTTCAGTACTGCACATGGAGGAACAGGCCTTTCAATCCTGCACATGGAGGAACAGGAACAGGCCCTTAAGTAGTGGACATGAGGGGGCCGGAACAGGCCCTTCAGTACTGGACATGGAGAAACAGGCCCTTCAATACTGGACATGGTGGAACAGGAACAGGCCCTTCGGTACTGGACATGGAGAAACAGGCCCTTCAGTACTGGACATGGAGAAACAGGCCCTTCAGTACTGGACATGAGGGAGCAGGAACAGGCCCTTCAGTACTGGACATGGAGGAGCAGGAACAGGCCCTTCAATACTGGACATGGAGGAACAGGCCCTTCAGTACTGGACATGGAGAAACAGGCCCGTCAGTACTGGACATGGAGGAGCAGGAACAGGCCATTCAGTACTGGACATGGAGGAACAGGCCCTTCAGTACTGGACATGGAGGAGCAGGAACAGGCCCTTCAGTACTGGACATGGAGGAGCAGGAACAGGCCCTTCAGTACTGGACATGGAGGAGCAGGAACAGGCCCTTCAGTACTGGACATGGAGGAGCAGGAACAGGCCCTTCAGTACTGGACATGGAGGAGCAGGAACAGGCCCTTCAATACTGGACATGGTGGAACAGGAACAGGCCCTTCGTTACTGGACATGGAGGAACAGGCCCTTCAGTGCTGGACATGGAGGAGCAGGAACAGGCCCTTCAGTGCTGGACATGGAGGAGCAGGAACAGGCCCTTCAGTTCTGGACCTGGAGGAGCAAGAACAGGCCCTTCAGTGCTGGACATGGAGGAACAGGCCCTTCGGTACTGGACATGGAGAAACAGGCCCTTCAATACTGGACATGGTTTCAAGATGGCGCTGACCGCTCAGCTCCTAATTCCTTCGGCTCCCGACACTCTCTTACTTCTTCTGTTACTTTCTATTATTTCTAGACGTGCTTTTACATTTTATTGGGCACATGGGGAGCCTACTATTGTCGCACTTGTGCTCGGATTCCTACTGCTTTTGGCTCTTTGTGAATCCGCGGCGGGAAACCCCCACAGTGGCGCACGGGATCCCTTTGTTTACACACGGGATCAGCTGTTTGGACTCAGACGCTGCTCACCTCCACGCGGAGAAACCTGTTATCCCCTTTTCCGCGGAGCTCCGGAGAAAGCGCAGGGGCTGCAGAGGTGGACGTACGAAGGGGAGGAGGCCGTTTTTCCCTGGTCTCGTCATGGGTAACGTACGCTCCATCTCCAACAAGATGGAGGAGATGGTCGCGCTGACCCGCCACCAAAGGGCTTACCGGGAGTGCGGACTCATGTGCTTCACAGAGACATGGCTAAGTGGACAGACGCCGGACGCTGTGGACTCCGTGGATGGATTCAAACTTGTGCGCGCAGACCGGTGTGTGGCGGGGAGCGGAAAGAGGAAAGGGGGGGGATTCGTGGACAAAGGTTTGTTGTGTCAGGTAATTTAACCACAGACAAAGGTTTGTAGTTTGTGCCTGAGGTCATTCAGGTATTTTAACCACAGACAAATGTGAGTAGTAGGAAGTCTGATGTGAAAGGGTGGTGAAAGGAAGTCTTCAGGAAGAGGGGCGGAGTCTATAAAAAGGAGAGGTTGGCTCACCTCAGCCATTCTTCCTGCACTGAGACACACCTGAGTGAGAGCAGCTGAGGCAGCATTTGTTTGGTGTCTTAATTGGTGAGTTCAATTGCAAAACATAAAATGGTTCAAAGTCTGATTTTATCATGTATGATCTGAAGTGGTTCAGCTTAGTTTTTGATTTGATAAATATTTAAAATGTATAATTTGTTGACTTTTCAGATTCCAAACACCTGCATGTCTCCAAGTGAGGGAGAGACGGTTCCAGTCTGGCAAGGCAGATTTTTGCCAGGTGAGTGTTTCTACTGGATATATATTTCATCTGTAAATATGTTGACCTTAAACCTTTTCTGTTCTCCAGGTGACGTCAGCCGAGTGGCCAGTGATTTGGAGTCAGGTGAGTGTTTCTACTACAAGTGTATTTCAATGGTCACAGCATGTTTTACATCTTTCACTTCTCTTTCTATGATTGGCTTTGGAGTTGAAGTGTAGAGCCGTGTTGGACTGGAAAATAACTGCATGCATGGCGCCCAACGTAATGAGGTAGAATTGCACACAATACATATCCAAAAATCATATGCACTTGTATTTTGAAGGATAATTGTTTATCCAATGCATTGGTTGCAGTAGCAAGCTGCAGATCTTTTCGATACAGAACTTTTACCTCCGGGTACCATGGATGCATGCAGCACTATGATTGGTGTCCCAATTGACTCTGGTGTCTGCTGCTGACTGTGGTGACGTTGTGGGAATAAATACTGAAAGAACTAATGATTCAACTGACTGCTGAAGGTTTGTGGCTAAATGTGAAGGGCTGAAAACTGTCCAAGGCAAACCCTAACCTAGCAGCCAGCATAGGGGATGGCATCCAAGGTTTCATGTCAAACAAGAAATTGTCTAAAAAATGGTGACGGAGCTGGTTGGGTTGTGCAATGATGCCACATGTGTATGTGAAAGTTTGTTGGGTTTCATTTCCCCTGACTAAAAAGGGAGAACCTGAAAATTGTTTGAAAGCAACGGTGTTCAACAAATATTTCTGAGGTGCAACTGGGTTTCAATGGAGGTGATGCACGTAATCATGGTGTTTCAAGTGGTGTTGACCAATCAATGGGTAAAAGTGTTAAATGAAGCACCTTCAGTTGCATTAAGAGCAGATGCAGAAAAGGCTGCAGGCATTGCTCGTGCTTTTTTTTTTTTTTTTTAAAGGAAAGGCATGCTTTGGAGGAGCAGGAAGAATAACTGAGGAAGAGCCACTTGGAAGTAAAAATTGCTGCAACAACTGCGAAATCTGTCAAATGCCAGATATTGAATGTTCTCAAGCCTCCTAAAGTAACCAGCTATAATGTGAAGAAGTAAAATGACACATCAGAGCCTTTAAATCCAGCAACTCAACCTTGGAAATTCCTGGACATGGAGGACTCAACTATCACAAACGGAGGATGTGAGAATGAAGGAAAATGTCCAATGGAGTCAATCTCCTCAACCATCCAGTCATGACCACATGGAGGAAAAGGAAAGCAGACCAACAATGTTCACCCCAGGCATGTGGACATAAAGGAGTTAGAGGACTGGTGTAATCCCATCCATTCTTCCATGAGCGAAAACAACCTGGAAGTGACGTCATGGGAACTTTTGCCTTCTCTGACCTGGGAAGCTTGTCCACATTTTACTCTGGTCATCAAATGCAGAAGGTGAACATCACTGGAGTGAAATCTTCCTTTTTAACCATGGGGTGGGAGGCAGTCATTCCAGGCTGCTCTTTAACTGGTTTGGAGATGGTTGGTTTAGGCAGCAATAACTTCTGTCCTGTTCAAGAGTGGTAGAGAAGGGAGGGGAATTGGGGTTGCATATTTTTGAACGTATTGTATATCCATATTGTATCAGATATTCATATCCATATTGTCATAACTTGAACTTCAGTGAGATGTTTTTTTGTTAAGTCACTACAGTGACAATGTTTTAAAAAATGTTTCTCCTAAGTCTTTAGATAATCAACCTAATGGCCATGTGGGTGTTTCTCTTAGAAATCAAGGTCAAGAGGTCTGGAGCCAGGTGAGTGTTTGTACTGGATGTTTATTTCAATGGTGATATTTTGACTTGATTCCTTCTGTTCTCCAGGTGTCATCGCCCGAATGGCCTAAAATTTAGAGTTGTCGAGCTTAAATGCTTTGGAGTCAGGTGAGTTTCTACTGGATGTTTATTTCAATGACTATGAAAACATTTGTTCTGTTCTCTAGGTGACATCAGCCCCATGACCAATGATTTAGAGCCACATGGATGTTTCTCATGGACATAAATGCCAAACAGTTTGGAGCCAGGTGAGTGTTTCTACTAGATCAGTATTTCAATGGTGACAGCATGTTGGATTGCATATTTTACTTCTCATCCTATGCTGGGCTTTGTAGTTGGTGTGGAGCTGTTGGAGTGTTCTTGGAGCCGCGTTGGACTTGAAAATCACTGCATGCATGGCGCCCAACGCAGGGAGGTAGATTTCCATGTAGCGTCACACAATACATGTCTAAATAAAAATCATATGCACTATTATGAAGAATAGTTAATCCAATGCATTGGTTGCCGTATCAAGTTACAAATGGACCTTTTTGACTGACTTGATATTGAACTTTTACTTCATGGTTGCCATGGAGGCATGCAGTGCCATGTCGAATGTACCTATTGACTCTGGTGTGTCCATTGCTGATGGTGTGGGAATAAACACATGATAAAACAAATTATTCAACTGACTGCTGAGGGATTTGTGGCTAAATGTGAAAGGCTAAGCTGAAGCTAGCAGCCAACATTGGGGATGTCAAACAACAAATTGTTAAAAAGAAAAATGGTCACGGGACTAGTTTGGGTTTGCAATGATGCCACATGCTTGCATGAAAGTTTGTTGGGTTTAATTTCCCTCAATTAAATAATGAGAACCTGAAAGTTGTTTGAAAGCAAAACTGGTGTTCAAAAAAGAATATGTTTGAGGTGCAACTGGGTTTCAAACAATGGAGGTGATGCACGTAATTGTGGTGTTGACCAATCAATGGGTAAAAGTGTTAAATGAAGGACCTCTTCAGTTGCATTAAGAGCAGATGCAGAAAAGGCTGCAGGCATTGCTCGTGCTGCTTTGTTTTTGTTTTTTTTTTATTAAAAGGAAAGGCATGCTTTGGAGGAGCAGGAAGAATAACTAAGGAAGAGCCACTTGACTTGGAAGTAAAAATTGCTGCAACAACTGTGAAATGATCTGTCAAATGCCTGATACTGAATGTTCTCAAGCCTCTTAAAGTAACCAGCTATAATGTGAAGAAGTCAAATGACACATCAGAGCCTTTAAATCCAGCAACTCAACCTCCGTCTGTGATAGTTGAGTCCTCCATGTCCAGGAATTTCCAAGGTTGTGAGAATGAAGGAAAATATCCAATGGAGTCAATCTCCTCAACCATCCAGTCATGACCACATGGAGGAAAAGGAAAGCAGACCAACAATTTTCACCCCAGGCATGTGGACATAAAGGAGTTAGAGGACTGGTGTAATCCCATCCATTCTTCCATGAGCGAAAACAACTTGGAAGTGTCATGATGGGAACTTTTGCCTTCTCAGACCCAGGAAGTTCATCTACCTTCTCAGTCATCAGTTCAGTATCTCCTTGATGTGTATTTTGATGGTGACTGTAGGAGCCGTATACTGCAATGTTTCATTGCTGATGTCACGTGGGTGTTGCTGATGTGGGTTGATTGGAAGGTTTCTATTGTCCTGTGTGGCAGAGGTAGAGGAGGGTGACTTGGGATTGCATTTTTGTTGAATGTATCGTATATCATATAGTATCATTGGATATGAAAATGTCCATATTGTCATTTAAACTTCAGTCAGAAAGATGTTCCTTCTCTGCTTGACAATCCAAATAAACCTGTACACTAAAGAACACAAGTGGGGTGTTCTGTGGAACGAGTCAGCGGTGCAGAATTCCAACGTCAGCCTCTGACTTTTGTTGGTTAAAAGTCGCGACGGTGACAATGTTGTCAAACTGTTTCTCAAGTCTTTTCTTCAGGTGTCATCAGCCAATGATTTTGAGCCAGGTGAGTGTCTACTGCACATGTGTGGAACTCCAGTCCTCGAGGGCCGCAGCCCTGCACGGTTTGGATGTCTCCCTGCTTCCACACAGCTGATTGCAATGAGCAGCTCGTTATCTGGCTTTGTGCTGAATGTGGTGATGAAGCCTCAGGACATTCAGTGGAGGGAGACGTGGAAACCGTGCAGAGCTTCGGCCCTCGAGGATCTGAGTTTGACAACCCTGGTCTACTGGATATGCATTTCAATGGTGATATTGTGACTCAATTCCTTTTCTGTTCTCCAGGTGTCGTCATGCTAATGGAAAACAATTTCGAGTTGGTGTTTAAGACATGGAGCTTAAATGCTTTGGAGTCAGGTGAGTGTTTCTACTGGCTGTGTATTTCAATGATTGACTAAACATTTATTCTGTTCTCTAGGTGACATCAGCCTAATGGCCAATTATTTAGAGCCACATGTTTCTCTTGGACATCAAGGCCAAACGGTTTGGAGCCAGGTGAGTGTTCCAATTGGATGTACATTTCAATGGTGAGAGTATCTTTGTAAAAATGTTTTTCTCCAGGTGACATTGGCCTAATGGCCAACAGTTTGGAGCCAGGTCAGTGTTTCTACTGGAGGTGTTTCAATGATATTTGACTTGATTTATTTTCTCCAGGTGACATCAGCTGAAAGGCTCCAGGTGTGTTTTTATACTGCATGTCACGGCCAAATACTTCGGAGCCAGGTGGGTGTTTCTTCTGGATGTGCATTTCAATGGTGATATTTTAACTTGCATTATTTTCTGTTCTTCAGGAGTCACCAGAGCAATGGCCAACCGTTTGGAGCCAGGTGAGTGTTTCTACTGGATATACATTTAAATGGTTAAGAATTTGACTCTCTTCCTTTTCTGTTCTTCAGGTGACATCAGTCAATGCCCAATGATTTGGAGTCAGGTGAATGGTTCTTCTGGCGGTGGAGGCCAAATGCTTTGGATCCAGGTGAGTCTATCTGCTATATCTGTATTTCAATGGTCACAGCATTTTGATTTACATCTTTCACTTCTCCTCCTATGCTGGGCTTTGGAGTTGGAGTGTGGAGTCATGTTGGAGTAGTGTTGGACTGGAAAATCAATGCATGCATGGCGTCCAAAGCAAGGAGGTATAATTGCGTGTAGCATCACACAATACAAATAAAAATCATATGCACTTGTATTTTGAAGGGTAGTTGGTAATCCAATGCATTGGTTGCTGTAGCAAGTTACAGGACTTTTTGACTGACTGACACTGAACTTTTACTTGTTCGTTATCATGGAGGCATGCAGCGCTATGTCTAATGTCACTATTGACTCTGGTGTGTCCATCGCTGATGGTGTGGGAATAAACACTGAAAAAACAGTCAACTGGCTGCTGAGAGGTCTGTGGCTAAATGTGAAAGGCTCAGCTGAACCTAGCAGCCAGCATAAGAGATGGCAGCCAAGGTTTCATGTCAAACAAATTGTTAAAAATAAAATGGTGACGGAGCTGGTTTGTTTGTGCAATGATGCTGCATGCGTATGTGGAAGTTTGTTGGGTTTCATTTCCCCCAATTAAAACAAAAAAAAACCTGAAAATTGTTTGAAAGCAAAAGTGTTCAATGAGGAATGCGTTTGAGGTGCAACTGGGTTTCAAACAATGAAGGTGATGCACATTATGGTGTTTCAAATGTTGACAACCAATGGGCAAAAGTGTAAAATGCAGCACTGCTGCATGCATTTCTCATGCTGCATTTTTAAATAAAGGTCTGCTTTGGAGGAGCAGGAAGAATAACTAAGGTGGAAGAGCTGCTTGACTTGGAAGGAAACATTACTGCAACAACTGCAAAAAGGATTCATCAAATGCAAGATACTGGATGTTCCCAAGCTGCTTAAAAAGTAATGAGCGATAATTTGAAGTAAAATGACCTATCAGAGCCTCAAATCCAGCAACTCAACCTTGGAAATTCCTGGACATTGAGGACTCAAACTATCACACAAACGGGAGGATGTGAGAATGAAGGAAAATATCCAATGGAGTCAATCTCCTCAACCATCCAGTCATGATCACATGGCGGAAAAGGAAAGCAGGCCAACAATTTTCACCCAAGGCATGTGGACATAAAGGAATTGGAGGACTGGTGTATCCCATCCATTCTTCCATGAGAGTGAAAACAACTTGGAAGTGTCATGATGGGAACTTTTGCCTTCTCTGACTCGGGAAGCTTGTCCACATTTTGCTCTGGTCATCAAATGCAGAAGGTGAACATCACTGGAGTGAAATCTTCCTTTTAACCATGGGGTAGGAGGCAGTCATTCCAGGCTGCTCAACTGGTTTGGAGATGGCTGGTTTGGGCAGCAATAACTTCTGTCCTGTTCAAGAGGTTCTGAAACGGGAGAATATGCAGGTTCCCATTGAATGCACGGTAACGCCAGATGGGCTGGCAAAATGGCCAAATATAACCAAGATTCAAATCCCATGTATCAAGGCAGGTGTGGTGCAGAGGTGCCTAAGGCATTGGAACCTTAGGTCATCAGGTGCGAGTGCATCTCCTGGATGTGTATTTTGATGACTAGGAACTCTCTCCTGCAATGCCTTTTTGCTAATGTCACTTGTGGCTTGACTGGAAGGTTTTATTTTATCCTATGTGGTAGAGGAGAAAGGAGGTGAATTGGGGTTGCATATTTTTGAACGTATTGTATATCCATATTGTATCATATATTAATATCCATATTGTCATAACGTGAACTTCAGTGAGATATTTTTTTTAAGTCACTACAGTGACAATGTTTTAAAAAATGTTTCTCCCAAGTCTTTAGGTCATCGACCTAATGGCCATGTGGGTGTTTCTCTTAGAAATCAAGGTCAAGAGGTCTGGAGCCAGGTGAGTGTTTCTACTGGATGTTTATTTCCATGGTGATATTTTGACTTGATTGCTTCTGTTCTCCAGGTGTCATCACCCGACTGGCCTACAATTTCGAGTTGTCGAGCTTAAATGCTTTAGAGTCAGGTGAGTGTTTCTACTGGATGTTTATTTCAATGACTATGAAAACATTTGTTCTGTTCTCTAGGTGACATCAGCCCCATGACCAATGATTTAGAGCCACATGGATGTTTCTCATGGACATAAAGGCCAAACAGTTTGGAGCCAGGTGAGTGTTTCTACTAGATCAGTATTTCAATGGTGACAGCATGTTGGATTGCATATTTTACTTCTCATCCTATGCTGGGCTTTGTAGTTGGTGTGGAGCTGTTGGAGTGTTCTTGGAGCCGCGTTGGACTTGAAAATCACTGCATGCATGGCGCCCAACGCAGGGAGGTAGATTTCCATGTAGCGTCACACAATACATGTCTAAATAAAAATCATATGCACTATTATGAAGAATAGTTAATCCAATGCATTGGTTGCTGTAGCAAGTTACAAATGGACCTTTTTGACTGACTTGACATTGAACTTTTACTTCATGGTTGCCATGGAGGCATGCAGTGCCATGTCGAATGTACCTATTGACTCTGGTGTGTCCAATGCTGATGGTGTGGGAATAAACACATGATAAAACAAATTATTCAACTGACTGCTGAGGGATTTGTGGCTAAATGTGAAAGGCTAAGCTGAAGCTAGCAGCCAACATTGGGGATGTCAAACAACAAATTGTTAAAAAGAAAATGGTCACGGGACTAGTTTGGGTTTGCAATGATGCCACATGCTTGCATGAAAGTTTGTTGGGTTTAATTTCCCTCAATTAAATGAGAACCTGAAAGTTGTTTGAAAGCAAAACTGGTGTTCAAAAAAGAATGTTTGAGGTGCAACTGGGTTTCAAACAATGGAGGTGATGCACGTAATTGTGGTGTTGACCAATCAATGGGTAAAAGTGTTAAATGAAGGACCTCTTCAGTTGCATTAAGAGCAGATGCAGAAAAGGCTGCAGGCATTGCTCGTGCTGCTTTGTTTTTTGTTTTTTTTTTTAAAAGGAAAGGCATGCTTTTGAGGAGCAGGAAGAATAACTAAGGAAGAGCCACTTGACTTGGAAGTAAAAATTGCTGCAACAACTGTGAAATGATCTGTCAAATGCCTGATACTGAATGTTCTCAAGCCTTTTAAAGTAACCAGCTATAATGTGAAGAAGTCAAATGACACATCAGAGCCTTTAAATCCAGCAACTCAACCTCCGTTTGTGATAGTTGAGTCCTCCATGTCCAGGAATTTCCAAGGTTGTGAGAATGAAGGAAAATATCCAATGGAGTCAATCTCCTCAACCATCCAGTCATGACCACATGGAGGAAAAGGAAAGGAGACCAACAATGTTCACCCCAGGCATGTGGACATAAAGGAGTTAGAGGACTGGTGTATCCCATCCATTCTTCCATGAGTGAAAACAACTTGGAAGTGTCATGATGGGAACTTTTGCCTTCTCAGACCCAGGAAGTTCATCTACCTTCTCAGTCATCAGTTCAGTATCTCCTTGATGTGTATTTTGATGGTGACTGTAGGAGCCGTATCATGCAATGTTTCATTGCTGATGTCACGTGGGTGTTGCTGATGTGGGTTGATTGGAAGGTTTCTATTGTCCTGTGTGGCAGAGGTAGAGGAGGGTGACTTGGGATTGCATTTTTGTTGAATGTATCGTATATCATATAGTATCATTGGATATGAAAATGTCCATATTGTCATTTAAACTTCAGTCAGAAAGATGTTCCTTCTCTGCTTGACAATCCAAATAAACCTGTACACTAAAGAACACAAGTGGGGTGTTCTGTGGAACGAGTCAGCGGTGCAGAATTCCAACTTCAGCCTCTGACTTTTGTTGGTTAGAAGTCGCGACGGTGACAATGTTGTCAAACTGTTTCTCAAGTCTTTTCTTCAGGTGTCATCAGCCAATGATTTTGAGCCAGGTGAGTGTCTACTGCACATGTGTGGAACTCCAGTCCTCGAGGGCCGCAGCCCTGCATGGTTTGGATGTCTCCCTGCTTCCACACAGCTGATTGCAATGAGCAGCTCGTTATCTGGCTTTGTGCTGAATGTGGTGATGAAGCATCAGGACATTCAGTGGAGGGAGACGTGGAAACCGTGCAGAGCTTCGGCCCTCGAGGATCTGAGTTTGACAACCCTGGTCTACTGGATATGCATTTCAATGGTGATATTGTGACTCAATTCCTTTTCTGTTCTCCAGGTGTCATCATGCTAATGGAAAACAATTTCGAGTTGGTGTTTAAGACATGGAGCTTAAATGCTTTGGAGCCAGGTGAGTGTTTCAACTGGAGGTGGAGGCTAAATGCTTCAGAGCCAGGTGAGTGTTTCTACTGGATGTTTACTTCCATGGTGATATTTTGACTTGATTCCTTCTGTTCTCCAGGTGTCATCACCAGACTGGCCTACAATTTTGAGTTGGTGTTCTTGATGTCGAGCTCAAATGCTTTGGAGTCAGGTGAGTGTTTCTACTGGATGTGTATTTCAATGATTGACTAATATTTATTCTGTTCTCTAGGTGACATCAGCCTCATGACCAATGATTTAGAGCCACATGGATGTTTCTCTTGGACATAAAGGCTAAACGGTTTGGAGCCAGGTGAGTGTTCCAATTAGATGTACATTTCAATGGTGAGAGTATCTTTGTAAAAATGTTTTACTCCAGGTGACATTGGCCTAATGGCCAACAGTTTGGAGCCAGGTGAATGTTTCTACTGGATGTTTGTTTCAATGATGATTGACTAAACATTTATTCTGTTCTCTAGGTGACATCAGCCCCATGACCAATGATTTAGAGCCACATGGATGTTTCTCATGGACATCAAGGCCAAACAGTTTGGAGCCAGGTGAGTGTTTCTACTAGATCAGTATTTCAATGGTGACAGCATGTTGGCTTGCATATTTTACTTCTCATCCTATGCTGGGCTTTGTAGTTGGTGTGGAGCAGTGTTGGAGAGTTCTTGGAGCCGCATGGACATGAAAATCACTGCATGCATGGCGCCCAACGCAAGGAGGTAGATTTCCATGTAGCGTCACACAATATGTCTAAATAAAAATCATTTGCACTTGTATTTGCAAGAATAGTTGTTAATTCAATGCATTGGTTGCTGTTGCAGGACTTTTTGACACTGAACTTTTACTTCCCGATTACCATGGAGGTATGCAGCGCTATGATTGATGTCCCCATTGACTCTGGTGTCTGCCGCTGATTGCAGTGATGGTGTGGGAATAAACATTGAAAAAACACATGATTCAACTGACTGCTGAAGGTTTGTGGCTAAATGTGAAGGGCTGAAAACTGTCAAAGGCTAACCCTAACCTAGCAGCCAGCATAGGGGATGGCATCCAAGGTTTCATGTCAAACAACAAATTGTTAAAAAGAAAATGGTGATGGAGCTGGATCGGTTGTGCAATGTCACATGCATACATGAAAGTTTCTTTGGTTTAAAGTTCCCCTGATTTAAAAAGGGAACCTGGAAGTTGTTGAAAGAAATGGTGTTCAACATGAAATGTATTTCTGAGGTGCAACTGGGTTGCAAACAATGGTGATGCACATACTTATGGTGGTGGATCAAATGTTGACAAATCAATAGATAAAATTATAAAACCCAGCCCCTCTTCTACTGCAGTAAGAGCAGATGCTGAAAAGGCTGCATTTGTGAAGGAAGGATATGCTTTGGAGGAGCAGAAAGAATAACGGAGGAAGAGCTGCTTGACCTGGAAGCAAACCTTGCTGCAACATCTGCAAAACAACCAGTCAAATGCCAGAGAAACTGGATGTTCCCAAGCCTCTTAAAAAGCAATGACCTCTTATTGTGAAAAGTAAAATGACATCTGTCGGAACCTTTAATCCAGCCGCTCAACCTTGGAAATGCCTGGACATGGAGGACTCAAACCATCGCATAATGAACAAGAGGATGTGAGACTGAAGGAAAATATCCAATGGAGTGAACCTTTCTCAACCAACCAGTCAAGACCACAAGGAGGAAAAGGAAAGCAGGCAAACTGTTTTTCATCCACGGATCATAAATGCAAAGCTGGACCTACAGCCACCATAAGATCACATCCAAAGTTTCATGCCGAACAACAAATCAGTGGTACAAAATGGTTTGACAGACCTGGTTCAGGTGTGCAATGATGCCAAATGCATACATGAAAGTTTGTTGGGTTTCATGTCAGCTGATTAAACAAAAGGCTGAAACTTGTTTCAAGGTAAAAATGGTGTTCAAAAAGAAATACATTTCTGAGATGCAACTTTGAGTTTCAAACAATGGTGATGCACATGATGAATTATGTTTCCAATGTTGGCAAATCAATGGGAAAATGGGTTAAATCCAGCACCTTTTTTATTGTAGTAAAGAAAAACCTGGTTCAAATGGAATCTGGATTTACTGGATTATCGTAAGAAAGGTATTTCATATTGGTTGTAATTTGAATTGTCAAAATATTTTTATAAGCCGCAATACAAAATGTGTCTTTGGAGTGTTTGATGAATAATCTTGTTCCTGTATGCTGTCCTGTCTGGGTTTGTCTTGTGTGCCAAGTATGTCTTGTCCCTACTTGAGGCCGGCACCTCGTCATGGTGAGGGGGCTACAAACCCTAACCCTTGACCTAGCAGCAGGTGTAAGGGATCACATCACAGGTTTCATGGCAAACAACCAATCAAGGGTACAAAATGGGCTGATTTGGGTGTGCAATGACACCAAATGTGTACATGAAAGTTTGTTGGGTTTCATGTCAGCTGATAAAGAGAAACATGAAGCTTGGTTCAAAGCAAAAATTGTGTTCAGTTGAAATGCATTTGTGAAACCAATGATGGGTCAGTTGGGATCAACGAATGATGTTGAAGCACATGATGAACATTATGGTGGCGTTTTCAATGTTGTGAGGAAATAAGTATTAAATCCAATGCCTCTTCTGTTGTGGTTTAAAAAAACTGGATCTCAGGAAAAGGCTGCCTGTCTGATTCTCCTGATTGAGGAATTTCTGTTATAAAGTTTTAATGATTGTACTTTGTTTTTTACAAACTACAAAAATCCCCAAGAAACGCAAAGTTTGAATCTTTTGTAGTCTGAGTTTGTCATGTGCATAAATTATGTCTTGTCCCCAGTTGAGGCCTGCACCTTATTGTGGTGAGCTGCTTTCAACTAAGATGGGACACTTGTGTTCAATTGTTTTGTGAAATCTGTGGTACCATTGAGGATATGCTGTAACCCCGGGGGGGCAGTTACTACAACAGCTCGATCTCTATGCAGACACATTCACTGGCTTGGTTTTGTCTAAAGCACTTCTTGGTTTGCTGCCTCTGTACCTTTGCAATTATGATGTACAAACTCTAAAATAACTACAATCTGGTCTAAAGACTTATTTGTCCTCACAATTCCAACTGTTCATATAGAACTGGGCAAAAAAGCCTTCATGCATTCTCCATATTCATGGAATACTTTACAGAACGATCTTAAACTCAGGGCTGGTCTCACAGGGAGAGTTTGGGGCCCTTTACACCAGTTGGAACCAAGTTATTGTTCCCCAACTTATTTTAAAGTTTTTTTTTTACCCTAATCTTTCATGTGCTCTGTGGCTGTACTTTCATATTTCATGTAATTGTCTTGCTATTTTGAACATTCTAGTATTGCTGACACTGCATATTTATTGTATGCATTTCTACCAGAACACCCTTGAAAAAGTTTATATCAATGTATCATGAATAATTAAAGCGTTATAAAATGAAATATGAAACATCCAAATCCCACACATCAAGAGTGGTTGATCTGAGTGATAGAGACGCCTAAGAAATGTGAACCTTGGGAAGTCATCAGTTGTGGTGAGTGGATATACATTTCAATGGTGAAAACATGTTTTTAAAATGTTCCTCTTTTCTCCAGGTGTCATCAGACTTTTGGCGAACAGTTTGCAGCCAGGTCAGTGTTTCTACTGGATCTATATTTCAATGGTAAAATATGTTTACTTTTCCTCCTCTGTTCTCTAGATGTCATCAGCCCAACAGTTTGGAGCCAGATGACTGATTCTACTCTGTGGAGGCCAAACTGTTTAGTCAGGTGAGTCTTTCTACTTGGTGATTGTTAGAATTGTTTGCAGTTCTACAGATGACATCAGCCTTTTGGCCAATGGTTTGGAACCAGGTAAGTGTTTCTATTGGATGTGCATTTCAATGGTGGCAGTGTCATTTTAACTCTTCCTTCCCACATGACACAGGACTGGTTTGTGGAGCCATGTTGAAGCAGTATTGGACCATTCTTGGAGCACGCTTGGACCTGAGAATCACTGCACGCACAGCATCCAATGCAAGGAGGTAGGATTGCATGCCGCGTCACACAACAGACGACCAAATAAAAATCATGTGCACATGTATTTTGAAGTATAGTTGCTAATCTAATGCATTGGTTGCTGTAGTGAGTCACAAATGAACCATTTTGACTGACTGTGCTGACTTTGACACTGAACTTTACTGGTTACCATGGAGACACACTGCACTGTCTGGCATCACCATTGACTCTGGTGCATCCGCTGCCGACTGCGATGGGTTGGGAATAAACACTGAAAAAACAATTCAACTGACTGCTGAGGGGTTTGTAGCTCAATGTGAAAGGGTGAGAACTGTCAAACTAAGCTGAACCTCAGAGCCAGTATCCAAGGTTTCATGTCAAACAACAAATTAATTGTAAAAACGTGGTGTGAGCTGGGTTGGCTGTGCAATGATGAATGCCTACATGAAAGTTTGCTGGGTTTCATGTTGCCTGATAAAGAATAAACCTGAAAGTTGTTTAAAAAAATGGTGTTACACAAAATCTTTATTTGAGGTGCAACTGAGTTTCCAATGATGGTGATGCACCTGATAATTGTGGTGGTTCAAATGTTTTTGGACAATGATTAATGGGTAAAAGTGTAAAATGCAGCATCTTTTGTTGCATTAAGAGCCAAAGCAGAAAAGGCTGGATGCATTGCTTGTCTTGGAGTCTTAAAGGAAAAGCATGCTTTGGAGGATCTGGAAGAGTAATTGAGGAAGGGCCTCTTGACTTGGAAGCAAAATATCCTGAAACTGCAAAATCCGTGAAATGCCACAGATGCTGGACATCCTTCCCAATCCTCTTCAAAATCAATGAGCTCTTATTTGGGGAAAAGTAAAACGGTATCTGTTCGAACCTCAAAAGCAACTCCACTGTGGAAATACATGGACATCGAGGTGTGCAATGATGCCAAATGCATGCATGAGAGTTGGTTGGGTTTCATGTCACCTGGTAAAGAAACCTGAAACTTGTTTCAATGCAACAATGATGTTCAACAAGAAATGCATTTCTGAGGGGGGGGGGGGGGGGGGTTTAAACAATGGAGCACATGAAATTGATTCCAACAAAGCGGGAAAGGTGGCATACATTTCTTAAAGTAAAGGCATGTCTTTGAGGAACACTGGAGAAAAAGCAGCTTGACTTGGAAACAAAATTCCTGCAAAATGATCTTTTGAATGCCTCAAATGCTGGACGTTCCTCACAATCCACCTCAAATGCAACGAGCTCCTCTTTGGAAAAAGTAGAATGGCATCTGTCGGAACCTTCAGCTTGAAAGTCTGTGGACATGGAAGATTTGCATCTTTCACACAACAGACGGATGCGAGTCGAATGGATTGAACCTGAGTCTGATCCACTGTCTAGTCATGACCACAAGGAGGAAAATTAAAGCAGCCCAACTGGTTTCACTGCAGGCTTGTGGACCTACAGGGACAAGAGGACTGGTGTATCCCATCCATTCTTCCTGTGAGTGAAGGCAGCTTTGGGGAATGTCATGGGAACTTGTGGCTTCTCGAGACCCGGGAAGCTCACCCTCATTCTGCTCTTGCCATCTCATGTAGGTGAACATCATTGGAGGAGTGGCTGGCTTCCTTCTAGGAACCATGTCCAGGCTGCTCCTTAGCTGGTTTGGGCAACAATAATTTCTGTCCTGTTAAAGAGGTTCTGAAACGGGAGAATATGCAGGTTATCACTGAAGGCATGGTGACAGAGGAGCCAATTAAATATAGCCAAGATTCAAATCCCACACATAAGGCAGGTGTTGACCTGCTGAATGGTGCAGAGACGCCTAAGGAATTGGAACCTTGGGAGGTCATCAGTTGTGAGTGCATCTCCTGGATGTGTATTTTGATTGTTTTAAAAATGTTTCTCAAGTCTTTTCTGTGAAATCAGCCTAATGGCCAATGATTTGTCGCCACATGAGTGATTCTCTTGGACATCAAGGCCAAACTGTTTGGAGCCAGGTGAGTGTTACAATTGGATGTGCATTTCAATGGTGATGGTATCTTTGTCAAAATGTTTTTCTCTTCTTCTGTTCTCCAGGTGTCACTAGACCAATGGCCGACCGTTTGGAGCCAGGGGAGTGTTTCTCCTGGAGGTGTATTTTAACTTGCATTGTTTTCTGTTCTCCAGGTGTCACTAGACCAATGGCCGACCGTTTGGAGCCAGGTGAGTGTTTCTCCTGGAGGTGTATTTTAACGTGCATTGTTTTCTGTTCTCCAGGTGTCACTAGACCAATGGCCGACCGTTTGAAGCCAGGTGAGTGTTTCTCCTGGAGGTGTATTTTAACTTGCATTGTTTTCTGTTCTCCAGGTGTCACTAGACCAATGGCCGACCGTTTGGAGCCAGGGGAGTGTTTCTCCTGGAGGTGTATTTTAACGTGCATTGTTTTCTGTTCTCCAGGTGTCACTAGACCAATGGCCGACCGTTTGGAGCCAGGTGAGTGTTTCTCCTGGAGGTGTATTTTAACGTGCATTGTTTTCTGTTCTCCAGGTGTCACTGGACCAATGGCCGACCGTTTGGAGCCAGGTGAGTGTTTCAATTGGATGTGCATTTCAATGGTGATGGTATCTTTGTAAAAATGTTTTTCTCTTCTGTTCTCCAGGTGACATCAGCCTAATGGCCGACCGTTTGGAGCCAGGGGAGTGTTTCTCCTGGAGGTGTATTTTAACTTGCATTGTTTTCTGTTCTCCAGGTGTCACTAGACCAATGGCCGACCGTTTGGAGCCAGGGGAGTGTTTCTCCTGGAGGTGTATTTTAACTTGCATTGTTTTCTGTTCTCTAGGTGTCACTAGACCAATGGCCGACCGTTTGGAGCCAGGGGAGTGTTTCTCCTGGAGGTGTATTTTAACGTGCATTGTTTTCTGTTCTCCAGGTGTCACTAGACCAATGGCCGACCGTTTGGAGCCAGGTGAGTGTTTCAATTGGATGTGCATTTCAATGGTGATGGTATCTTTGTAAAAATGTTTTTCTCTTCTTCTGTTCTCCAGGTGACATCAGCCTAATGGCCGACCGTTTGGAGCCAGGGGAGTGTTTCTCCTGGAGGTGTATTTTAATGTGCATTGTTTTCTGTTCTCCAGGTGTCACTAGACCAATGGCCGACCGTTTGGAGCCAGGTGAGTGTTTCAATTGGATGTGCATTTCAATGGTGATGGTATCTTTGTAAAAATGTTTTTCTCTTCTTCTGTTCTCCAGGTGACATCAGCCTAATGGCCTACCGTTTGGAGCCAGGGGAGTGTTTCTCCTGGAGGTGTATTTTAACTTGCATTGTTTTCTGTTCTCTAGGTGTCACTAGACCAATGGCCGACCGTTTGGAGCCAGGTGAGTGTTTCAATTGGATGTGCATTTCAATGGTGATGGTATCTTTGTAAAAATGTTTTTCTCTTCTTCTGTTCTCCAGGTGACATCAGCCTAATGGCCGACCGTTTGGAGCCAGGGGAGTGTTTCTCCTGGAGGTGTATTTTAACGTGCATTGTTTTCTGTTCTCTAGGTGTCACTAGACCAATGGCCGACCGTTTGGAGCCAGGTGAGTGTTTCTCCTGGAGGTGTATTTTAACGTGCATTGTTTTCTGTTCTCCAGGTGTCACTAGACCAATGGCCGACCGTTTGGAGCCAGGTGAGTGTTTCTCCTGGAGGTGTATTTTAACGTGCATTGTTTTCTGTTCTCTAGGTGTCACTAGACCAATGGCCGACCGTTTGGAGCCAGGTGAGTGTTTCTCCTGGAGGTGTATTTTAACGTGCATTGTTTTCTGTTCTCCAGGTGTCACTAGACCAATGGCCGACCGTTTGGAGCCAGGTGAGTGTTTCAATTGGATGTGCATTTCAATGGTGATGGTATCTTTGTAAAAATGTTTTTCTCTTCTTCTGTTCTCCAGGTGACATCAGCCTAATGGCCGACCGTTTGGAGCCAGGGGAGTGTTTCTCCTGGAGGTGTATTTTAACGTGCATTGTTTTCTGTTCTCCAGGTGTCACTAGACCAATGGCCGACCGTTTGGAGCCAGGGGAGTGTTTCTCCTGGAGGTGTATTTTAACTTGCATTGTTTTCTGTTCTCCAGGTGTCACTAGACCAATGGCCGACCGTTTGGAGCCAGGTGAGTGTTTCTCCTGGAGGTGTATTTTAACGTGCATTGATTTCTTTTCTCCAGGTGACATCAGCTGAAAGGCCAACGCTATTCAGCCAGGTGTGTTTTTATACTGTATGTCAAAGCCAAATACTTGAGCCAGGTGAGTTTCTTCCGGATGTGTATTTCAATGGTGATATTTAAACTTGCATTATTTTCTGTTCTTCAGGTGTCACCAGACCAATGGCCAACCGTTTGGAGCCAGGTGAGTGTTTCTACTGGATATGCATTTAAATGGTTAAGAATTTGACTTGATTCCTTTTCTGTTTTCCAGGTGACATCAGTCTAATGGCCAATGATTTGGAGTCAGGTGAGTCGATCTACTAGATGTGTATTTAAATGGTCACAGCATTTTCATTTAAATCTTTCACTTCTCCTCCTATGCTGGGCTTTGGAGTTGGAGTAGTGTTGGACTGGAAAATCACTTTATGCATGGTGCCCAATGCAAGGAGGTAGAATTCCATGTAGCGTCGCACAATAAATGTCCAAATAAAAATCATATGCACTTGTATTTTGAAGAATAGTTGTTAATAGGGTTATGGGGCATTGGTTGCTGTAGCAAGTTACAAATGGACCTTTTCGACTGACTTGACACTGAACTTTTACTTCCTGGTTACCATGGAGGCATGCAGTGCTATGTCTAATGTCCCTATTGACTCTGGTGTGTCCATCGCTGATGGTGTGGGAATAAACACTGAAACAGTCAACTGACTGCTGAGAGGTCTGTGGCTAAATGTGAAAGGCTCATCTGAACCTAGCAGCCAGCATAGGGGATGGCAGCCAAGGTTTCACGTCAAACAACAAATTGTTAAAAAGAAAATGGTGACGGACCTGGTTCGTTTGTGCAATGATGCTGCATGCGTAAAAATAGTGTTCAACAAGGAATGTGTGTGAGGTGCAACTGGGTTTCAAACAATGAAGGTGATGCACATTATGGTGTTTCAAATGTTGTTGACAAACAACCAATTGGCAAATGTGTAAAATGCAGCACTGCTGCATGCATTTATCATCCTGCATTTTTAAATAAAGGTCTGCTTTGGAGGAGCAGGAAGAATAACTAAGGTGGAAGAGCTGCTTGACTTGGAAGCAAACCTTACTGCAACAACTGCAAAATGATTCATCAAATGCCAGATACTGGATGTTCCCAAGCTGCTTAAAAAGTAATGAGCTATCATTTGAAGTAAAATGACATCTGTCAGAGCCTTAAATTCAGCAACTCAACCTTGGAAATTCCTGGACATGGAGGACGCAAACTGTCACACAAAAGGGAGGATGTGAGAATGAAGGAAAATATCCAATGGAGTGAATCTCATGACCACATGGAGGAAAAGGAAAGCAGACCAACAATTTTCACCCCCAGGCATGTGGACATAAAGGAGTTGGAGGACTGGTGTATCCCATCCATTCTTCCATGAGAGTGAAAACAACTTGGAAGTGTCAATGATGGGAACTTTTGCCTTCTCTGACTAGGGGAGCTTGTCCACATTTTACTCTGGTCATCAAATGCAGAAGGTGAACATCACTGGAGTGAAATCTTCCTTTTTATCCATGGGGTGGGAGGCAGTGATTCCAGGCTGCTCAACTGGTTTGCAGATGGCTGGTTTGGGCAGCAAGAACTTCTGTCCTGTTCAAGAGGTTCTGAAATGGGAGAATATGCAGGTTATCATTGAAAGCACGGTGACGCCAGGTGGGCTGGCAAAATATAACCAAGATTCAAATCCCATGTATCAAGGCAGGTGTTGTCCTGCTGAGTGGTGCAGAGATGCCTAAGGCATTGGAACCTTAGGTCATCAGGTGCGAGTGCATCTCCTGGATGTGTATTTTGATGACTGTAGGAACTCTATCCTGCAATGCCTTTTTGCTAATGTCACTTGTGGCTTGACTGGAAGGTTTTATTTTATCCTATGTGGCAGAGGTGAATTGGGGTTGCATATTTTTGTTGAACAGAATTTATATCCGTATTGTATCATATATTCATATCCATATTGTCATAACTTGAGCTTCAGCAAGACTTTTGAGTCACGACAGTGACAATATGTTTGAAAAAGGTTTCTCCTAAGTCTTTAGATCATCAACCTAATGGCCATGTGGGTGTTTCTCTTAGAAATCAAGGTCAAGCGGTCTGGAGCCAGGTGAGCGTTTCTACTGGATGTTTATTTCCATGGTGATATTTTGGCTTGATTCCTTCTGTTCTCCAGGTGCCATCACCCGAATGGCTTACAATTTCGAGTTGTCGAGCTTAAATGCTTTGGAGTCAGGTGAGTGTTTCTACTGGATGTTTATTTCAATGACTATGAAAACATTTGTTCTGTTCTCCAGGTGACATCAGCCTTTTGGCCAACAGTTTGGCGCCAGATGAGTTTCTACTGGAGGTGGAGGCCAACCGTTTGGAGCCAGGTGAGCGTTTCTAATAGAGGTGTTTCAATGATATTTGACTTAATTTCTTTTCTCCAGGTGACATCAGCCTCATGACCAATGATTTAGAGCCACATGGATGTTTCTCATGGACATCAAGGCCAAACAGTTTGGAGCCAGGTGAGTGTTTCTACTAGATCAGTATTTCAATGGTGACAGCATGTTGGATTGCATATTTTACTTCTCATCCTATGCTGGGCTTTGTAGTTGGTGTGGAGCTGTTGGAGTGTTCTTGGAGCCACGTTGGACTTGAAAATCACTGCAGGCATGGCGCCCAACGCAAGGAGGTAGATTTCCATGTAGGGTCACACAATACATGTCTAAATAAAAATCATATGCACTTGTATTTTGAAGAATAGTTGTTAATCCAATGCATTGGTTGCTGTAGCAAGTTGCAGGACTTTTTGACACTGAACTTTTTCTTCCCGGTTACCATGGAGGCATGCAGCGCTATGCTTGATGTCCCCATTGACTCTGGTGTCTGCCGCTGATTGCAGTGATGGTGTGGGAATAAACAATGAAAAAACACATGATTCAACTGACTGCTGAAGGTTTGTGGCTAAATGTGAAGGGCTGAAAACTGTCAAAGGTTAAACTGAACCTAGCAGCCAGCATAGGGGATGGCATCCAAGGTTTCATGTCAAACAACAAATTGTTAAAAAGAAAATGGTGACGGAGCTGGCTCGGTTGTGCAATGTCACATGCATACATGAAAGTTTCTTTGGTTTAAGGTTCCCCTGATTTAAAAACGGAACCTGAAAGTTGTTGAAAGAAATGGTGTTCAACATGAAATGTATTTCTGAGGTGCAACTGGGTTGCAAACAATGGTGATGCACATAATTATGGTGGTGGATCAAATGTTGACAAATCAATAGATAAAAGTATAAAATCCAGCCCCTCTTCTACTGCAGTAAGAGCAGATGCTGAAAAGGCTGCATTTGTAAAGGAAGGATATGCTTTGGAGGAGCAGAAAGAATAACGGAGGAAGAGCTGCTTGACCTGGAAGCAAACCTTGCTGCTACATCTGCAAAACAACCAGTCAAATGCCAGAGAAACTGGATGTTCCCAAGCCTCTTAAAAACCAATGAGCTCTTATTGTGAAAAGTAAAATGACAGCTGTCGGAACCTTAAATCCAGCAACTCAACCTTGGAAATGCCTGGACATGGAGGACTCAAACCATCGCATAATGAACAGGAGGATGTGAGACTGAAGGAAAATATCCAATGGAGTGAACCTTTCTCAACCAACCAGTCATGACCACAAGGAGGAAAAGGAAAGCAGGCAAACTGTTTTTCATCCACGGATCATAAATGCAAAGCTGGACCTACAGCCACCTTTAAATCACATCCAAAGTTTCATGCCGAACAACAAATCAGTGGTACAAAATGGTTTGACAGACCTGGTTCAGGTGTGCAATGATGCCAAATGCATACATGAATGTTTGTTGGGTTTCATGTCAGCTGATTAAACAAAGGGCTGCAACTTGTTTCAAGGTAAAAATGGTGTTCAAAAAGAAATGCATTTCTGAGATGCAACTTTGAGTTTCAAACAATGGTGATGCACATGATGAATTATGTTTCCAATGTTGGCAAATCAATGGGAAAATGGGTTAAATCCAGCACCTTTTTTATTGTAGTAAAGAAAAACCTGGTTCAAATGGAATCTGGATTTACTGGATTATCGTAAGAAAGGTATTTCATATTGGTTGTAATTTGAATTGTCAAAATATTTTTATAAGCCGCAATACAAAATGTGTCTTTGGAGTGTTTGATGAATAATCTTGTTCCTGTATGCTGTCCTGTCTGGGTTTGTCTTGTGTGCCAAGTATGTCTTGTCCCTACTTGAGGCCGGCACCTCGTCATGGTGAGGGGGCTACAAACCCTAACCCTTGACCTAGCAGCAGGTGTAAGGGATCACATCCAAGGTTTCATGGCAAACAACCAATCAAGGGTACAAAATGGGCTGATTTGGGTGTGCAATGACACCAAATGTGTACATGAAAGTTTGTTGGGTTTCATGTCAGCTGATAAAGAGAAACATGAAGCTTGGTTCAAAGCAAAAATTGTGTTCAGTTGAAATGCATTTGTGAAGCCAATGATGGGTTATAGTTGAAATCAACGAATGATGAAGCACAGGGGGGGCAGTTGCTACAACAGCTCGGTCTCTATGCAGACACATTCACTGGCTTGGTTTTGTCTAAAGCACTTCTTGGTTTGCTGCCTCTGTACCTTTGCAATTATGATGTACAAACTCTAAAATAACTACAATCTGGTCTAAAGACTTATTTATACTCACAATTCCAACTGTTCATATGGAACTGGGCATAAAAGCCTTCATGAGTTCTCCATATTCATGGAATACTTTACAGAACGATCTTATACTCTGGGCTGGTCTCACTCAGTTTGGGGCCCTTTACACCAGTTGGAAACAAGTCACTGTTTTACCCAACTTATTTTAAAGTGTTTGATTTTTTTCACCCTTATCTTTCATGTGCTCTGTGGCTGTACTTTTATATTTTATGTAATTGTCTTTTGCTATTTATTTAGAACATTTTAGTATTACTGACACTGTAAATTTATTGTATGAACTTCTACCAGGACACACTTAAATGTTAATATCAATGTCTTGTGAATAATTAAAGCTTCTTACAATATATCAAACATCCAAATCCCACACATCAAGGGTGGTTGATCTAAGTGATACAGAGACTCCTAAGAAATTTGAACCTTGGGAAGTCATCAGTTGTGGTGAGTATCTCCTGGATATATATTTCAATGGTGAAAACGTGTTTTTAAAATGATCCTCTTTTCTCCAGGTGTCTTCAGACTTTTGGCCAACAGTTTGCAGCCAGGTCAGTGTTTGTACTGGATCTGTATCTCAATGGTGAAAAATGTTTACACTTTTCTTTTTTTTCTGTTCTCTAGATGTCGTCAGCCCAACAGTTTGGAACCACATGACTAATTCTACTGTGGAGGACAAACAGTTTAGAGTCAGGTGAGTTTTTCTAACCAGTGTGTATTTCAATGGTGACTGTTAGAATTTTTTGCAGTTCTACAGATGACATCACCATTATGGCCAATGGTTTGGAACCAGGTAAGTGTTTCTATTGAATGTGCATTTCAATGGTGGCAGTGTCATTTTAACTCTTACTTCCCACATGAGACAGGACTGGTTTGTGGAGCCATGGTGAAGCAGTATTGGACCCTTCTTGGAGCACGCTTGGACCTGAGAATCACTGCACGCACCGCATCCAATGCAAGGAGGTAGGATTGCATGTCGCGTCACACAACAGACGACCAAATAAAAATCATGTGCACATGTATTTTGAAGTATAGTTGCTAATCCAATGCATTGGTTGCTGTAGTGAGTCACAAATGAACCATTTTGACAGACTGTGCTGACTTTGACACTGAACTTTACTGGTTACCATGGAGACACACTGCACTGTCTGGCATCACCATTGACTCTCGTGCATCTGCTGCCGACTGCGATGGGTTGGGAATAAACACTGAAAAAACAATTCAACTGACTGCTGAGGGGTTTGTAGCTCAATGTGAAAGGGTGAGAACTGTCAAACTAAGCTGAACCTCAGAGCCAGTATCCTAGGTTTCATGTCAAACAACAAATTTATTGTAAAAAAATGGTGTGAGCTGGGTTGGCTGTACAATGATGAATGCCTACATGAAAGTTTGCTGGGTTTCATGTTGCCTGATAAAGAATAAACCTGAAAGTTGTTTAATAAAAGGTGTTCAACAAAAGGTGTTTAAGGTGCAACTGAGTTTCAAACAATGGCGACGCACATGACAATTATGGCATTTGAAATGTTTTTGGAAAATGATCAATGGGTAAAAGTGTAAAATCCACAATCTTTTGTTGCATTAAGAGCCAAAGCAGAAAAGGCTGGATGCATTGCTTGTCTTGGAGTTTTAAAGGAAAAGCATGCTTTGGAGGATCTGGAAGAGTAATTGAGGAAGGGCCTCTTGACTTGGAAGCAAAATGTCCTGAAACTGCAAAATCCATGAAATGCCACAGATGCTGGACATTCTTCCCAATCCTCTTCAAAATCAATGAGCTCTTATTTGGGGAAAAGTAAAACTATCTGTTCGAACCTCAAAAGCAACTCCGCTGTGGAAATACATGGACATCGAGGTGTGCAATGATGCCAAATGCATGCATGAGAGTTGGTTGGGTTTCATGTCACCTGATAAAAAAGAAACCTGAAACTTGTTTCAATGCAACATTGATAAACAAGAAATTAATTTCTGAGGTGCAACCAACTTCAAACATTGAAGGTGATGCACATAATGGTTTTTCCAATGCTGGCAAATAAATGGGGAAATGTGTAAAATCCAGCACCTCAATTTAATGAAAACAAAGCCCTGGATCTCATGGAAAAGTCTTGACTCAATGGAAACATCTGACAGTAGAAATATCTGGATCTATTGGAAAATTCTGAACATGGCGGATTCTCCTAATTAAGGCATTTCATGTTAATAAGTTAATTGTCCCATTGTTATACATAACATAAAGCCACAAAAACAGTTGTCTGACTGGTTTTGTGGTCCCCATGTATGTTGTTGGTTAAAAAGTTAATGATTGATCCATTTTTTTTTAAACTATGAAAATGACAAATATAAAGTTGTTTGAATTGGGATTGCTTTGTAGTCTTGATGTGTTGTCCTCTGAGTTTGTCTTGTGCGCCAAATGTCTTGTCTCGTGTCCCCACTTGAGGCCTACACCTTGTGGTGGTGAGTGGGCTTTAAACTAAGATGGGCCATCTTTGGTACAATTGAGGATGATGCACTGTCACTTTTCACTGTCAATTTAATGACTAAGTGTACTTGAGCTGAATAAACACTGTTTTAGAAAATTCCAAGAAGTTTTAAGATCTTTTGTTCCATGCATCTGTTTGCAGGCTGTTTGGTTTAGACAATCTCAGACTCCATCCCCTAATCTGTTGACTCGTTGGTTGACATGGGGAACAAATGTTGAATGCATGGTGGTTGAACAAAGTGGGTTGAATTGTTTCTTGTAGTGTTAATGTATGTTCCATCTGTGTTGTGTGCCAAGTAGGACTTGTGTCCCACTTGAAGCCTGCAATTTATGCTGCCTGGGCTTTCAACTACGATCGGTCACCTATGTTTAGTTAAATCTGTGGTACAACTCTGTGCAAATATGTTGTGGGAAATGTACAGACAGTAATGGGTTAAACCCTTTGCAGAACGATAAACATAACTTGAGGGTATTGCAAAGTGTTTTTTGTCTGTACATTGCATGCTGTTGGGTTGAGACAATCTCAGACTCCATCCCCTAATGTTGACTCGTTGGTTGACATGGGGAACAAATGTCCAATGCATGGTGGTTGAACCTTAAAGATTTCCTCCAAATGATTCAGTTTCCTATTATGTAAATGTATATTTCTGTGGTTTCTTTCTTGTGGGGGTGTGGAAGACATTTTTCCCAATCAATGAGCTCTTATTTGGGAAAAGTAAAACGGTATCTGTTCGAACCTCAAAAGCAGCAACTCCGCTGTGGAAATACATGGACAGCGAGGTGTGCAATGATGGCAAATGCATACATGAAAGTAGGTTGGGTTTCATCTCGCATGATAAAAAAGAAACCTGAAACTTGTTTCAATGATCAACAAGAAGTGCATTTCTGAGGTGCAACCATGGGTTTCAAACAATGAAGGTGATGCACATAATGGAGGTGTTTCCAATGTTGGCAAATAAATGGGGAAATGTGTAAAATCCAGCACCCCTCAATTTAATGAAAACAAAGCCCTGGATCTCATGGAAAAGTCTTGATTCAATGGAAACATCTGGCTCTCAGTGGAAATATCTGGATCTATTGGACAATTCTGAACGTGGCGGATTCTCCTAATTGTCCCATTGTTCTACAATCAATAGTCACAAATGTAGTGGCTTCACTGGTTTTGTGGTCTCATGTATGTTTTTACAAACCATGAAAACGACGAATGCAAAAATTGTTTGAATTGTGATTGCTTTGTCGTCTTGATGTATGTTGTCCTGTCTGAGTTTGTCTTGTGCGCCAAATGTCTTGTCTTGTGTCCCCACTCGAGGCCTACACCTTGCCGTGGTGAGTGGGCTTTAAACTAAGCTGGGCCACCCATGTTTAAATGTTGGTTACATCTGTGGTACGATTGAGGATGACAGTCACTTTTCACTGTCAGTTTAATGACTTCAAATGTACTTGAGCTGAATAAACTGTTTCACAAAATTCCAAGTTGTAACATCTTTTGTTCCATGCATCTGTTTGCATGCTTTTTGGGTTTGGACAATCTCAGACTCCATCCCCTAATGTTGACTCGTTGGTTGACATGGGGAACAAATGTCAAATGCATGGTGGTTGAAGTGTTTCTTGTAGTGTTAATGTATGTTCCATCTGTGTTGTGTGCCAAGTAGGTCTTGTGTCCCACTTGAAGCCTGCAATTTATGCTGCCTGGGCTTTCAACTACGATCGGCCGCCCATGTTTAGTCAAATCTGTGGTACAACTCTGTGCACACATGATGTGGGAAATGTAGAGGCAGTAAAGGGTAAAAACTTTTGGCAGAACAATAAACATGAGGGTATTGCAAAGTGTTTTTTGTCTGTACATTGCATGCTGTTGGGTTTAGACAATCTCAGACTCCATCCCCTAATGTTGACTCGTTGGTTGACATGGGGAACAAATGTCAAATGCATGGTGGTTGAAGTGTTTCTTGTAGTGTTAATGTATGTTCCATCTGTGTTGTGTGCCAAGTAGGTCTTGTGTCCCACTTGAAGCCTGCAATTTATGCTGCCTGGGCTTTCAACTACGATCGGCCGCCCATGTTTAGTCAAATCTGTGGTACAACTCTGTGCACACATGATGTGGGAAATGTAGAGGCAGTAAAGGGTAAAAACTTTTGGCAGAACAATAAACATGAGGGTATTGCAAAGTGTTTTTTGTCTGTACATTGCATGCTGTTGGGTTTAGACAATCTCAGACTCCATCCCCTAATGTTGACTCGTTGGTTGACATGGGGAACAAATGTCAAATGCATGGTGGTTGAAGTGTTTCTTGTAGTGTTAATGTATGTTCCATCTGTGTTGTGTGCCAAGTAGGTCTTGTGTCCCACTTGAAGCCTGCAATTTATGCTGCCTGGGCTTTCAACTACGATCAGCCGCCTATGTTTAGTCAAATCTGTGGTACAACTCTGTGCAAACATGTTGGGGGAAATGTAGAGGCAGTAAAGGGTAAAAACTTTTGGCAGAACAATAAACATGAGGGTATTGCAAAGTGTTGTCTGTACATTTCATGCTGTTTGGTTTAGACAATCTCACATGCCATCCCATAATCTTTTGACTTGTTGGTTGACATAGGGCTCAAATGCATGGTGGTTGAACAGTTTTTTTTTTGTTTAAATGGGTTTTATTTCTGTGGTTTTTTGTTTTCTCTGAGGGGGGAAGTCATTGGGGTTAGGGGGGGTGTAAGTCCATCCTTCGGGTATATGTACCATCCCTCCCCCGGTACCCATAGTTTTTCTGCCGATATTGTTGACCAGGGCCCCTGTTGTCCCTCCATCCGGGGTCCCTGTTTTTGCGCCTTCCATATTGCACCATTGTCCACTCTCCATATTCCCCCATTTTGCCAAAAGAAAGGGTCTCCCTCTTCCCACAGCTTCTTTTGCACGAAGCAATGTTTTGTTTTGTTTTATATTTGTTTGAAAATAATGAAGAGAAAAAAATATTGATTGTGTGTATGAACACAATACTATAAAAAAGTCTAGTTTAATTATGAAAATAAACACCGTGATCGGTTTGATATAATTATGCATTCTCAATAAAACCCACTAAGTTATTTTAAAAGCAAAAAAATAATAGTATCCCCAACTTGGGTTACTCCAAAAAAAACGTGCCATGTGTAATGTTTCGACCTTAATAGGTCTTCCTCAGGCACAATATGCACGTTTTATAAAACTCTCAAATGAAGGCTGTGGATCAAGCAGCAGTGTTCTCTCGTCTGTCTGAGGCGCTATGAATGTCCTGCACATGCAGCTGATAATTAAAGGGAGTGCATGAGTAGGGGAGGGGCTGCTCCCCGGAGCAAGTGTGAGCGTGTAGGGGAGGGGGGACTTTAAACCCTGTATTCCCTGGAGGTTTTTTGAAACCCTATGTTTTACTGTACGGCTGAGCAGTAAGTATTTGTCCTTTCAGGGTTGTCTTGATGGACCGGGTAAGTGGTAAGTATTTGTCCTTTCAAGAGTTTGTGTTGATGGCCCGGCAAGTATTTATTTCAGGAGTTTGTGTTGATGGACAAGCTAAGTGGCAAGTCTTTGTCCTTTCAGGAGTTTGTGTTGATGGCCCGGCAAGTCTTTGTCCATTCAGGAGTTTGTGTTGATGGCCCAGCAAGTCTTTGTCCTTTCAGGAGTTAGGGTTGATGGCCTGGCAAGTCTTTGTCCTTTCAGGAGTTAGGGTTTATGAACTGGCGAGTATTTGT